>NC_092427.1:12984527-13287557 GCF_036169615.1 Heliangelus exortis
AATGAGCTGAAATAGTCTTAAATCATTGACAGTGATCCCAAAGTATGCCTCATTAATGTTATTGATTGTGATTAATGGAGTTAACAAAGGTAATGAGATTTATTTACCTCAGTGTATACAATACTATTTCCAGGCTTCCTAAACAGCAGCATGATGGTAATATCTGACAGCATTTGATATGTAAAAAGTGATTAAAAAAGTTTGAAATATTTTTTATGAAAGGAAAAGATGAACAATCTAGTTTAAGTAAAAAGGAAGTAAAAAGGAAGTAAATGAGAACAAATTAGGTGGAGCTAAGTAATTCAGAATTAATAATTTATTTTATATATTTAGTCCTACTTTTTTTGTTGCCTGTGGGATCCATGGAAGCAATTTTCTCAAACCTATTTATCATATGAACTTGATAGCTTAAAGAAATCACAACAGGGGGACCAGGAGCATTGGAAACTGACCCTTCATTGTGAAGGTGTGAATGGCTGGGGAAGTCAGATTGTGTTATTTCTGTTCTCTCATTAGCTAAACTGCCAAAAATCCCAGCACCAGTAATTCTCAATTTGGCAGATAGATGCCAAGTATTATCAGTATTTATTGGCAAGCCTAAAAAAGCCTCTGGCTGTGATAGGAGTCTACTGCTCCAGGGTATTTGTAAACACGTAACAAAAATACTATTTATCCTCAAGGTTGTCTACACTGTTGAGGTCGGTCCTAGTATGCCATCAAATCCTATGTCCTGGTCTGCTGAAATATATCCAGTAAATCCCTTTTCTCTGGAGCTCAAGCCCTCTTTTGAATTTGCAGTTCTGCTCTATTGCTGCCTGATGTACATTGCAGCCTATCTGGAGCTTTCACCCATTCTTCAAGCCTCTAGAGCTCAAGCAGGAGACTGCCAGCAATGCCAGAAGTCCTTGCTCTCTGTTTTACACCTCATTTTCTAAATCTGCTGCAACTAAATTAAATGATACCTAGTAGAAAAAGCAAATAAATACGCAGACTGATCACTTGAACAACTCTTGAAGCCAACAATGTGATACACTTATGCAGTACTCAAGGGGGAGGAACAAAAGAAAAAGCCCTAAAATCCCACAGAGAATAACCTTTAAGTCAACCCTAGATACCAATACAAACTCTGGGTATCTACAGGCTAAAGAATTAATCCTCCCCTTCAAAGTGACCCTAGTGATAGTCTTTGTGGTTACAGCAGTTTTCTTGTACGAAATAAACTATAGAAGCACAAGTTCAGAAAAAGGGTGACCAAGGGCTACACAAAGCTGAGCATTTTTATTTGTCAGTGATGTTAGTGAATGTTGATGCTCTCAGCATCTCTTGGGCACCAGGCTCAATAGATGTACAAACAGTGAAGGTAAACAAGGAAGCTCCTGTAAATACTTTTCCACACAAACCTTGGAAATTCACTTGTTAGAAATACTTGTAGGCATGAAACTGGACACATGTGATGTAAGGATGTAAAAGGTACATGGGGAGAGTGAAAGTGAGTAATGAAAAAGGCACCCTGTGCTTGCTGTATGGACTACATTTATAGCTGAAAATTCTAATTACCAACAAATCATGAAGTGCTCTAATTGGAGAAAAGGAATCAGGACCAATACAAAACAAAAACAAGAAAAAAAAATCAAGGCTTAATTGCATCAATTTTTTTCTTGTTCTAGCTCACATTCTATTACCTTCCAAACAAATATTAAAGTAGTCAGACCTGGTTTACTTTGATTTGAATAAAGAAACTGCACTCAGCTACCTGAGGTGGGTACTTCCCCTATAAATCAGAACGCATTGAAATCAATGAGAGAATTCCCTTGGCTTCAAAGAAGATGGGGTTCATTGCCTGTTATTAAAGAAACTGCTTCATCTTGGTCTGCACACCTAAGCTTACCCCATCTCTGCACTGTGGGAACACTGGTCAATTGACCTTGGATGCCAGGCTGCTTCTCTCCTTGTACATGAAATATCTTTGAAGGGGTAGTGCAAATCAATTGTTTCTTCAGGTCATGTCATGGACTTCTGAAATTGTACTGGCAGCTATCAGATCCTCTAATCCTACTAGTTCTTGCCTGGAGCACTAGCAGCCTGAATACAAAAGGAAATGGGAAAAATTAGTGCAGAACTTCCCCCTTCATATGGAAAACCGTTTTCAATCACATTCAGTCTTAGTGAAAAGTGTTTCTTTTTTTTCGTGTAAAACCTAAAAATTTTTCCATAAAAAAATTACTCAATTTGTATTTTGAGGTAGATTTCATAGCAAACTAAAATACAATTATGCAATTCAAAATAGTTTTCTTCCCAGGTTTCAACAATTTTTTTCTTGGTTGATCAGTTTAATGAATATGATCAGAATATGGTCACAAGGAGCTGAGTGTCTACAAGGAGCTCTGCAAGGTACCTGTGAAAGCACAGGAGAGACTGGTGGGCTGTGCTGCTGGGAAGGAGCTGGTGTGAGGAGGGAGGATTCAGCCTCCCAGATTGTAGCACTTGCATCTGGTGTCTACATGCAAGTGCCAAGATGTGCACAAGGTGTTTGAGCTCTCACCAGAGTCAATGGGAATAGAATTCAAGTGTCAAAATGTGTCTAAAGTTTCACTGTTCTGGATTACTCCACCCTTCACCATCCTGGGTCACACCTGGCAAGGCCACATGGATGTCTCAGATACCCGAGGACATTTCAATTAACCCTAGATGCTGGGGCTTTAAAAATCAGTCTGAAAGTAACCAGAGTAACAATGCTAATAAAATAGACATCCTATATTGCAGAGATTGTTTCACCAAATCACACAGATTGCTTCCATTTGTAATAATGCATAAAACAATTTAACATTACCAAATGCAAAACACATCCCCAGCTCCAGCCTGCCACTCTCAGATCTACATAAGAGATGGAAGGGAAGTGTTTGGGTAGCTTGTATGAAGAATCAGCATTTCTAGAGGTTTGCTGTGAGGTTTCTACAGTAATTTGGGATTGCACCAGCCTGTTCTGTGATGAACCACTTACATTATGGTGGTACACAAAGAAAAGAGACAAGAAAAAAAAGCACAGAAAAGCTAAACTGTCATTTCCCTCCCTTTTTGCTCCCTTTGGGTTGCCTTCCCTGTTAATCCATCCAAAACATTATTAGATGTCCAGAGGAGGTGTTTCTGAATCAGACCTGGGCCACTTTCATGTCTTTTGCACTGTCTGGAGGCCCTGCCATGCTCTGCAACCTGCTTGCTTGCAAGGAATATTCTTTTTCAGAGTCCCTGGTCCTGTATCCATTCTCCCTTTATGGCTTCTCTATCAAGAAAACAGGTAGGAGGTCATTGTGAAAGGCACTGGTCAGAACAGGGCATGTTTGATAAGAGATCACAGGAAAACAAGCTCAAGTTTTTAAAAAGCAATCCAAGATCCAATTGATTTACCAGGGTCTGTCAGTGAACTTACGCCTTCCGTGAATCTTTGCTAAGATGGGCAGCCCACAATTTAAGGGACAGATGCTGTAGGAAAATCCTGAGATCGGTAAAGAGAGAAAATTTCTTGGTCAATGTGTACTTTTTTTTTCTTTTTAAATGAGACTGAAGTAGAATGAGTTCCCTGATCTCTGATGATGGCAAAGACCAGCACCATATTTCCCCAGTAGAAAACTCAGTGGCTGTGGCACTGCTGGCTCTGCCATTTTCATGGCTATTTGAACAAGACGTACACAGGAAAGCAGCATTTAATCCAGTGAAACTTACAGCAAAACCTTGTTGTGGGTTGTGCAGCTTCTTCAAGGAATTTACATGAACTTAATCTCACTAAACTCTTACAAGATCCTACAAGCTGCACCACAGGGGACCTCTCTGCTGGCAGCCTTTTATATTAAAAACACATCTTTACAGGAGACCTCTCATTTGAATCCTGAATCACATGAATGGGGTGGCTCTTGCTTTTGGTTTTCTTTTTTAGCACTTTCATACAGTACAGCAGCCTCTTGTACATCCCTAACCTTGGGGACCGTGCAGCTCAGCAGAAGCACAGTGCTGGAGGGCTCTAAAATGCAGCCTGTGCATCTGAGTTGTCCTTGCTGGGAGGATGGGCTTCGTGGCAATGACAGTTCACTGCAGGAAGTCAAAGGGACAGCGTGGAATTCAGGAGGCAGGAAAGTGCTAATGAAGAGCCCTTGAAACCTCTGGTAACTGAGATGAAATTCTAGTCCGTATTATTCCTTTTCTGTCTCTTAACTTCTCTACCACCTATAGTTGGACAGGAAGGAAAAAGCAGTTTTACTATCTGTAGCAGAAAATCCTTTTCTAATTGAATGGGAAAAATGGTGCCTTATTACACTAACTGAAGCTCTCCTGGATGGGTACGTTTTGCTCATTTTGCAAAGGGGAAAAAAAGAATCCTCCAGGTGCATCTCAGTAGCACAGTGAAGCTTTAAAAGTTTTGGGACCTACTCCTGCATGCAGATTTTCAGAGAGACTCAGAGATGAGCATCTCCCTTGTGATGCTTTTAGGTAAATACTCAAAAGAGCACAGTCCACTGAACTGCATCCAAACCTTATTACTTTGGCACTATGGTTGTAGCTGATACATTTTTAGCAGGCTTTGATGGTTGATGCTGAGCTCTTGAAAATTTGGCCTTCTGCAACTTGCCCAAGGTCACTGTGGAGGTCAGCATCAGAGACAAGAAGCAGACTCAGATCCTGAAACAATTTGGTCCTGGCTATTAACCAAAAAATACATTCTCCTTCATTAGGTACATAGTGCTGAGCCCTCAAGATAAAACCTGAAGCAAGAGATCCCTGTTGTGATCTGGTCATCTTGAGTGAGAAATGAAATGGGCATGTATATACAGACTCTTCTGTTTCCTCTTCAAGTTTCAGGTAATTAAATTAAAGCAATATGAGAAAACCTGCCCTAGGCCACAATGTCTTTTAGGTCTGTGAAAGGAAAAAGCCCTTATAGCTTTTAATGAGCTCATGAGATTTTACCCTCTGTAACCACTAAATCCATCATTTTGCAACAATGAAGATAATTTATGATTGCCTCAATTGTTTCTTTTATTTATGGGACATTTTTAGTATGGAATTTAATCAGAGAGATTAAATGTCATCCTACCTATTACCTTGCTGTTAAGATATTAATCCTATAGAAAGGCATATCAACCTCTGGATTAATCATAAAAGGAAAGTAATGTGATGGCAATGCAATTGCTTTAGGAGTCATGATTTTTTAACTTATTTCATCAGGACAGACGTTGAGATGTCACTGCCTCTTGTAACATATTTGTTTTTCAGAATTGAGAATGGATATGAAAATAAGTAGAGTTAGGCCTTGATTTAAAAAAGTGCTAGGCATACACTTAACTTTAATGTGCTTGCCTTGACTTCAGTGAGACTTATGACAATGTTTAAGAAATGTATAAGGAGGATTAAATCACTTGCCTAATTTTAAGCATCCACTTAAGTGCCCTTTGGTAGGTAGGGCTTCAGTATGCTAAGTTACATATTTGACAGGTTTGCCAGCTTAATGGTATAATTTCAAAGCTAAGAAAAGGGAATAAATATGCTGCCTATATTTATATCACACTTTCTATACAAAATGGTTTCCCAAAGCCCTTTATGAACCATAAACCAAACTACATTTCAGCAATTGATTTCAAAGCCTTTTCTACTTTAAGAGCATAGCACTGAGAAGAAACATGATGAGGGAGAGGGAGCAGAAAGACAAGGAGTTCAACATACACCCACAGGAGCTATTGTAAATTGGGAGGGAAATCAGACCACAGGTAGGTAGGAATATGGTGTTAATTTGTAGCTTTAATCTACCGATGCCCTTTTTAAAAGACCTGGGTCAAATTTGCACTGTTCCTGCAGAAGCTATTTGCCAGAGAAAGTAATCATCATCCCTGTTATTAGGAATAAAAAAATCATTGGTGACCTTACCTGAGGTGCACTTGCATTACAAGTACAATGTTATTTTCACCGGGAAGCGAGTAAACACTTTAGTGTCCAAGCCATGCATGGGCATCTCACAGGCATTTACTGTTTATTCTATACTACTTATATATCACTGCACCAGTGATTTAATTTCTGGATTTTTCTCATTTTGAAGTAGTCAGATCAGTCAACTCACTGCAGTTTCCTGCAGCTGGCAAGACGTCCTTTTCAGAAGTTGTTGGGTAGGTCATAATTTTCACCAGGCCTCCCCTCAGTTCTATGCTCAGACCTAGTAGTTAACCATAATTTTTTTACACGAAGACCAAGAAATATCAGTATCTACTCATGGTATGTATAAATTAGTGAATCCCCCTGAACTGCCCAGGGAACAGGTAGGAAGATTTGGCAGGTTTTCAGGCAAAGCAAGGTGGTAATACACCATACCCAAGGGCTCTCATCTGCTGAATGGCTGTCAGCTGAGGGTGGCCTTGCCATTGCCCTAGCCCCTCCTGACACCAGCTGAACCTGACTGAATTAGAGGCACACAAGTAGTGAACAAGTGCTGCCTCTTTGCAATATCCCTTATCCCTCTCCCTCCCTGCACAGACTATGGAGAAAGATTTTCTAGGACACATCTGCAGCCACTGTCTGACTTTCCCTTGCCGTTCCAGCCTCATTAGGACAAGGAGCACAGGGATTATCTTGCCATGTAATATAGAAAATGCACAAAAAGCCTCAAGAAAACAACATCATCTGGCCACAATGAAATATTCAAACAGGTTTGCTGATGACAGTGCCTGTTCCTGACAGGAGAATATTGTTTGGGAGAAGTTATTTGCACAAACCAGTGAATGATTGATGTGAGCCCAATGAAAGATTGATGTGTGAAAATGCAGAGCACATCTGCCCTAATTGAAAGTCCTGGGTTCCCAAGGATTATGGGAGGGGAAAAAAAATTCCTGCCTATGTGATTCACCCTGTCATGCTGTCCTCCAGAAATTTTCTAATCACTCATCCTACCTTTTAGTTTCATGCTGTTATCTCCCTGATGTCTCCATCAAGATTATTATGGAGTGACAAACTGCATACATAGAAGACTTGGTAAGAAGTCAGGTTGAAAGTAGAGTAGTCATGGGAAAGGAAAGCAGCAAAAAGAGGGAAACTAAAAAGGAAAGCCAGGGCTTTGGGTTTGTCCTTCAGCACTCACTAGACAATATCACAGATGTTGTACAGATCTGTTCTGCTTTACAAGCAACTACTGATTACATACAGTCAGGAGAAACTCTTACTATATCCTCTTATAGGCCTTATTCCCCTGCACTTACTGCTTAGAAAATACTAAGCAAGATCTTAAAAATCCTGTCTCTGCATGATGTGCAATTCAGACAAGACAAAATTGCATCAGCTCGGTTGTTCCTGTGAAATTCCTTGCAAGGCCAGAAAGCTGTAGTTCAGGGACTCACCAGATAGCAAAAGGCCAACCTGGGTTTCCTTTTGCAAATCAGAAAGCTTCAATGTGTTGGAGGTTTGGCTGCACGAAGCTTGCAAACTTCACAGTCAGATCTTGCTGACAACTGAGCCAGGACATGGCTAACTGAATCCCTCCCTGAACAGCTTGTGCTGCCTCTTGCACACACTCAAGCCATGCCTGGTACACGCCTTCTGCACACACTGACACCAAGCAGCACATTAAACAATGATATATTCTTGGTTTCCTCTTCTTACCACAGTCTGGATTTCTCCCTTCAGTGCTTCCACCTCCTCCCACAGACCTCCTGTAGCAGACACTGACATCAATGCCCTTTTTAGTGCATGTGCTATCTGGCATCTCCAAGGCCAGGAGCACCATTAGGAAACAACAGTGAACCTGCTCAAAAGCACAAAATTATAAGCATTAACTCTCAGCCAGGGTTCACTGGTAGTTCAGAACATTCCTTGCAGCCAGGAGCTAATTAAAGAGAGTGGAATGTATTTACAACATTTTAAATCTCATTGTTTCCTTGCTAATTCTGCTGGTGGCACAGAGCACCAGCACTTAAGTAGTTAATGGTACTGCAATAATGAGCACTAACTGAATCACTAGAAAGCTTCATTTTTCACCCTGGAATGGTTTTCTTTGCTTGTATTATCAATGTAGTCATCTCCTGAGTTTTAGGATGATAGGTAGCAAGAGACAGTTCTGGGGCCCAGAAGGGATCTAGATATCCACATAGAGGTGGTGCATGGAGACTGGGCTTTCCTTAGTCTTGCAGACTTTAAGAAAAACAGCAACAAAAAATAAAGGCTGAAATAACTGCATACATGATTTTGTGTAAAGAAGTCAGTAATCACAAGTAGTTTTTGGAAAGCTGCTGCCAGACTTTCATGATATCATTATCTGATTTCCAGTAATGCCCAAGAGCTCTGTGTTTGAACTCTTCCCCTCCAGAGCACATTCTGCACAAGCACAATAAAAAACAACTTTCTGGTCCCAGTGATCTTTCACTGGAAAAGCTCTGTCAGATGGGATCCAAACTTTAATCTAAATCAGATTTTCACAACATTCAAAGTTTCTAAACAAAGTGTTTTAACAAATATTATATGCTTTATGGCAACCCCTAATTCCTGCTCTGCTACCAAATTAAAAAGAAAAGGGGTAGGAGGTTGCAAAGGCACAGAAGGCTTAATCTCTAATTTTTCTATTATACATACATCATACTGTGATTAAAGAAAAAATGTTATTTGTGTGGCATTAGGGCGAAATAGCAGTGTTGAACTGGTTGACCTGGGCACTTAACATTGCATTGTTACATTTTTGCATCTCAGCAGAAATATTGTTTATTTGCATGATCAAATAATTGAAAGTTACTTTTCCCTTCTGCTGGCACTGCTTGGGGCTGGAGATTAGAACAGAGTCTTCCAGGGTCCCTTTTCAGCTTCATTGACCCCATCCATGATAAATGCTCTGTCTTCAGTCTCTAAAATAGGTTTTTCCTATCCAGCATCTTCCAGAGCCAACGTAGCTTGCCCTCTGTCTCAAGAGAGCTCAGCCTCTGATTTTCCTGTGTTTCTGGTCTCTAATTTTAAAGGTTAAAGCCAAAGGATTTATTTCCAATGCCATTCTTTTTGAAGGGGCTTAGGGGTACCCAGGATGCTGCTACTGCAAAGGCTATACTTGTAAAAATACTTTTGGGAAATGTGAGCTCTCCCTGCTCTGCCATTAAGAAAACAGCAGTTCCGTTTCAGCACAGTATTGTGTTGGTTTTACACAGCAACAAAAAGGGAAGGACTGTCATTGTAACATCTGCTCCCAACATTGGGCTCTGATGAAGTGTAAATCCAAGCTGAGTAGGATATAAATCATATTTTACCATTGCTCCTCCTGACCCTATAGTATGCCAAGTTTTCTATTAGAAAGACCCTGTATTCAGGAGTTTATATCCTGGGTATAAAAAGTTTAGTCTAAACTGAAAGTTGGCATAAAATACTGTAACTCCACAGTGAATCATTTTTGTCAACTTGATAATAGCTTGTAATACACTTCAACATTTTTCATTGAAAGAAGACAAACCGTTTAAAATTGCTTCACCCCCTGTGGAAGCATTTACCAGTGGAATTGCCTTCTTATCAGTCAGGAAGGGTAAAATATTGCTCCTAGTGAGCTTAATCTGCAAAGGAGAAACCAGTTTTGGTGACTGGTTTGGCAAACTGGGAGGAAGAATCAGAGTTTACCAGTAAAAAGACTACATGCACAAAGTAGGCTCAGAGTAGAGTAAATCCAATCCAGGCCAGTCTCAGGGGCTTTGCTTTAGTGGGAGACATTTCAGCACTAATCACCTCAGTTTTGATTACTTTTGAAATTTTCACCCCAAAGCTCCTATGATGAAAATCCTCCTTGAAGGAAACAGTCCCGACAGAAAAGCTGTGATCACTCAAGTGAGAGGGATGCTCAGGGACATCAGCCTTCTCTGTCTTTGGCTTATACATGTACTACTTGTGGAAGGAAGCAAGAGCTGTATATACAGATGTCAAGATAATCCCCCATAAAAGCCTCCTACCCCGATAAATACCCTCCTCTTCCAGGAGGCCACATTGTTTCTTTGCTGTTTTGGGCTAATGAGTGTTGATTTTGATAAAGATCTTAACATGACCTAGTCACCAGGCAGGTGAAAGTCTAGTCCATTTTTTTCATGTACACATGGAAGAGGCAGAATTAAAACCTTCCTGAGACCTAATGAGCCACGAGGTAAGTGGGAGGAAGGGGGAGGAGTGATTAATCTCCCACAGTTTAGCATCACCTCATTCTTTGCAGAGAAACACCTCTTACCATCAGAGTTATAGATTATATTGTCATCCAGTACCTCAGTATGCACAGCCCTGGGCCCTGTGGGAAAATCTGAGGTTTCTTGCTCAGTAAAAATCTCCTAAAGTTTTACTCCCTGCAGCATGCAGAGCTGTTTCACCCAGTATTTCCACCTGGGATGATGCAGCTCTGTGCAGACCCCAGGCTAGCAGCACAGCAAGACAAGCATGAGCAACTCCCCTGAGGGTTTTGAACTCCCTCCTCACAGATTTGTTAGGACACGAGTTTGGCTTCCACAAAGCTGCTCATTCAGGCTGGGGGATGTAGCTCAGCAGCACTGAAAAAAGGCACTGCCTTATGGGGCAGTCCAGCTGTCTCTCCTTATGTCTGTAGCATACAGTCTGCTACAGTCTCTGGTACTCTGCAAGGCTGACAAGGACTGGTAGCTATTTGACATATAAAGTGTGAAAAGGGCTCGCTGTTTCCTGACTCTTCAGCATCTGTAGTTTTTTTATTTATTTATTGGGTACTTCTGTCTTCAATCCCCTCCCCAGACAAAAAAAATATAAAAGGAACAAAGTTTGCAGCTAGTGGCATCATCTCTCTGCAGCACAAGCTTTAGAATATGCAGGTAACAAACTGCCTCCAAAGATCAGAGTCTTTTACTACTTACTTGACAACAACTCTTTGCTCTAGTGCTTTTTCTATCCCTTTAATCAGAACAATTTCTGAATGTCATCACACACTTAAGGGCATACCTGTTCTGCTAAAGAGACCACAGAGCAGCCTTACACCAGGTAGGAACGATGGTACAGAAGCGAGGAGCATGTGCTGTGTCTCTCAGGCCAAGAAAAATGAGAGGTGAACTCAGTTGTTAGCACCTTGACAACCCAAGGGTGGCTCTAGATACATGCAGAGATAGACTCCTGGGGTCAAGGTCATTAGACAAGAATCAAAGATAGACCCATCACAAGTGCAAACTGTGGATTTCCCTGGCTACTGGTTCTGACTGCTGGGATAAGAACTGGCTGTGCAAACCCGCTCTTCTTCTGGTACACTTACCTGAGGAATGAGGAAGCCACAGGTAGTCCCACGATTTCCTCCTGTCCATCCTGTGGGATGTGGACTACTGAATATGGCTCTTCCTTACTGAAGACACACAAGAATGGCTTTCTCTTTCCCACTCTCCTTAGTGGCAGCTTCTCCAGTGTTCCCTGGGCTGCTGTAGTCAGTCCTTCCTCCTCACTTCTCTCTGTCTTGGTGTCAGGGATTGTTCCATAACAGAAGTCAAGCTGGGAGCTGAGAAAGACCACAACATTGGTGATAACAGGGTCTACCAACAGTCACAGATAAAGGAAGGGGATACATTAGGGCCAGGCATCAGCCAAGAAGTCCCCACAAGAGCAAAAGATGACAGAGACAAGGTCCATACATAACACAAGGTTGGAGACAAGCTGCCTACAACACAGGACATAGGACCAAAACCAAGCTCTGAAGCAGGACTAGGAGCACACAGATCCACAACCTTGTTTGAGGAAAGACTGAACCCTCTGGCTTGAGCTTAAATAGGGCCCTTGAGACCCAGGGAAGGGTGTGGATGTGAGTCCCAGATGAGGCTGGTCAGGGTCATTGAGGCCTATTAATGTCCTCACACCTTATTACTTTTTCCACACTGCTGGGACCTGATGGTGTTGCTGCAATGCAAGTAACAAAGCAGCTAATCTGAGATGCTAATTAAATTCACGTCAGGTGCTACTTGATGGGTGCCCATACAACCTGCCAGAACTAGTGTAGCTGCTAATTAGCATCCATGTTGGCTGTCGAAGTAAAGACACCAAATGTTTGAATGGAATACAGATAATAAACTACGCATGCTGGGAAACTGCAAGTTGATAGTGTCTTTTTCCATGGCAGGTGTTCTGTGGACTAATAACAGGTATCACCAAAAGAGATGGGAACTCACAGAGCTATAATGTTCCTGAGACAAAGGACTCTGAACCAAGATTTGGGAAAAAAATGTTAAACTTCGCAAGCAAAAGTACCTTAAGAGACAGGTGCAAGCTATACAGAAATAGTTTTAATTATTAAGAAGCAAAAGTATTAAATTATTCTTTTAAATATTAATTTATTAGCTAAATAAATAGGTAATGCAAGCAAAAAAATGGAAATTGAAACGGTTTTGTTATTTACATTGGGTTCTGTTGCTCTGTAACACTGGTAAAGTGGGTAGTTTCTGAGCTTCTAACTGTATTGATTTTCTTAGCAGTGAAAGCCTAAGGTTATCCAAACAGTTTAGTTTCTCATTTCTTTGTGTTGAATTCATTATTTTCTTTCTGCTTGAGTATAATACTCCATGTTGCACATGTAGTGTTGATCCTCAGCCTGAGCAAGAACTGCTGGCAGAATCCACTGTCAGTCGAGGCCAATGTGTGCTCTGGTGATTAACAGATCAACACTCCCACTCCATCTGCAAAGATTTCCATTAGAGCTTATCAGAGGGGCAAGGGGCCAATTACTGGTGGTGTCAATGGTGTAGCTCCTGCATTTGGTCAAATTTCTTAATTTCTCGAGCTGTGCTCAGCTTTGCAGCACTAGCAAGAGGGACCCTTTGAAGGCATTTCCCACCAGGGCAGCTGGTACTGACTTTGCTCAAATGCTTTCTGTGCTTTCATCCCAAAAGCAGAACAAAGGAGAAACAAGAGGAGTTTCCAGGTCAGGAGCATAATCATTTGCATACTAGGTCATCCCATCTGTGTCAAATCCCTCTTGGACCTGAGATTTCAGAGGGAGGTACAAATCTCCTACTTGGGCTGGTGCACACAAAAACTGCCTCTCTGCATACAGCCTGTGAACAAGGCATGATTTCTTGGTGTCTCAGGCCACCATAAATCATCAACACAAATTACTACTATGGGAAAGTCATTCAGGACAGAGGGGATCCATTTCTCTGGGAGGATGTGTGCTGGAGCCAGGAGAAGACGGGACATTCCTACAGGCAGAAGGGTTTCAGACTCCCTGAAGTCTGTGTGACAGCTCTGGCATTGCCTCCCTCTTTTGTCCAGGCTGGAGCCAGAGCTGTTGGTGGAGCAGGTTTTAGAGCTGATGGCCCCATGGTACAGAGCACAGAGAGGGTCTGGCTGCCAGGCAAGGTACATGTCCCTGAGCAGCTCTTCTTCTCTGACCCAGGGGGAGGCTGAGGCCTTTTAAAGTCAGCTCCCATTACTCTGTTCAGCTTCAATATCCACTGCAGACCCCTGACCTGTTGCCTTATGCCAAAAGCACCAAAGGAGGGGAGGTGGTTTTGGTTGGGCACTGCTGCCACCCCACTTCATGTCCTGTGCCAGTCCATGCTTAAATAGGAGCAAGCAGCCCCCCCCTCTCAACATGGCTCGGCCACCTCTCCACTGGTGCCAACACCTGCTGTAATTGCCACAGAAAAGCCCAGCTTGTCAAGCACCTCGTTCCCAGCTAAGGCCCTTGGAGGCAGCTTTTTTATGGAGGATTAAGCAGAGTTTGGGTTAATGACCAGAGTCCTGCAAGCCTAGGGAGAAAGCACCACAAGCCGTGCAGGGTGGTATGGGGCAGGCTGTACTCTGCTGGTGGGGAGGAGTTGTTCTGCTTTGTGTGTGTGTTATATTTAGGGAGATATTACACCAGCTCTCTTCCAGTATTGTCACGGATGCTGCTCTGATCTGCTGCATTAAGTAATTTGTGCTTCTCCCCCAGAAAAGAATTTATTTCCTCTCTGTGCTGGTGTCAAAGCTAATATTAGTGAGTGTTAGTGAACCATTTTACATCTGCTCTAACAGCAGCTGCTCTGCAGGAGGGTGACTTGACAAGAGGACAGGCCAGAGGAGAAAAGTCACATTAGGCACTTAACAAAAGGGGGGGGAGAGAAGAGCTGGGTGCTGAGGGGCAGACAGAGAGGAGCAAGGTCTGCAAGATCTGGGAAGCAAAGGGATACATAGAGGGATATAAATACAATATAAGGAGCTCTTTTCCCACGTGCCTGTCTCAACAATGTGAAATGTCCCATGTGGGGCTGGTCTGGTTTTGCAATTGTCACCAAGGAGGCCTGCAGGGATGAGCCAAATTAGCTCTGCTCAAAACCTGCCTGGGAAGCAGCCTGGCAAGGAATAGAACAATTTGTGGATTTTCTTCTCTCTTGCACTAGGAAAAAGCAAGGTCAGACCATCCTGATTCTGAGACAAACATGTCAAAGTTCATGCTTGCACTTCAGCAAAATAAAGGGGGTTATCAGCAGCTCTGCAACCAGGTAGTACTGCTCCTGAAGGGGGCAAGCCAAACTGGGAAGGTCTTTGATGGACACTGGGTAAGACAGAGCCCAGGTGGTCCAAATCAGAGCAGCTCTGCACAGAGCTTATGGAGTTGCAGCGCTTTATAGCAGAGACTGTCCCCACTTTACCATTTCACTGATGCTGTGTGGCCCTGCTATTAATTTATTTTAGTAATATGAAAGGGCTTGTGTTATGCTCTTACCACATTTCAGTAGCTCAGTATGTGGATGCTGGATAAGTGTGGCCAAAATAGAAAGCCATTTGATCAACAAGCCAAGGAATAAATTGGGAAAATCAAGAGTTTAAGAGTTTGGTGCACCCTTAACATCCAGCCAGGGCTGGAGGCTGTAATCACACCTCTGGCCCAGGGAGGGGGCAGATGAGTGGAAAGCAGCACAGTGGTCATACTCCAGCCAACCTCATGAGGAGTTTCAGGTTTATCAAAAACTCAGGAAGTTTTTAATTCCCAAATATTAGGGATTTGCAAAACTTCGCTCTCCCTGCAGTGTTCTGGCCCCTTCACAGGCCACTCATACCATGGCAGAATGGCCCCATCAGGGACTGAGAGCTCCAAAAGAAATTGCATTTCCCACTCCAGAAAGCTCTGGGATCTGGGATTTCAAAACAAGTTTTCTTTCTGTATAGTGATGAAACCAAGAAAAACCAAGAAACTGCTAGTATTAAACTCTCCATACAAGTGCCTGTTACTGTTTAAATCCCAGAAATATTAATAACCAGAGCTGGCTTTGTGCCCCTCTCCTTGAGATGGGGAATAGAGCCTGTCTTTAGGCGAGGATGCTGCAGGTGGTGCTGGAGATCGCAGTTTCCCTCCCCAGCCAGAAGCCAAGCGCTGCAGCGGCAACTCCAGCAGCGTGTGCCGGAGTCTTGTTTACATCTGGAAAGATTTATTTGTGTTGTAAAGCTATCTGTTGGTGAATAGATAAAAAGAAATATGTGAGGGAAGCCATAATCATTTAATACTTATTCCGTTTATTTTCTGTTCATTTAGCAATGTTGGCATTCTCATCATAATTAAAGGGAGCCGGGTGGCTTTCTAATGCCTTTCCACATGTGTTTCTTCCTTCCCTTTGAAGGTGCTTGGCAGATTTAGGTCATACGTTTTCTTCCTATCACGCAGCAAGGGAAAGAGGGAAAAAAAAATTCCCAGCACCAATCTTTTCTAATACTTCTACATTAGTTGAATCCAGCAGAGGTTTGCTCTGCCTCAAGCTAAAGAAAATCTATTAGGCTCTTTAAAGAAGTAAGTCAAAGGGGATGCATCCAGGATAAGGTCAGGCAAAGATGTGCACAGCAGAGAATGATAGTGCTCAATACCATTGCTTTGGCTGTCAGGAAAAGTTCACCCCACGGGATGCCTAACTGCACTTAAACTTGCCTCCTGTCTTCAATTGCCTCTGCAAGCTGGAGGCGAGCACTTTGCACTTTTTCCTGGCACTTGCCAGAGTTAGATGGGAAACAAAAATTCAGAGTTGACGACACGATGCCTGGTCTCAGCAATGCAAACTGTGAAATAGTTGATACTGGAGACATATAAAATCACGTTGCTGCTGTTTTGGGGGCTATTTTAGAGAATGCTTTATGATATACATGTCTAACAGATGCTTGATCAAACTACAGGTAGCTTTATAATTAAAAAGCAGCACGTGCAGATCACCAGCACATATTTAATTTTAAGCAAATTATTTATATATGTGTTACATAGTTAATATACAGGTTACACCTGTATATTTACACCCACTGCTATGGACTTTTGTTCAGTCTAAGACAGTGGCAAAGTCGCTGGAGGTTTCTGCTATACTTCATGATGGTTTCATCCAGAACTGTTTCCTGTTTCAGGAATTTGAATCCTTCAGAGTGTGACTCAGCCCACACAAGACACAACTGCTCTGTGGAAAGTCCCATCTGTGTCTACTGATGGTAGCAAGGCATGGGGGTGACAGCTCAGTTAGATACCTCATGTCAGAAAGAACAAATCCAGAAAGTGCTGCTGAGCTGCATCCCAACTACTTTTTTTTTTTTTTTTTTTGAGTTTGGCAGTTGATGAAGTTGAGAGTTCACTAACAACCTCACCACATCTCTCTGGTGCTGTCACAGCCAGGTAAGGATGGTTGCTTCTGCCTTGGTTTCATAAAGAAGAGGAACAGTTCCTTTGTCTGTCTGGGGAATGAATACAAAGAGAAAGGAGTATTTACCTTTCTGCCATTTCTCATTGGTGCACTCTGATCCAACCCACACAGCAGTCTGGGGCTTTGGCAAGCAATGTCTTTACTTCCCACTCCAAATCTGGTAGATTTCACATGGCTGCCTTATTGGATCTTTAATCTCCATTGTATTTTAGATGTTGCCCATGCACTTCTGAAGCACCACAGCTACAAAGGGGCAGTCATCTTACAGTCAGCATCAGTTTGGACACGAGCTTAGAGTACACAACAAACTCTGCATGACCACTATGCACTGATAAATTAAAGACAGTGGCAAAGAATACCATAAGCACTGGTAGCTGAGGGCACTAGTACCAGTAATTTGAAATATCCCAGACTGGATTCACTGATAAATTAAAGACAGTGGCAAAGAATACCATAAGCACTGGTAGCTGAGGGCACTAGTACCAGTAATTTGAAATATCCCAGACTGGGATTCCCAAAACCTGAACCCCTGAGGCGCTCAAGTCACCAGGAAGGGTTTGCAGAGCTGTTGTTGCAGCCCTAGCAGCCTCCTCTAAACACACTGCCAACCTCCCCATGCCACCAACGTCACCAGCCATGGCTTGGAGAGACATGGAGAGCTGCTCTGAGATGTATGCAGGGTCCATTTCTCATGCAGCCCGACTGTAGCCACTCTGCTGCTGCCCTGCTGTCATTATTTCAGCTGCTGAGCTCTGCTAACTGTTCCCCAGAGGAGTCTGGTGGCAATGGGGTGTGCTTTGCTAAGATAACAGCAGTTATAGTATCTGGGAGCAAATGACAAGGGCTATCAATCCTCATGCTTCAGGGCACAAACTGAATACCATTCAGGCCGGGAATGAGCCTATGAAAACTGTTCTTGACAAAAACAAAGCCATGCAAAATTCACTTGCTTCCTTAAACGTTCCCAAGCTTGGACTAGGCCTGTTAAGATGTCCCTGGTTTGGGGACACAAGAAGAAATTAAGCTGCCTCCCATCATAGCTGATTCCTCTGTGTCCCTGTTTCCTGTGCTTTTGCTTTGGAAATGGATGTTGAATGGAATGGGATTTGGTTTGCAAAACTGGCTTTGCCTGGGAGTGAAACTGGGGTGTGAGGGAAG
Organism: Heliangelus exortis; assembly: GCF_036169615.1. Lineage (NCBI taxonomy): Eukaryota > Metazoa > Chordata > Aves > Apodiformes > Trochilidae > Heliangelus > Heliangelus exortis. Next base: position 13,002,320 of record NC_092427.1, read on the forward strand.
AACTCTGAGCAGATTGCAGTGGAAGAGCCAAAACACTGACTGGCAACACTTCTGCCTCTCTTGTCACTCCAACTTGGCTCATAAAATCAAAAATTTCCATTGAATCATGTCAACAGCAGAGGGTATCCTAATTGCCTCTGCTTCCATCCAGCAGTTCTTATTCCAAGCTGAAATCTCCCAGCAGCTAATTCCACTGTTGCTTAATCTAATAAACTACAGAGAAATCCCAGTACCTTTAAAAATTCCTTTCTTTGGAGATAACTATATCTGATTCTCTAATAAGGATTCTATTAAGGGAGGCCTCTGCTGTGCTTTGTTAAGGAATTGATGCAATTTGATTTTTATTATATGAAAAGTGTAACATGGATAGTAGCTGTCTCTAATACAGAGTCAGTGCAAAAAGTATTGTGCTTCCTCATGCAAACCAAGATAAAGTAATTAACTTTATATTTTAAAAAAATCTCTATTGAGATCTGTTCTGCATAATTCAACACCTTATGCCAATTAAAGAGAGCTTCTTTAGAAAATGGTTTAGACTGTAATTTTATATGTCCTCAGATTTCTGTGTGAATATACACAGCTTTATGAATGTTTTGATGGGTGTAATTTTTCTTGTAGAGTTGCTACATTTATTTTCTTTTATTCATAAAGTGAGACTTTGTAGAAGAGCTCTTGGATCAGGCCTAAATATCAGTATTTCTGCCCCTGGCAAGACATGAAACATCTGCCCCAGGATTCCCTCTTGTGCCCTTGTCCCTTGCCCTCTTCCTTCCCCAGCCCCTCAACACTGGCCTGGGCTTTTTGTATGGCAAGAACAGGATGGTTGGATTGGTACAAGGACTCTGGGGATTCACCGGGATGTTCCTCGGTGCCTTTCTGCCTTGCAAGGAAAAATTCAAGAGAAATTTGGAAACACCAAAATGAGCTGAGGAAAGGTTGGGAACTGGCTGATGACCACTGAGGACATCACAGCCCCCTTCTCTGGTGACCACATGGCCTCTGTGCATTATTGCCTCTCACAGGACACTTCCATCAGGCCCATCATGGCAGCAGGGTGAGTCCTGCACCACATGTGCATGGCCAGCCTGCTACCAAACACCTGTGGGCAACAGAGCCTGGAGGAGTGAGAAAAGTCCTTAGAGAAACATTCAGAGTAGATGGAAATTACCTGTCACCTCTGAAAGCTCATCCTAATGCAGCAAACAGCTCATGCTGCTTCCCTGTGAGACAGCTAACTTTTATTGTTAAAAACAATTAAATTAGCAAAAAAACCACAGTCAGGACAAGGCATTTCTTGTTATCCTGGGTTGCAGTGAATCAGGATGATTACTTGATTGATGTGGCTTCCTCAGAAGACACAATGAGGATGGCTGTGATAAATAAAGACAGTAGAGTATTGGCAGCAGTAAAAAAAATCCATGGCATGGATAGATTAGGCCAACACCAAGAGATTAGGTGGTGTGCAATCAACTGCTAAAAAGGATAAATACTGTAAAGAATAGGTCTAAGTTTTAAAAGGAGAAATTGCCAAATAAAGGTCAAAGTGAGAAGTAAAGACAGCTTCTCAACTCAGCAGTCTGGGCTCTACTTACCTGGACTGATAAGCTGCATGAGGGTGACTTACTTAAGAGGATAATAATTAACAATCCTCCAAAGCAGACAAGCTCAGTCACTGAGACACTCAAGAGTCTCACTCCTCATTTCATATCTTCAGCTATGCAAGTGCTATGAACTCACTTATGCCAGTGTTAGAAAGCTAAGGCAGAACAGCAGCCGACATGGTTTAGCTGATATTTCCTCAAGAAATTTGAATTTGCTTGATTAAGATCTGGATTTTGCCCTAGTGGGCTTGAGTGCTGTGGCTCCCTATGCCACAGATGGGAACTCAGACTCACATTTCTATTGCAGCTTTTGGGCTTTCAGTCCTTGGAAATTTCCCCCCTCTTCTCTTATGTATATCTATATATCTATATCTATATAATTTATCTATACATCTTCCTATACTTATATTTATCACCTGGACCTGTATCTAATTCACATTCATATCTGTATCCATATCTCTTTCCTACTATGCCTTTTATCTCTTTACTCCTATGCCTAGGTATGGCTAGACTGTGGTTAAGGTTTTTCCTAATATTAATTCTTGTATTGTCATACTATTGCTAAGTCACCCTAATTAAGTAAGATCCAAATCATACACTAGTTTCCATTATAATTATCTCTAGTTTTCTTGGGTATTTATCAGACATCAGTGACTTTGACATGGAGCCCATGACCACTGATGAATCCAGGGGGTGTATTTTCAGTTTGCTTCCCAATTGCTTTGAGGATGTTAATTGGGACAGGGGCCAGTACATCCCTTCACCAGTTATTCCTGAGCAGTTATCACCTAACCCAGGATGCTCAGCAGAGAGTATTTGTCTATATGCATCTGCTCACTTTAAATAAAAGATTGTCCTAAAGAAATTATATAATTAGACAAGTAAAACATCCTGTGGGTGGAACAAAATTAGAGTCATCTTCATTCTAAGCAGGAAAATAGAGGGAAAGATCTAGGCACGAGTATTAAATAACATTAGAAGAGCTTTTTATAGGACAAAAATGAAGCTGCTTTCAAAATTCTACTATACTAAAAATGGCACAGCACCATAAGAGTAAAGTCATGTATATCTGTATTAGAGTGCCTGTAGTAATAGATCTTATGTCTGTTCAGAACAGGCAATATGCTCCCAGCTACCAAGAACTCTTACACTGATACAATTTATAAAATAGTATTGATTTAACTCTTGCAGTAGAAAATCATGTCTCTTCCCAGTGAAACAATGGGCTGGTGAAAAAAATATTCTGAGTAGACCAAAGAGTGGTCAGTAGGAGAGTCTGAAACTACATTTAGCTCTCCCAGAGATAAGGAAGCGATAAGTTGGCCATATCTTTTTTTTTTTTTTTTTGGAGATCTCACTGTTTAGGGTTATTCACAGAGGCTGCTTACCCAAATCTCATTATTTTTTCTTCCTATTAATAATGAGTTTAATGATTCCACAAAATTAGCATGTTTCAGTTAGGCCAGAGTCAATAAAGGAAACACCATCACCTATAAAACAGGTGAAATTTGTCCCTACCCTCTAAGATTGTCTAGTTCTTATCTAATTCTTTTTATCCGAGTTAAATCTTGGTAGGTTTTTTAATTTTTCTTCTCCCTGGTAAACAAGAGGATGAACTTCTGGTTACAGCTATAACTTGCAAATCAACAAAACTAAAGAGACTTTTTGCACTGAGAATTTTTACCATATTTGTTAAACACTTGTGTGTGTGAGTTTTAGTTTTGGTTTTTTGTGTTTTTGTTTTTTTTTAAATATAGAATAATAATTGTGTTGCACTCTCTAATAAGAATTAAGAGAAAAGTACAATCATAAAAATGTGATTTTAATATTAGTCCTACAGATTTCTCCATGTCTGCATTAGAATTTGGATTGCTTTACCTGCCCCAGTATTATAACCTGCTCCATGAGCATCCTGGCTGATGAAATTGTGCTATTTGTATCTTCTATTCCTAGAGCCCCACCATAGTAACAGATTGGGTGCCAAGCTATGAGCTGAGGTCTGTCTTGCTATGTCAAAATTGTTTAAAATTCTTCATAGATTCAGAGTTGTGGGGGGAGGACACACTATAGGATGTACAGACAGAATGATCACATTGCCTTTTCCTCCTCTGAGATCTGAGCAAAGGCAGAACAATATCTGCATGCAAATGAATGCAGAAAGGCTGATTCTTGGGGGCTGTATCCATGGGATTATGAGCTCAGAGATTCACTGGGCACAATCCTTCACTCTTGTGAAAGTCAGACAGTGTGTGGGTGGAAGGTCCTTCAGCCCTAGCAATATTAAATAAACTATCAAATTTATCAATAATCTATCAAAAATCCTTCCACATGAGCAGGAATCTAACCACCAAAGTGGCTGCCTTCGGATGCCAGCTTTGTGACCTCTTCTTGCAAGAAGGTGGTGTAAGGAGTTCTGTATTGCAGAAGGATGTTTCCAGGGATACATATGAAAGCTGTGTTAATTGCTGAAATTACTGAAAGAACCTGGAGGTCCCAGGAGTGAAATGAAGAAATGTAAAGCACCATTTTTATAGTGAGCATTAGAAAACTGCCAAGGCTCTCTTGTCAAACAGGAATAGCAAGGTTTTGATTCTGAACTTTCTAAAGTAGCCTTTAATAAGCAAATGCTTTAAAATGTGAAGGCTATTGACTTATGAACATTTGTAATCCTCTCTCTGTCTGGGGAGAGCTGTAAGCTCCTTCATACAAATGATGTGAAGAATAGTCTAAAGCCATAGATGGGATGCAGGAGGGTAAGCTTTAATATGAGAAGCACCAATGAGCTTTTGAAAAACATTTTCAATTTTTTTTTAATGGATTAGTTGTCTTTTGTACTTTTTAAGCCTTTTCTAGAGATCAGCTGGTGGCACTGATAAATTATCCATGGAGCTAGACAATCTCTGCTAATTCCAAGCACCCTTTTCCATCAGGGAGATTGGTCTGAATGAAACCTCCCATTTTATGAAAGATTTCCTTATGGTAATGTACTTGCTTCACCTACAGTGCATTACTTTAACATAGCATGTCATGGTGATGAAAAAAAGTTGATCCAGGGATGTGACACCAGGGATGAAATGAAGTGAAAAAAAAATACACATGACCTCCTAGCCAACGTGCACCCCCCTGTGGTGCCCTCCCACCACACATTTATTTGAGAATTGGCATATTTTGAATGCTAGTACTGGGATAGATCTGGGTCTACCTTCTGTCCTGTTACAGAAATCAGCTGGATGACCTCAGGTATTGCACCTTAGGAAGCAAACTTAGTGTGTAGAATTAAGAGACTTATCGAAACATCACTATTATTTTAAATATATTAGAATTAATTTTGACATCCCAATTAAAACATACCTCTTCTTTTATAGAGGGTGCCATTTTATACTGTAAAATTGTCAGAGCAGACTGTAATATGAGATTAGTGATGAATTCTGTCCCTAGCAATGGCTGATCCAACCTGCAAATGTAGTGGAAGGAACCCCCACAGTAGTCAGTTATGGAGGAGGGTGCCCACAACAGTTGCTTAAACCTCTGGTAGGTAGAGGCTGTGTTAGAGCCTAAGGCATATGAGTTTATACCCTTCACAAGACTTCTGTAATTTACAAAATTCTTCCCAGAGGATTTTCTGCAGACTAGAGATTTTCTTACCCAACAAATGTCCATTTTTCACCAATATAGTGACATTATAGACTTTTGGGAAGAATCTTCCCAGGACACCTGCGCAGCAGTAAGAAAATTCCTTCCTTTGGGTAGGCAGTTAGTAAATTTATCTTGCTTCTTAGAAACAACACCATGAATATATCTAGTATATTTATAGAGAGCTCATGAAAGGGTTACTTCTAAGCTGCTAGAATACAAAAAAATAACTATCTTTCTTTTAATCTTACATGCTTTAGAAAATGTGATAGAACATGGCTCATCAATGAAATTATTTTTTGATGGTAAAAAGTCCTAGATTATTTTGGCTGATGTTATTATTATCTGATAGTCTCCTCAGGGAAAGACCCAAGCTCTGAGCAAACTTGGGTTTTTGTTTTAGGGAGTACACCTGAGCTGGAGCACTAAAGATGAGGATTGACTCAAAAAGTAATTTTGCAATGTTGTACAACAACAAAGGTAAATCATATTTCCAAAGGTTGTACACAGATAAGTCAGATTTGGCTTTGGATGCTCATCAGCCTGTTCACAGCCCTGCTGTATCTGTTTAGTTAGCTCAGCAATCAGTTACATAGGAGCATTTTTGGTTTGTACAACTGAGTTGTTAAACTAGACACCCTGCCACAGAAAAGAGGATGATATATGGCAAGCTGTAGGTAAGAGCAGCAGCCTTCCCTCTTAAATTAGAGAGAAAGAAAAACTACGCAAAAGTTAGGTAGAAGTGCAAGCTCCTCCTCATTTACAAGCAGTGATCCTTGTCCATATGGACTCAAAGTAAGAAATGTCATTTTAAGAATGGGAAAAGAAAAAATGTAGCAGATTCCAGCTACCAGTTTCTTAATCTGTCTTCCCACTTTTCATACTTTGCATTTCCCATACTTCTTGAAACCAAGCAAACAAATGCATAGCTACTGCAAATGACCTCATGGCAACTTCAAATCCCAAACATGTAGGTAATCTAGCAAGCAGAGGAACCAGCTAACCCTGCAAGGATTTGATGTTAGAGCAAAACTGCAGTGGCAAATTGCACCTGGATTTTCTTCCATTATTCTGAACCCTTTAAGCTGAAGGGCTACAATCCACTAGTCTGATAAAGCACAACCTACATGACTTTTATACCACTGCTGGGCTCTTATCCGCAAAGTGCACTACCAATATAAAACAAGGTATGAGTGCTAATTAGTTTTGTTAAGGCTTATATTTTCACAGTAACTTAATACAGTTAATATCCAGGGTAATTCACCGTGTTACAAATACTTAGGGACAGATCTAACATTTTTCTTTATAATGTAAAAGCTACTGGAATTATGTAAGAGCAAATAATGCCCACTGTGACATTTCTGCTCTTCCTTAAATGCCTTGAACTGCCGCTTTGAAGTCCATAAAACAAACAGGATCTGAAAGAGCTGCAAATTTTGCTCTGTGATGCACACAGCTCACTCTAAGAGCTCACACAATATTCACTCTATTTTTTTCCAGATTTTGTACAATTGTGATGACTAGAAAATGGGATTTCTCCCCTCCTTATGGCAGGATTTTTTTGGCATTTCAGACAATGGTGGAGTGACATCCCAGAAACCATGAAATGACAACATTTTGTTTTGGCACAACTGTCTCAGAAGCTGCAATTCTCCCATCACCGGGCTTTATTTTCCAGGCTGACTGGACTTGCTCTGGGAAGCAGCTCACCATGGAAGCCACATAGCTGTAGTAATGCAGCATCACCTCCCTCCAAAAAGATGTGTAGCACTTAAAAGGAGCCCAGGAAAGTGGACAGAGAATGACCAGAGTTTTTAAAGATATGAGCTGTGGGGAAAAAAACCTGGCTTGGGAAGTCAGAAGCAAAGGAGAGTGAAGATGAAGGCAGAGGTTATGGTAATTTCAATCTTTTATCTCTCTGTGTGTAAAGCAAGAAGTCTTAGGCTGATGTGGGCATCAGGGATGTATTTCAGACAGGTTTCAAGGGACAGCAATTTATTATGGTAGAAGCAGGTAGAGGAGGTTTCACAGTCTTTATCACTGAGGTCTCCTAGGTATAGGTTTGTTGAGTATGGGCTAGTTTAAAGCAAAATTATACTGAAACTGATTCAGGATGGGAGAAAAGACTTCTTGCAGTCCCTTAGTACAAAGCTTTTGGGAAAAATAGGCAGTTTAACATTTCCTATCTTCCCTATTCCTTCCTTTTTGTCACTTAATGAAAAGCAGAAACTTTTGAAGAAGCTGAAGTTTTCTAACAAGACTGCTCATTTTTGATTAATTTTTTTTCATAGTCAATTTGAAGACCAAATGGACAAAACTACAAAGGATTCTTTCCAAATAACTTAGACCCTAATTCATCACAGGCCTTAATTCTTAATGTACTTAAGAGATTTCTTCTCATGGTGACTTTGCTGTGGCATAGGTACTGTTAAAAATGCAGTGCCACACAGAGCTGATCTGAAGTGCACAGCATCAGACTATGGTGAATTGAAGCCTAATGTGACCCTGATTACTGCACTAGTCCTGAAGGAGTGTGTAAATTTTTAATGGGAAAAATACTCACATTGGGATATGATGTAGCTTTCCATTTGAAATAGAATTTCAGGAAAAAAAAACATTTCAAATCCTCTGGATTACAAAGAAGTATTACACTATTCAGTATGCATTGAGCATAAATATCTTGCTAAAATCTCTAGTTCCAGACCAGGGAGGAGCAGTATCTTATGGAGTCTGAGAGCCTCTGAAGCAAAAGGGATCAAACAGGCATGTTTGTGCTGTGATCCAGCTGCAAGAGCAGCAGTTTTATTAATCCATTTCTAGAAAACACATTTAATGTGTTTTCCATAAGGGAAATCCATAAAATTTCCATAAGGGATTGCATAGGCTTTAAAAATGGGGCTAAAAAGGGAGGAGGAGAAGATGAAGAGAGCAAGGAATTGAAAGAAGGCAGAAATAAGAGTTCAAGTAAGGATTTGTTGCATTTTATCTCACCACACAGACTTGTAACTACCTTGGAAACACCTGGGCCAACAGACATGCAAAAAAATCGGAAGAGAAGAGGAGCTATTTTCTGGCCTGTTTGTGTGGCAGAAGTATGTAGCTCATTATGTAGCCCACTTGTGCAGACAGCTTTGTGAAATGTACGTACATTTGTAACACTTTATATTTCGTTAAATAATTTATCAATGGTAAATATTTCAAAAGAGTAAAGTAGAAAATGAGATAAAATTTTTATATGTGCTATTAAAATTCGAATGGAGCATTGAGAGACAATCCAAGCAATCATCCCTGCAAATCTATCTACTGAATCAGCCTGGCAAAAGGAAACCTCGTACTTTATTTTGTACTTGGTCTGTGCGTGTGTGTCTCACAGCAACAAAGGCTTCTCCCAGTCATAAACTTTCAGCTGGTCACCAGCTTCTGCCAGGTCATTTTCAAAAAGATCCCAAAACCTGTCTACCTGTTCATCTTTTCTTAAGTACTCAATGGCTCTTGCTATTGCTGTGGTACATGATATATCCAAGGTGTGATCTTTCAGCTAGTGTAATGCTGAATCCTGCTATTTAAGCCTCTGCTGCTACTGCTAATACCAATGACACTGAACTTGTTTCTAACATTTTGCTCCTTTGATGGGTCCCATCATAGCTGAGTGAAAAAACCTAGCTTCTAACTTGTCACCTGGTCATCATCCTATATGGAGACTTTTGCTCCTGACATAAAAAAAATAGTAACATGAAGATAAATTAAAAAGAAAGGAAAGAAAACAGATAGAAACGGCATAAATTGCTTAAAATGTTAACTCAAGCAATATTAAAAATAGATTTTAAGAAGTTTTAGAGGGTTTGTTTAGGGTATTTTTTTACTTATTCAACAAAAATAGAAGGAGTAATATAATAAACATTAGGGTACTTTATCTCAGATTTAATGCAGTCTAAGTCCATTAAGGGAACTTGACTCTGCTTTTTTGAAAAAAGTCTTTTGATTTTTGTTTTCAGGGGAAACAGAGTTCTCTTTTTTCCAGTTTTACACCCTAATGCACTGAGTCAAGCAGAAGGTGGAAAGCAACTTGCTCAGGAATTCAGTAATCTCATACTAAAATAAATCAAAGCAAACTTTTGTGTTTTGGTGGGACTGGAGTTAGGCAAAGGGAAGACTGTTGCACATTCCTGTGGCTGAAGAGGAGCACAGGTCTGTACACAGCAGCCCACAGCCGTGGTCAAACATTTACATTAGGAAGCAACAAGAAGTAAAGTAACCAAGGAACATAATTGACAGAATTGTATTTAAAATCCTGCACCAAAGCTAAAAGGTGCTTGCCTTTATTCTCAAAAGGTAGTGCCTCTAAACTGTACTGGGCTGTTGAGACCCTTTTTGTGGTATGCTGAAGAAGGATTACCATGATCTGTAAGAATTTACCCAGAAATGGATATCTACACTCCCTAACTTCAGGCATGGTTCTTGTAGTCAGTGGAGCTTTGCATTCTAACACTTAGCATTCCAAGCCACCTTTCTCAATCTGTTAGCAACAGAGGGAGCCATGATCTGTCATGGAAGTAAGTCTGTGACTGTGGCCTGCTGTCCCATACACTACGTGTATGGTGGAGAAATATTGTTTTCTCTTTTCTTTCACTGAAACAAACATATTAATTTATGGACTTAAGACAGCCATTTGAGCTTTTTCTAAATAATGCTTGGAGTTGTTATGTGACACCTTTATTTTCATGGAAGGAGAAGAGAAGAGACACAACATTACATATCCTGAATGTCTGAGGAGCCTTTGTGTTTCACAACATCCATGCACACAACAGCCATGCATCCTGCAAGAGCAACAAAGGAGATGGCTGGATTGCTGTCATATTGGTAACAACTAATTCCCTTTGTCCCTAACCATACTAATGATACACACCCTTACTCAGTAAAAAGATGATCTAAACCCCTTAGATATTAATGGGTTTGTTTCTACTGACTGCAGCAAGTTTTGGAATAGGCCACAAGGATTTTTATTTCTGCATTCTGCTTGCTTAACTGGTCAAACAGCATTTATTGTTACATGCCCCTGAGAGAAAATGTGCTGTCTTCTCACGAGAACATTTACTAAGTTCAGTCTCTCATGTTTAATTTAATAGTAAAAAACCAAGGCTACCAAGGAGCTCCATCTAAAATGTAAGATTACACAGAGAATATTTACTTAAAAGATTCTGTAAACTTTAGAATACCAGTCCAAACTTAGGGCTATGAAAAAAATCACCAAGAATTGTAAGCACACCAAGTTATTAACATTAATAATTATTTTTCACTGTTCACATTTCTAATATTATTTGAAAAAAAAAGTTTATTAATTGTTAATGTCAACTCTGCCATTAAAAAAAATAAATCTGTAATTTGCATAAAATTTTCCTAAAGCTTAAAGGATATCGTCCACTCTACTTAAAATATTTATGCATTATAGATTACTGGAGAAAAAGAGGTTCACATATTCTTTTAGGATTAAGAAATTTTTCATAAAATGACAATTGGAAAGAAAGGCTTAATTTTTTTTTGAGACTTAGCTAAGAATATAAAAATGTTCACTAGCAAATCCCCAAATGGTAAAGTAATATGAGGCTACATATGTGTCATTAAGAAAAGGGCTTAGTGCCTGTGCTATTGTTTAGTTTGAACAAGACAGATTTCATTTCCTGATCCTCAGAAAGCAAAAAGGTGTGTGTGTGTGTACATGTGTTTTGTGCTGCTCTCAGCCAGCTGGGATTTATCAGTTCCACCTGTCTCAGTATCTTGTCCCTTGTATAAGGAACTCAGTAAGATCTCGACTCATAGTGGTGTGCCAAAGAGTGGGAGACTGAAATGGAAGGAAATCAGGGGTTTTATCACCTTTAAAAGGGTGGTTCAGCTCCATGCATTTGACTAACCTGGATCCTGAAGATGAAAGGGCTCCCTCCACAGAGAAAAAATATCCAAGGAAGCTGTCAGCCACATCAGAGGACCCTTTTGACCTCTCCCTGGAGACATCTTGAGTCAAGAGGTCCTCAAAAGTCCAATGAGGAGAAGGCAAAGCCCCGAGGTCACCCCCAGGGTAGAGACCACAGAGCTGCAAGACCTCTCACTGCTGGCTCCAGGCTTGTCCTTGCCTTAAGTTTTTACAGCTGTGGGTAAAATGCATAATCAGCCTCAGCAGCTCTGCCAGAGGATTCACCAGCATCACTGCAGCTGGTGATGTTTGAGTCCAGTGCAAGATCCTCTTCTTTCCCCTCACAAGTGTCAGCAACAACCTCAGGGTGGACAGGTCAGCCTTGTCACAGAGACCAGGCAAGAAAATACTACTAAAGAGTCCTACTCATGGATTTCTGGAATTCAAAGCACTGCCTCTTGCCTGTTGGGTACATCTGACTTCTTGACACACATAGTTTAACTTACTCATAGCTAAAGACTCATTTTTTCTCTTGATGAGACTCCCAGTTCAATTCTCCACTTAGACATTTTGTATAATTAATGTTTTTGCTGCTGGGTTTTAAATTGTATGTTTTTAATAAGCTCTGCAGCTGTTGACATAACTTTGCAATGCACAAATTTCATGTAACAAATTGTCCTAGGACAGATGTATGACAGAAGACCTCTTTTGAAGGAATGACCTTTCTGCAGTAAACAATGTTTTCTTTCCTTCCTTAGGACTAATTTACTGCTCGTGTAGCAACAAGTTGTAATTATAAAGCATAAATGGCTGAATTTTGCAGGGTGAAGCTCTGGAATGTTGACAAGTCAGACTGTTGACCATTGTTGTATGTACTGATCACTATTATTTGAGGTGTAGAGTACCCTCATTTAACCATGCCAGTCACAGTGATACCAAAGGACAAGACTATTCAATGTGTGTATGTGTAACAAGCAACACTGCATAGTGTGAAGAGGATATTAAACCCCACAATTTTGGAGGGAGAAGAGCAATCTTCCTTCCTTCCTGGTATGTTTGACTCACCTTCTTTTTCCTATGGCATTTATTTCTCTCTAGTAAGACTAAGCCATGGCTCAAAAGACTCCTGCAATACTGATTCTCATGCCACTGCTTGGAAAACTTGACTCAGTTCTCTTTTACATATTAAAGCTCTTCTGCATGGCCAGAAGTATGGACATCACAGCAAGACCCATCTTTGACTTCCACTTCTGATGTAAATTGCTGCACATGAGCAAGAAATGAACTGAAGGCTACAGAGCAGCCTTTAAAGAATGTTCTTTGAGAGACATTTTCAATTTTATGTTATCCAGAAAACACATGTCCCTTTTACCAAAGCCCCAGCTGTGACAACTGATATGGTAGTCTGGGATAGAAGGCAAATGATAGTTTCTGTGCCCTTAGGTGTTTAGAAGCTGGCAAAGAAATTTGCAGGGGGGACTCTATTTCAGCATCCCCTACACCTCAATCTGTATGAGTGTCTGTGAACATTTGATTTCACCACGTTGCCAGGGTCGTATCACAATGCAGGAGATCATGCTTAGATCATGGAACCTGAATTTCTTTTTCTCTCTTTTTGATCACTATTTTGGGAAAGGAGGGTGGGAAAGGCACTTAAGTAGATGGTGGTCCCCTGAGAGCTCTGGATATACCCTCTGTATACTGTGCTGATAGAAATTTGGCTCTGGATTCATCAACACCAGGGGAAAAACCTGAGGCGCTTTCCACAAACCTGAGGAAGACACTGGCACAGTTTGGAAAAGATTGCTAGGACACTCCACTTGAAGCCAAATCCAGTCTTTGGTACATTAACAGCACTGTCTTTGAGGAAAAAGGAATTGTGTGTGTAGACATCAGAGGAGCAGAAAATGTTAGCTGAGAGCAAAAAGAAAAAGACACAAACTTCCAAACAATGAAAGAAAACAGAGCAGCAAAAGAGAATCCTTGTCTGCTGCCTACCCTCTAACAGTCAGAGGAGGCAAGGATGAGGTCTTATAGATTTCTTTACCACACAGAAAAACTAGCCCTACCAAAGCACATTCAGCTAATTCCAGGCTTTCTATGCACAAATGAAAACTTTCTGCCCTAGGCCTGTGAAGACAGCATCCCCCTCCTTACCTCCAAGCTGTAATGCCTTCTCCCTGGCTCCCTTTGTGCAGGCACTGGGTGCTCCTATTAGCCTTCTTCCTGCAGGCCTTATGGTGATTTCTTACTGCTGGCCACACATGAGCTGGCTTTTCTCTGGCTCCTCACAGCCTTCTGCACTTTATAGGAAGAGATAATTAACACTATCACTATCACCTGGAGACTATACTATCTGGTTAACAGTGGGCACAGTGTTTACATTGTGCATGAAATACTCTCTGAACAGCAGTGAAAGTGCTAGGCATTAATGGCCTAACACTGTGCAAAGCCCAGTCAGCAAGTGCAGGAAGGACAGAGCAAGAGACCAGCCCAGCCATGACTTCAGTGAATACCTCCTGTGTACATCAGCTTTCCAGTTTCATTAATTCCACTGCCTGAATGCAGAAATGTTGTAGCACAGAGAGCACAAGCTTCAAACTGTTCAACTCCAAAATTATCACCATAGGCATACTGTGCCCCCTTCACTCACCCCCACTCATATTATTCTACTTCTATGACAGTCAAAAATGTGACTGATAACTCCACTAGCAATGCTGGGAACCTCCCACATCCTACCAGGATACAAGTTAGAGGCATTATTGTCCTTTATGAGGTTTACCCAGCAGTTTTCCCATGCCTTATTCTTTGGTCAATGTCTCCTGTGGTCTGGATAAAAGTCCTTAGTAGTACAGCTGCAGGAACATGAACACTGGGGTACCTCTCCACCTGACAGGGGCTCCTCCCTTTCTTAGCTGGCACCCAGATTTCTCACACCCCACATGGCATCCAGCAGAGGAGGCTCACAAAGCCAGGGTGCTGCACAGGGAGGGAAATTCTTTCCTACCCAGACTGCCCTAAAAAAGCAGTCTGAGCACTTCTGTAGGGCTTTCTCAGACTGTCCTGTTGACTGTTCCACTTTTCATGGAAAAGCAAAACGAGGATAAGAATGGGCCCTTACCTCATAAATTAGGGGGGTGGCCAGGATTTGAGAACTACTGATATTTTGAGGGTTAGATGAATTCTAGGCATCTACTAGTTTGGACAAGTACAGCAGAAGGGCACTTGTGTATCCTTATGGTCTACAGCCTTAACTATGGTGCTTTGACAAGAGCTAGGACGTTCAGAGTGTACCTTGCAGGAGAAAGCCAAGGAGCTCTGACTTTCAGAGAGGTCATGGAGCCATGAACATAAGTTGGGTGGAAGCAGATTTAAGGCCTAGCACCTGCTTGTGAATTGGGGCTTTAAAGGCTTATGGGGAAAAAACCCCACACTAATGGCTGCAGGGAAAGCAGACTAAAAGGGAACCATGCATGTATCTGGCATAAATGGACCTGATTTGTGAAACTGTTTTAACATGTGGTCCCAAACAAAGAGCTCATGGTCTCAATATTTGTGGAAGAGTGATGGCAGGACATGACAGATTACACAGAACTACTAAAGCTGAAGCTTAAAACCAAACAAATAAAAAGCATCAATTCTCTGAAGTTAATAAGTGAAAGCAAGATCTCCTATAAACTTCAGTAGGCTTTTTAACTTCAGTGGACTTTAAAATAGACAGTCTGCCTTCCTGGAAATCTGGGATAGTATAACATAGTGCCTCAAGCAATGTGTTTGACCAATTACCTAAAAATGTGACTACAAGCCTCATGATTACTATAGCAAACATCCCCACTGCCAGAATTTTCTCTGGGAAAAGTCTTGAATCTTTCAATCCAGAACTGCAGGAGCCCTAATTACCGGAGTAATAAGACTTTGGTTAAATATAAATATCAGTAACAATTAATTTTTTCACATGGTCTGAACTTTTGGCAGTTGTGGAACTAACCTGGCAGGTCCTAGCTTGAATCTGTTCACCTTTGATTTTCCTGGAGGCCTTAGATGGTTCATGTGGGTATCCACTAAGTCCATACTTAGCCAGACCTGATTTGCTAAGGTCCAAAATTAGGTTTCAGTGCCAATTTTTCCTCTTCATGCAGCTTTTGCAATGTTGAGATGGTGCAGCTATTTAATATTAAACTTAAAAGCAAACAATTTGTATTCATCTCTCAAAGGAGAAGGAAGAATAAGCAAATACTCTATTACGATTGTGTGCATTTATATTAGATAAAAATGGTTGCAATTTATATGCAAATTAAGTGTGACTCAGCCTCCTGGCAATTTGTCAGAAGGACCCCCAGCATCACAAACCATTTATGCCCTTACCTAAGCAGCCCTGGGACCATCTGGAGGTATTTTAGTAAAGGGAGGACAAATTCTGCTTGAAGGGGTTGACAACACATTGAAGCAAGAAACAAGCCTGGCTCACCCCCCCCCTCCCCAGCTCTCTAGGTCATTGCTCATTCCTAAAGATGTTTTCTTTTACAGGTCTGCTTTTTGTAATCTCTTCAATAAAGGCCCAGAAATAAACGTGTCTCAGCTTTAAAGCACAGATCTCCAGAGCTTTATAGCTTCACTCATAATGAGTTTAGGATTGAGAGCCTTTTCTTCATTCAAAATGGAGATGACTACTGCTACATCCCTCAACCCTCTACAGCCCTTGAGAAGCAAAGGCATGAGAACCACTTCCCTGATCTACTGAAAACTGCAGTTTGGCCACCATCTAGATTTACTTGCTTTTTCTTGACTTTATTTCCTTATGATTTCCTGCCTTTACCTTACAACTTCATTTATCTCTCCCATTTTTATGTCTGCCTTCAAAAAATAAAAAATTAGGAGCACAAAATCTGTCTTGTGTCCTTTCTCTCTGACCTTCCTGACACCTTAGCTGGGCACTTCACAAGTTGCCTGGAGAAAGAGTAATTTCTTATGTCTGCATTCCCTTCTTTACTCATCACCTTGGGGAGGTAAATTTAGAGGTATAAAGACAGGATATTCCATACTGTCACAGCCTCACAGCCATCTGTTCAGTGCTGATGTACAATGACATGTGGACACCACGAAGAGGAGCAGAATACCCTATTGGCAAAATGGAGACCTGTCACAGAGAAAACAAACAAACAAACAGACAGAAAAAAGGGCAGCTATGGCAGCCAAAAAAAAAAAAAAGAAAAAGGAAAAAAAGGAAAAAAAGACATACAAGGCCAGCTTCAGGGAAGCCCTAAAGTGAAAGTCAGTAGTGCAGTACTTTCAGTAGTAAATAACCCCTCTAAACAACCCAAGAAGCAGATGTACAAGAGCAGTAATAACAAAGCTCTTCTCTAGACTAGATTTAATTTTGTTAAAGGATGGCTGGAATTAACTCCAGTTAGATAATACATTTGTAAATGCTAGTATAAACATTCTGCAAACATTTCTCCCAGGAGATGAATGTTTGTGGCTCACTGAACTGGCTGGCTAACACAAGTTAACTGGCAATCAATTATATCAGTGATATACTGCAATGGGGTGAACCCAAACCACCTGTGACTTGTTTTGCTCTTTGTGGTTGTTAATGGACTAAAAAAGTGAGGTCTTAAAGAGTAGAGGAAAAAGTATGCATGTGTTTTTAGACCAGTTATTTGATGTCCTTTGTATTCCCAAAAGCTTGTAAGCACAGGTGGAAGGAATCTTTGCTCTGAACAGATGAGGAAATCAGAGGAGGAAATTAGTTTTTATTATTGGCATTGTCACACCAAAAAGGGTCACTGAAAATGCCAGTGAATATTTTTCAGATCATTTTATCTTCTCAAGGAAGAAAAAGTCTATTAATGAAAGAGAAATTAAAAGATAAATCAGCATATATAGGGAAACCTGTAAAAAATATAATTATAGCATGTCATTTATGATGGGAATGAAAGTTTGCAGCTGTCGAATTCAGTAGCACCAGTGCAAACATTTCAAAGTCAGCTGTGAGGTATTATTTATTGGGTTGTTTCATTTGAATTAAACTTTCTTTAAAGTTACAGAAAGAGCACTCACACCTACATTTTTCATCCAAGGTTCTGCAATTCTGGGTGACATTCTTCTCGTCTATCCTTCTCTCCACTCTCCCAAAGATGAGAGACTAATCCTATATAGAGCTGCTGTAGAGATAATTGAACCCCAAGGTGCAGGACTAGTACTGCTTTGACATGAATTCCATATAAAAGTGCTTCTGTTACTCTACATTTATGCCGTCTGTGGAATTTAGTGGTGATTTACAATATTGATTGATTACTATCTATCTTCCTTCCTATTCTGCTTTGCATTCCACTTCAGAGAGGCTGAATTAATCACTGACAAGGCTCACAGTCTTAAAGGTATAACCTGAAGCTACATTTTTTCAGGCACATATTCTGGTAACACGTAATTTTTTAAAATTATGTTTTTCCTAGGACCTAAGACGTCAACCTGATGGACCTCTGGACAAACTAAAAACAAAACCGAAAAGCCACAACAAGAAGAAACCATCCACATTAAAATTTAATTAATCTGAGCTGATATTTTTCTCAAAAATTAAACTGAAAAAAATCAGTCCAGGTATATCTTAAGTGGAGCTGTTTCAATTCTGAACCTCTCTGTAATTTTGCAAATCAAAATGCATGATCTAAAAATCCCAGGTATAAAAAAACCTTGAAAAACGACAAATTTGGTGTGTTTTGTTTGTTTCTTTTTAGCTGAAAAAAATTCGTCAGGATTTACAATTAGCTTTACCCTCACAGACGCTTTTTAGGCATGTTTTGAAAATACTGTGTAAAGCAACTCAACTTATATGAATTAATTTAACGATTTCTTATAAATAACATACTGATTCTCTGGAAAGGCACACCATATGGCTCTGCTCCATCCTTGCAAAATCACCTTGGTTGATCACTGGCACTCACTTGTTCTACAAAAACTGCAGGTGTTACTTTGCATGCTAGCAGCAACACATACTAAGGACTTGACCCATAGCCCATTAGAACCAGGAGCTTCTTAGAATCATAGAATCATAGAATTGGCTGGTTTGGAAGGGACCTCAAAGATCATCAAGTCCAACCCTTGATCCACTCCCGCTGCAGTTCCCAGCCCATGGCACTGAGTGCCACATCCAGGCTCTTTTTAAATATCTCCAGGGACGGAGAATCCACCACTTCCCTGGGCAGCCCATTCCAATGCTTGATCACCCTCTCAGTAAAGAAATTCTTTCTAATGTCCAACCTAAACCTCCCCCAGCACAACTCGAGACCTCTTGTGCCCTCTTGTCTTGCTGAGAGCTGCCTGGGAAAAGAGACCAACCCCCACCTGGCTCCAACCTCCTTTCAGGGAGTTGTAGAGAGTGATGAGGTCTCCCCTGAGCCTCCTCTTCTCCAGGCTGAACAGCCCCAGCTCCCTCAGCCTCTCCTCATAGGATCTGTGCTCGAGTCCCTTCACCAGCCTGGTTGCCTCCTTTGGACCTGCTCCAGGACCTCGATATCCTTCCTAAACTGAGGGGCCCAGAACTGGACACAGGACTTGAGGTGTGGCCTCACCAGTGCTGAGTACAGGGGCAGAATCACTTCCTTGGACCTGCTGGCCATGCTGTTCCTGATCCAGGCCAGGATGCCATTGGCCTTCTTGGCTACCTGGGCACACTGCTGGCTCATGTTCAGCTTCCTGTCAATCCAGACTCCCAGGTCCCTTTCTGCCTGGCTGCTCTCCAACCACTCTGTCTCCAGCCTGTAGCGCTGCATGGGGTTGTTGTGGCCAAAGCACAGGACCCGGCACTTCCACCAAGCTGAGTGAGATTCAGATCAGTCTAAGAATTGCTCATATTTGTGTGGTACTAACAAAAAAAGGTGAGTTTGTCACCACTGATAAAATGTAGCATTGTCCAGCTCTTCATCTTTCTTATTTTATCCTGTGAGAGTTCATTTCTCTTCCTTCTGTGGAGGGTTTCTGGTCAGGAGCAAATGGTGGTAAGCAGGTAGGCTGATTCTCAGTGTGAGGAAACTCCTTTTCCTAAGCTGTCCCATCATATTTCTCTATGCGTTTAATCTGTGTCGATTGCATGGGGTCAACATCAAAACTGCCACAGACTTCAGCAGAGAAGGGTTTTACACTGTGATGCCTCAGCTGTTCGTTCTCCTGACGTGTTCGTTATACACAAAGGCAGTTTGTGAGGCAGGGAAACACGAGATGCAGAAGTTGCCAAATACAGAAATGAAAAATTTGCGATCAAAGCAGCAAATGAAATCTCCTCTATCAAGCACTGTCTGAATCCTCAAACTCTTCCCAAGGGCTCGTTTTAACATGTCATCCATAAATAAATAGCTGTCCTGCTTTGAGAGGCCCGGGATCCACCCTTCCTGTGGCACTGCTGCTCTGGTTCTGCCTTAGTCCAGCTGGTACCGGTACCGGGCTGTGGCTGTGAGGAGCAGAGGGCAGGTCAGGTGACCCGGATGGACCAATCACAGGGCTCCTGAGCAGGGCCCTCAGCACAAAATGGAGCCGCAGGGAGGAGCGCGGCTCTGGCCCAAGCAGGACCAGTTCGGCGCTCCCAAGGTTGTTGTGGACCGTCAGTGGGAACTGGGCCTCTGGCACCCACATATGCTGCCGAGTCCAGTTTGGGACTGCTCTGGTTGGGAAGTAATTACCAGCAAAGGAGTGTGAGCTCCATATGTACGCATTTGTATATAGTAGTAATTCACAATCATTATTATCACTGTTTCATTAAAACAATTCTATTTTTTTTTTTCCAACCTTAAAGTCTCCTTATTCCCCTTTTTATCTTCTCCAGGGAAGTGGGGAAATAACAAAGCATTTGTCATCTTGCTGTTGATTAAAACCCATGACAACTGCCTACTCCAAACAAAGGTGAGAAAGGGTTGAAAAATGAAGCCTGGAGAGCTAGTAGAGCTCCAGGGTATGGTCACCCATGTTGAAACTCCATCAGCTGCACTGGAGTTCAGCTGCCAAGCACTTCAGGTACATTCCTGAAAAGCAGTGCACTATGTGGATAAGAAATGTCTTAACAGTTCTGTCTGGGCCAGAAGAATTTCACGGTGTACATTGTCCCTGCAAAACCAAGTCCACATCTCTGAAGAGTGGGCCAAGGAGTGGTTAAGAGGAAATGAGTGGCATAATTACAGTGTGTGTTTTGTGCTACTAAACCCAACATCTGGGAGGGAATTTGGAAAGTAGCATATTTTGCATTGACTTAAGTAGGACTGTGTTCCTGACCACCTTCTCTGCTTTTAAAATTTAATTTATTGGAAACTTTTTATATAATCAGAAATTATCAGAAGTCATAGGCTTCAAAGTCACCTGCACATTGGTCACTGAACTAGTCTATTAGTCCTCCCATTCCCATCATGTTCTGCATATTCACTCATGTATTCCTTGATCTGTTTTATGACTCTTTGTCTTCTTTCTGTAGAAATTATTTTACTCAGTAGCTATTTTCCACAGAGCCTCTTGTCAATCTCACCACCACACTGCTTCCAGCTCCTGTGGCTGCCTGATCTCTGCCTCAGTTATTTCCATTTAAGTGGTTTATTTTTGTAAATTCAATCTTTGCTTTTTTATTGTGTTGCAATGGCTATTCCCAAAGTCTCAAATTTCTTTTTGACCACATTTCAGGCCTCGTGGTCACCTTAATCCTCTTTATCTTCTCAATTATTTTTAAAGTGCCTCCATAAAGATATGTTTTCAAGTCTTTTGATATTCCCTCAGTCTCTTGGGGTGCCTCCCTCCCCCCAGTAGTGTCATTTTTTAGGAATTGCCATTTTCTTAGGAATAATACCAATCTGTTTTCACTCCTAGACTGTCTGCAATCATATCTCCTTTTTTTCACACTGCTGGTTGGGCCCTCTCAAATGCTTGGGATAAAATTAAATGACCAAGCACCAATCCATCCTGCAAACCTCTTTTCACTCTCCATGACCTCAAACACTTAATGTTGCTGGCTTGCTCCTACTTCAGTTTTTCCATGACCAAATTTTAGTTTAAAGAGTATATGCATGTGCATGTGTGTGCACACTTAAGCTTTCTCTCACATGGGCAAGAGCTAGACAATATCTGTGAAGCAACAGAGGTAGAATTTTTCTACACTTGTTTTTAAATACAGATTTACCAACTCTGGATAATGCAAGAGAAAAATTACAAAGGGAGGGGCAGATCAACAACTCAGGGGAATATAGCTGATTACATAAACAATTTAGATTTTTATGCTTCTTTTTGATTTTTGCAAGCTTATTTTTACCTGTGTTTTATTACAAAAGCCTTTTCCATTACTTGACTATTTGTAAAGCTGAGATTCAATATATGAAGTCTGCAGTCTCTCTTTATAGAAAACATAATTGACAGCTCAATATATTTTTCCCCTTTGGTGGAGAAAAATGAAATGAGGCAAACTTTGGAGTTAATGAAGAAAACACAAAGGATATTGAACAATGAGCTGCTTTTATAAATTAAAAGTTTTTCTTGCAGGAAGGAGAATGGTGTATACACAGCTCTTGACTCATTTTAAATGCTCATAGGACTTTCTTGGGAACTCCCATAAGCTGGCAGTCAGAGCCTTTGTATCAGTGATTTAATGTGCTTTTAAGAAGTCAGACTGCCTATGCTGAAGCAGTGATGCCTGATCAGATTACTCTAGTTTACTGCTACAGTAAGTAAAGGGCTTTTATATATATATATATATATATATATATAATTATATATATGATTTTTGAGGCATGGAATAGCAGCAGGTTATCTGCACTTGAGGAATTACAGTGACCTTTGGGTCAATGGGATCTGTAGTAAGTCACAGTGGCAGGATGATTACATTATCCCTAAATTGTTTCTCATAGATGAGCCTCATTTGGCTGCATGTCTGCTAGAAATGACAAAACCACAAAGCTGTCACCAAGTCTTTCAGCTTTTGCTGGTGTGGAAAATAGTGGGCCTAGACATGCTGAACTATTTTTAAGACCTGGCTTTTCTCCCAGCATAAGTTATATCTGGTTCATTGCTCATCTCCCATTTAAGATAGATTCTTATTTTAATTTTTCCCTTTCAACTCATGCTATGTTGCTGTTCAGCCCACATGACCTTTGGCAAGGGAGTGCCACAAAGTTCAGTGCAGTAGCTGTGACTTGGAACTTTTGGAGGACATTGTAAGGAGATGTGAACTGAAATGCTGATGACATCCTTTTCTTAATGGTATTAATGCAGCTTTCCAGGATCTGGGCTTTTGGCAAACTTTAGGCTAACTTCAGTACAATTGTGTTTTCCCCCAGAGGCTATCTGATATTCGGAAAAATCCTCAGGGAAGAAAAGTTATCTCATGGAAATACTAAAATGATTTTGTTTGGGTACAAGGAATGCTTTAAAAACTGGACATAGACTTCCATCTCCATTCCTGACTCCACATAACTACTCTCAGGCAGGTAAAATGAACTACAATTTTGAGGTCATGCTGAGTTCATCACTTGAGCCTTGGCCAGGGGATGCAGTAAAAACCTCATTTTGCCTCCTGAATCTACATTTTTTTTGCACAAAGCCATGGTCACAGTAACTACTGCAGCTGTAGTTCTGAAGCTCAGCATTTTTTTATGCTCTCAGTCTTACTCATTGCTGAAGAAAAACTTCAAGCAACAAATAGCTCTGCAACCCTTCTTCCCCCCAGATGATAGTTAGGAGCTGACCTCTCTTTGTGCAGGACAATTTTCTACTCCTTAGCCAGTGAATCCTCAGTGTTAAATGGCTTTGCACTGGCAGAGGTTTAAGAGAGATGTTAAAGAGATGTTATTGCAGAAAACAATCAGTCCCAAAGTACATGAAGAACTGGCATGGCAAGGTGCCACAGGAAGCCCCTCATGTTGTCAAACCAATACTGCTTGTCTGCAAAAAATAAAACAGTCCTGTAATGTTATGGTTTCTTGAGCATGAACACTGTCGTTTTACCTATTAACACATGTCCAGTCATACAGCACAGTGCAGCATTAACCAGGACACCTCCTGCACTTCTTGTGTCCAGCATAAGATTCTCAGGATTATGTCCCTGGTGGTCTTTTGTTGAATGTTTGTTCATACCTTTGCCATCCGAAGATTTAACATCCATTCCCAAGTAACAGCAGTAGCATTAACCAGGGCTGAATGAAGCAGAAAGTGCCAAGGTCTTTAGGATGCTCTTTGGATCCTCTCAGTTCCTAAAAGGATTAAGAAGTCTCTTGGCCACATATTCCAGTGTCTCCCACTGTTGGACTCATTGGAAACATGGGCTAAACAGCCATTTTCTGCTCGTGTCCCAGCACGGACCTGAAAAATAAGTTCATAGACAGTTTTGTTAGAAAACCTGATATCAAGAAATATTGAGGGCACACTGTAGGTATGGATTATACAGTTCAGCTTAACCACTCATTGAGCAGAGATTGCATTTTCTAGAAAAGGTAGAGGCAGAACCATATGGTTAGTCTGCATGTGAATTGACTGAAATTGTTGGCTGGTTTCACTCCTTGCTTCTAGGACACAGCAATTTAGAGAAAGAATGCTGAAACTGAAAACCTTTAGAATGTAAAGAGCCCGGGGCTTTGTGCCTGCATTTCAACTTTGCTATAGGCAGAATTTTAGAGGAAATTGCTAAGGGCTATTGGCCATGTAAGCATGTAGAGAGAAGGAGAAAGCAAGAAAGTTAGAAAAAGTGCAGTCAGCCATGTACCCCTCCCAAATAGGACAGTTTTCAGGGTCAATTTCTGAAGCATAAGCAAAATTCTTAAAGCAGCCTGCTTAGTCCTAAGTAACCTGGTACAGTGAGTGGCCCTCCGAAAAGAAACCATCTCTTGTAATTCAGCCGAAATCTCCACAGGAAGAAATTTCTTTATTGACTGGCAACTAAAGATTTTTTTTTTTTTTTTTTTTTTTAAATATTTTCAGCCATTTTCACCATTATGTTTTCTTACTTTCTGCTTCTGGTTTTAATTTGGAAGATCAGTCCTGTGAGAGGATGCTTAATTGAGAGTAGTAGTGAGATAATGAAAGAGGCCATTTGTCACATCTCTTGTCTCATGGTTGCTGCTTCCCTTGACGTGCTTTCCTAGGGAGGAGGCAGGCTGTCCTTCTTTCATGCTGTTCCAGCTCTGCTCATGCTGCAAAGGACAGGCCCATTTTACCTTGTCAGGAAGCAGAACAACCCCTTGCTACTGCCTGAAGCCATGTCCCAGCCTGAGCACGCATCACACTGCGAGCTGCTTGTGTGCTGGGCTTGCCAGCAGTAGCATTGTCACAGCTGGCAAGGGGGCTGTGGGGGAGTTATTAAAACCTAGATAACTCTTGCTGTCATATTCCCCCAGGTACTTTGTTTCCACCCCAAAACTGTAGGTTGTCCTGATAGTGCAGTGTAAGTGCAGCTGTTTTCATTACACCAGGAGTATTGTTGGGTGGAGAATACGTGCAGGACAAAGGAAGGTCAAAGACAAGCTTTGCATTGCACTATTTACATCAGTGATGGGGAAAAAGCCTTGTGGGCTGAGAAGGGGTAAGTGGAGATTAAAGGTGTGCATTAAAGCTTCTTGAAATCAATGAGGAGGATTCCATTGACTCTTGTGAGCTCCAGATCAGATTCAAACAACCATCACATAGACACTTTCCTTGGGTAGATTTTCTTTTCCTTTTTTAAAAAAACAGACTGTGTCAAATACATCACTTCTGGTAGAAATATCAGAGATTTTACAATTCTTCTCCACACGTAGTACCTGTATAGGCTGATTGTTTTTCTTTCTCCTATTGTTTATAGATTTTTCTCAATATGTCCAAACGAATATGGATTTAATCATGAGCTTTATCAGCTGGAAAAAATAACAGGCACCCAAATGGGAAAAGATTTGTTTTGTGAAAAGTAAGTCTTCTAATTAAGTGTGTGTTGGAACAGAAATACACAGAGTTATCTTGGGAAAATATCATCAATATGATGACTTCAGCTTGAGTACCTTATTTCCCAGTAGGTTCTCTATAGCTTAACTGTGCACTACCTGGTGCCAGTGATGCTTAAGCTTAAACCCCTCTCTTCCTAGCTGGAAGGGTTCATACCCATATTAGGGTTGTGTACAACACGGGGCTACCAATAGAAAATATGCTTGCTGGAGATGCTGAGCATTTGGCAGTAAACTAAATCAAATTCTCTTTCTACACACAGGGTAGCAGAAACAAATAACAATAAGACCAAACCCTTGCTGTTAGACCAAACTTTCCATAATGGAATTTTGAAGTCTTTTAAAAAGAAAACCAATTTATCCACTGGGAAGTCAATGCAGAGAGTGATGATATGACTGGGACTGAGTCCACTCAATGATCTGACTCAGTGGGTCTGAGATTATAACTCAAAACTCCCCAGTTGCAGGGCAGAAGCCTTGAGGCCACTGTACAGTGAAAATGATACCATAGACAGTGACCATGTGGATATGGATATTTTTTTGGTGTCTCAGGACTGCTTAAATTTATATATATACATGTGGATTTGTATGTATATATATATAAAGCTATCACCTGGGAGTAACACTTAACAAATGATCTCCAGTAATGTATTTTGAAGTTGTATCATTCTTGGATAGAAGTGTCTCTATATGAGCTGCACTGCTGTGCTCATGAAAGTTCCTGGGCCACATCCCACTGAAGCCAGTCAGATTTTTGGTAATGAGTATGCTAGTGCCTGTCTGATTAATTTAATTAAGTACATGAGATTCAATCTGAAAAAACCACAGGGAAACTACATTACTTCTCACTTTACAGCCAGAAACTATCAGCTTGGTGGCTCCAGTACAAAAGAAGCTAAGATGAGGCACAGAATGTAAATGCATCCAGGGCATCTTTCCTTTTCCTGAATAGCTGAATGTAGAAAAAGTAGCAGTAGTTAATGGGTTAATGAATCATAAAGTAATTCTTGACATCGCCACTGACAGAACAAATGAAGATAAAGTTCCTTTGGAGACTCATGATTTTCATTAATTTTATGAACTTCAGGACCAATAAATTCTAATCTCTAGCGTCTTCACATTATTCCAAAGCTTCTTGATGGGATAGACCTCTTACAGGCAGGCAATGAAGTGATTACATTAGATAAATTGGGAATAGGACACTGATGTCCTGCACACCAGCAACAGCAGGGCTCTTGTTGACTGGATTATCCTCTGGATGCACAAAAGGGGTCAGTAGAAGGTAAATTAAATGATGGGCTGCCAGAGGAGTTAATAACTATAACTCCCAGCTCAGATGAAGAGTCCTGTAAAGGAGCAGCCTGGTGCATTCATTAGTTACTTGACTTCTTTCCAAAATCCTCAGCAGAAAAAGTGTCACTACATGGTCAAAAGAAGGGCAAAAGGGTGAGATGGGAGATTAGCATAACTCACTTCAGCAGTTCCATTCCTCTGATGGGAAAACATTTGTGAAAAGTAGTATTTAACTGCAAGCCCCTCTGACCTTTTAGAACTGAAGCCAGGGACTGCACTTTCTAAAATCCATGCTGTGTCCAGCTCCCTGTGCAGACTGTGTGTCAGGACATGGCTATAGAAGGTTGTTTACAAAGCTTCTCTGGAAAATCAGGGGAAACTATGTGTAAATGAAAAAACCCACTGTTTTGCAGGCCCGGGTGAAATGTGAGCTGATTACTTACATCAGCCCTCTTGTTCTCTAAAATCCATTTCTATAAAAATTATTCCTGAGACACTGGGTTCTTTATTCTTTGTGCCTTGCTTTTACAAAACAAAGGATCATTTTACTTGCTTTTAGTGTGTATCATTCATGCACTTTATTAGCTTGATCCTGCCACTGTTGAAGCCAGTAAGTTGGTTTTTTTTCTTTTATATAAGCTAAAACTCTTGAACTGATAGCTGTAACTTTTTATTGCTTATTGTGTCCTTCTCTTGGGCACTGTTCTTGCATGGTCTTTCCACAAAAACACTCTAAACTTATAGGGATCTCACTCAAAACCCTTTGGACTAGCTGAGGAGAGACACACACGAAGCTCAGATAAGCCCAAGTGACTGGAGAAACAGTGACCACCGGTGAGGAACAGGATGGAGCTGCTCAAACCATGCTGCAAATGCAAAGGGAAATTACTGCAGCCAGTGGTATGTGAGAGACTTGGAAATGGTGAGACATTTTCTACTCCAGAGGCCTAGGTCAATTTTTTAGAGAAAAAAGAGTCCTCAAATAATCTGAGGTGATGACAATTTTCCATTAAAAAGAAGCTGGGGAGGACAGTGTATAACCCAGGGAGGAAGGATGATAGCAATAAGACAGTATCTTGCTACGCTGCAAGGTGACACATTTTGGGCATTAAGTCCCAAACACACTGTAAGCCTTTTCTTGGACACAGAGATAGAGATTCTATCACACAGAGATAAATTATTCTATGATTCTGTGGTACACTAAAGTCTGTTATTGGCAGGAATATGGGAGCCTTTCTGTTCCTTTCCTATCTGCATAACTTTTGCAGCAGCAGAGTAATATGAATTTGCTTGGGCATTGCTGCTTTAGAAAGTAAACCATTCTGTATCAAATAAAGCTTCCTGCAACACCTTGGATTTTCTTTAGCAGCACCTTATTTAATCACTGCCCAAAGCCAATTTCAATTGCTCCAAGAGGGAATTGCCTGCTGGATCAAAGCAGTGGTCCACCTAACCCTGTATCCTCTATTGAACAATGACTTGCTGCTTTGGAGAAAAGAGGGGAGAAACTTTTCTGTAGGCATTTACAGGAATACTTTCCCCAGGGAGCTGATAAGATCACAACCAGAGCTTATATGACTTTTGGTGATGTGAAAATAAGTTCAATTAAAAAGCCATCAGGATTACCAAGGCAAATGGAGGAACCTTACCTCAGAGATAATGTGAGAGATGATGTTGGAGGAAAGAGCAGTACTGGAGAAACACATGGGTAGAGATGTACTACCAGGGGACTTTTTAGTAGTGTGAATACTCCCTTTAGCATTGTTATCAGGACAACAGATGATAAACCATCAGCAGAATGTGAAGAAACCAAATCACTTTCACAGTTCAACAGAGGCTGTGTGGGTAGTAGTTGGCTTTTACTAAACAGTGGAAATTAACAGTACCAGAGTGAACTGCTGTATATTTTCCTTCTCTCCTTCCTCCTTCATCTGTGCAGATTGTTCTTGCAAGTAAATTAGCTTCATCCAGGTCAGTATCACTACCTAGAATAGATGGAAATTTATTTAAGACACTGAACAAAACTGGAATTACTGGAGAGGACCATAAAAACCCCCAAACATGTGAGCATAGAGAGATTGTAGATAAAAATACAAATTATTAAGACCTGAGATTTGTTTGTGGGCTCCTGAGTCCACCATCTGTGAATAATACAGGTTGAGGCCTGGGCACAGCCTTGTTTTCTGTGAGAAGCACATGGATCCATGCTCAGCCTGGATCATGTCTTCAGTTCACTCATGGCAAATTTGATCTCCTTTTTTGGTGTTCCCTATCCCAGCTCATTGAAGTTCCCCAAGATTTCCACCATGTTGGTGCACAGTTAAAACATTCTCCCCAAAAGAGCCATTTTTCTCCTTTGATTCTTTGGATCAACACCAGTTGAATTTTCGATGGCTCTTCCTACTGACGTGAAAGTCTAAGAATAATCTGTTAAACCCCTGATTAATTAGGCACAACATTCAGAAGTCTATTACCTTTTAAAAATAAGGACGCCAAATCTACATGTGCTTTAAATTGTACTTGATAGGGTTCATGTATACATCTGCATTTAATTTTTTCTATACTGTGGAGTACCCTGAAGCCATTTGGGCAGAAAACTCCATGACTCTATAATGATAATTCCATGTAGCTGGAAAGCACATTAAAGGTCCTTCCTCTCCCAAAGCCAGGACCTACATCTATGGAGTTCCTACCAACTGCCTTTTAAAACCTTCAATAATGAGCACTCTCTGCCTTTTTCTTGGGAATCCATTCCAGGGCAGCACACTCCCTGCATTTATAAACATCTGAAATCCCACCAAAGTCCCTATGCCTAATGATTCCTCTTGGCTAGACATCACTGAAGACACAGGGACATTATGAAATTAAGCTGTCTGGAGATGGCTCTGTATAGCCAAAATTATCTTATAAGATAGCTGAAAAAATTAAGCAGATCAATGGACTTTTTAATGGTAATTTACATGCATAGAGACTGTACTGTCTGGACACAGAGGACATAAGTCCAGATTCAGTATCTTCTTGTGATCTCTGAGAGCATTTCAAATTACATCTTATGCGACCACATAACAATATTTTGAGAATTCAGAATGGAGGTTAACATATGAACAGCTCTGACTCCACATATATTTAACATTTTTAAGTGATTATTTGCCCTACAATGAACATTTGCTTCATGTAGAGAAAAATGCCTGGAAATTCAGCCTTCCTCTGTGTAGATTTCCCCTTGCCATTCTGTAATTTTCTTCTCTGGCTGCCTAGATAAGCTGTTTCCCAAATGGTGTGGGAAATGTGGTATCCATAGTTTCTTCTTGGCCCTTCAAGGCAGCATATTAGGACCACTGCTGCTGCTAGTGCAAAGTCAGCTGCAGTCCCAAGAAGCACCTCTGAAGCTGGCAGGAAGGGCATCTTCTCCAAGACATGGTCAGTTACAGGGAAGGTACTGGAGGGCAAAAACCAGGGAGAAGTGTATGGTTTGGTTGTGTCCTCCAGCCTTCAGAAATAGCTCTTTCTTTACTTATTTCAGTCTCACCCCGTTTTTTTTCTCCTCTGAGATCATAGAATCGGCTGGGTTGGAAGGGACCTCAGAGATCATCAAGTCCAACCCTTGATCCACTCCCGCTGCAGTTCCCAGCCCATGGCACTGAGTGCCACATCCAGTCTATTTTTAAATATCTCCAGGGATGGAGAATCCACCACTTCCCTGGGCAGCCCATTCCAATGGCTGATCACCCTCTCAGTAAAGAAATTCTTTCTAATGTCCAACCTAAACCTCCCCTGGCACAACTTGAGACCTCTTGTGCCCTCTTGTCTTGCTGAGAGTTGCCTGGGAAAAGAGACCAACCCCCATCTGGCTCCAACCTCCTTTCAGGGAGTTGTAGAGAGTGATGAGGTCTCCCCTGAGCCTCCTCTTCTCCAGCCTGAACAGCCCCAGCTCCCTCAGCCTCTCCTCACAGGATCTGTGCTCGAGTCCCTTCACCAGCCCAGTTGCCTCCTTTGGACCTGCTCCAGGACCTCAATCTCCTTCCTAAACTGAGGGGCCCAGAACTGGACACAGGACTCGAGGTGTGGCCTCACCAGGGCTGAGTACAGGGGCAGAATCACTTCCTTGGACCTGCTGGCCACGCTGTTCCTGATCCAGGCCAGGATGCCATTGGCCTTCTTGGCTACCTGGGCACACTGCTGGCTCATGTTCAGCTTCCTGTCAATCCAAACTCCAAGGTCCCTCTCAGCCTCACCTCATAGGACCTCGCTAACTGCCGTGCCATGCTCCTGTTTGCCTGCTCCTGTTCACCATGCTCTGGGTCACTGGCGCTCCTTGCAGCCCTTTATATCCCTCTCCACAGTGCTGGGTGCTGCCCCCTTATCAGCTGATTGGCCTCACCTGAGACCACCAGCAGAATCAAACAGTTCACATGTATTTGTGCATTCTCATGCATTTCATGGTTATGCGGCAAATTGAATTTGGGAAAGGCTTTTCAGACCAAATAACCACTACACTTCAGAAGTTGAAGAGCAGCATTGGATTATGTGACTCCTAATCTAAGGTTTTCATGCTGTTTAAATCAGTGACATTCAAACATACCATTAAATAAATGTAGGTCCCATCACATCCCGTTCTGTTCTTTAAACCCTGAATCTAAATGCCTCATTTCCGAATCTGACTGGGAGCCTTTCAAACACACCTACAGCAGTCACTGCATCATTTGTTGGCATTATTAGAAGAATCTTCTCAAAATAGAAAAGCAAGCAATGGGGCATCGTGTTTCATAGAACTGATCTTTATCTCAGAGATTTTACAATCCAATTTCCTTCATGCATTCTCTGCTCCACTGGGGCCTTTTATGTGAGGCACTCACTAGAATAACAGTGCATTTCCATTTGTATCTCTTTTGTTGCACATAAAAGCTCAATTAGTATTCCAATTCACTGTCAGCCTGTACCTATTTAATGAACTTTTATCCACTTCTATGTTCCTT
The DNA here is from genome assembly GCF_036169615.1 of Heliangelus exortis. NCBI lineage: Eukaryota > Metazoa > Chordata > Aves > Apodiformes > Trochilidae > Heliangelus > Heliangelus exortis. Next base: position 13,033,665 of record NC_092427.1, read on the forward strand.
AAGTTTAATTAACTAAAACGGAGCTAGTAGCTTAGCATTTATTAAATGCTTTTGCAATGAAAATATTCGTTCCTTGAAAGTTTTTATCAAAAGTAAGCAAAGATCTCTGAGTCTAGTCTGAATATTCTACTGTTGCTTTGCAGTTTAGTGTAGGACCCAGTAAAGCATTTATGCCATAGTTTTAAGTTGTTCAGAAACTGGATTTCAGTGCACATAATATTTGCCTTGATGTTGAATTCCAAGCAGAATTCCTTTCAAAGATCTCAGCTATTTAGCAACAATGATAACAGAAAAGGTATTCAGTTGCAAAGACTAAATCTCACTTCACTGTTCTACCTTTAAGCTCAGGAAACAAGACTGAATGAACATCCAAATATGTGTTTCTTGCTTTCAGTCTATGCACATCTTTATGGTCAGCAAAGGGGAGTCTGTAAATTTTTCTGGAAGCATCTTGTGAGAAGGATTTCAGTGTGATGATGCTTTTCTGACCATTTGACTGAGGTCTCAGGATCTGTGTGCTGCTTCAACCTACCACAAAGTTCTAGCTGGTATGTGGAGACCTCAGGTGAAACACTGACACTGGTCTCTACTTTTTAGATAAATGACTTTATCTTTTACTTTGATCTTCCTTAAGGAAGACTTAATACTGAACTGTGTGCCCACTGCTGAGCATTCACAACATTTGCCCTTAAGTGTGGTTGACATTTTAAGTGCCTAGTCTGAAATACTCTTAGCTTCCTGTACAACCACCACAAACAGAGAGATTCATTCAGAGTTATTCAGAGCAGCAGCCTAGCTTGGACACCGTGACTTTTCCTGCTGGAGGAGGGAGCCTCTCTCCATGGCTGGTACATGATGGCTTGCCCAGCTAATTACAAAAGCAGGCTCAGTGTCTAGGTAGATGGTTGGCAGAGCTGCATAAGATACTTTGCAACTCATAAGGCTCAGGAGAGGAATAAAAGGGCAGCTATGGCAGTTTCCTGTGAGGCATCGATAAAGGTGTTCAACCAACAGCTAATGATGAGAGAGTGGAATGGATGGGAATGGTGGAAAAGCACAAATATTATGTTGACACTGTTATGTCATGTATATGGCAGTAATTTTCCACTTTGCTTATTATTTCCTCTTTGGCATCTTAGATTTGCAAAACAGGCTGTCCCATGGCTTTCTGTTCTCTCTGCTTTAATCTGTTTATTACAGCATAAGGCCATAAACAAATGTAAATGTGGATTTGAGCCACATGAATAAAGATCTTTTTTGAATATGACCCTGTCTTAAAAAAAAAAAATGTTACTCACATACTTTATTGTTTCATATTCTACCATAAAAAACCCCAAAACAACTCCCCCTAGAGTTGGCTGCCTTTTACTTGGTGGTGCTCTGCTCTAGGTGGGTTGAGATTTTCAAAGCTGCTCAGTAAGAATTAGATGCCTAGATCTTCCAGCTATTCTCAGTTCTGTAAATAACTGTACACATAATTTTCAGATTTACTTGTTTTAAAAGCATATGACATTGTGCTTGTGTTCTTTTCTCCTGAAGGACCTCTGCAGCCAGCATGTTACAGCAAAATCTGAGAAAAAAGAAGGAAGATATTTACACCTCTGGCAGTGAAAGAGAAGATGCTTTTTGCTGTGATTTATAGAAACCAACATTAATCTCTATTGCTTTATACTGTAGTCACAATAAACAGCTCTAGAGATTGATTAAAGACTGGCTGCAGCTTTCACTCAATTTCAATAGCTCTTTTTGCTCCATAAACTCAAAAGCGATAGAGATTACAGCTTAAACAAAACCCATGATATCCATCTCTAGGAGCATTTGCTGCTTTCAGTGCTTTGCATTAAAAGATACACACATGTATGTGTGCATGGGTAATTTCAGGCTTTTATTAGAGTCTCTTCCATAACAAACAGAACTAAAAAACAAAAAAATTGGATAAATACACAGTTTCAAAATTCTCTTCTTCCCTTCTACTTCCCTATTTCTGTGATGCAAGCTTGATTGATGATAGTGGTCATGTTACCCTTAACAGGTGTTTTTAAATCCCCACATGAAAGCAAAAGCAGCTCTCTCCAGCCTCAGCAACATATCCTTCACCTTCAAAGGCAGCAAAGAATGGTTTTATTACTGTGGTACTTATTATGCCAAAACCATTAATTACATTATATTTTTTAGAAATTTCTGCCTTCATGTCCTCCTGTGTTCTGAGACTCTAACTCCATCCTTAGCCTCTTTCTTCTTCAACTCTAGCCTCTTTTTAAAAGGGGGTTCTCATTTTGAGAATAAACTGATCTTCTGTTTCTGTTGTTTGCAGCCATGCCACCTGCTCCTGACACCCTGATCTCCATTTGATCCCTTGTCTGCCCTGTGCTGTTGTCCTCTCCTGGCCAAATTCAGTCTGTTTCTGGACTTTAGCACTTTGTTCTTTTTTGTTGTCACAAATGCTGGCATGTTTCTCTGCCACTACCTGAGAAATGTCTCCAGCTTTTTTCCTATGTTATTATCATTGATCTGGACTCCAGAGTTCCACTCCACAGTTCTCCAGTGCAATCTTCTCTTATGACTCTGGATAATTACAATCCCTTCTTTTCTGGCCTTTTACCCATAGATTTTGATCCATTTAACAAATATTTACAATAAAGAACATTGTAATGTTCATTGTAACAGCAATGTTATTCTGTTTACACCCCCCTTTGCCTTCCTGTCACACTTCTACCAGCTCATCTCATTGACTGTGTCTTTGTCCCAGTATCATGATAGTGCTTAAAGCTCAGCCCTGCTGGTTCACAAGTTTTTCCCAGAATTTATCTGATAAGGTGTTCCCATCCCAATCACGACTACCATGCTTGGCTTCCTACAATCTCACAAGCCTCTAGACATCCCTAGATGACATCCCTAGACATCCCTAGAACTCCTGAGATGAACATCCCTCTTCCTGAGCTGGTGTATGACTAGCACCCATTGAATTTTTTCTCTTAAAATCTGCTTCTGTCTTTTACCTACCCAAAATCAGTCATGCTAGTTATAGTCATTCAAGGCGAGGCTACAGAACAGCCCTTAATGACTATTGAAATGTTTGTTGCCTTTTTAATTGTGTTGTTAGTATATTGTTGGCACTTACTATGTAGTAAGCTCTTGTGGGCTAATTATGGCTCGTTGGACCTTTTGTTTCAAAACCAGACATAATCTTTGAAGAAAAAAAGACCTTTTACTTCATATCTGAACCTTATCTCCATAAAAGGAGTGAAAACTCAACAGCTGAGTATCTCCGACTGTCAGAGAAATGGGTGGCAAATTTGGCAAGTTCTAGGTTAGGATCTCTCTCTGGAGACGATCACTAACAACTAAAAGATAAATTTGAATTTCACATCTCGAATCTTCTCTATCTAACATTTTTAATGGGAAGCTGTTGGAGTTAGAAATTTAAGGTTTTAGTGCAAAAAAGTTCAGTGTAGTGCTTGGCTGCCCCCTGAGCAGGGGTTAATTGAAAGCATCTACTGACTAGGTGAATTGACTTGAGGATAGTCTGTGCCCTTTGTCTACCTTCTTTCTGAAGGACAGTAGACATCAGAAAAGTATTTTCTGTTATATGTCTACTGACCAGCTTCCCTCTTAGAAACGTGGCATGGGCAGGCTGGTGCAACCCTTTGAGCAACTTCACCAACTCCTTCCATGCATAATAAAAAGCCACAAAAGAAAAGTTGTGTCACCACTATTGACATTACACATGGTGTTTTGATGTCTGTTCTGTACAATGTATACTGATGTTATCTACACCAAAAAAACTACTTTGCCCTTGGAACTCTCCACCCTGAATCCTTAGAACACTCACAGAAAGGAATGCGTAATAAAGCAGGAGTAATTCTACAAAAAACAAGTGTTTCCAAAACTTGGCCCTCAATAAATGGAGTGTTGAAAGACTCAAATACAATATAACCTGTATACACAAATACAAATATACTTGTTATATACAAATAACTTGTCATAGAATTGCAGGATAAATCAGAATTATATGTGGACAGATTCTTAAGCTATCTATCAGTAGGGGTTGAAGGAGGGACCTCCAGAAGATCATTGTACCCAAGCTGGAAGGAAGTTTTATTGCATTTAGGGTCCCTAGAACTGAATACTAGCAAAAGGCATGATCATGCCTGGGAAGATGTCACATCACATAAAGCAGTAGGAGCTTTCTATCTATTAAATTTTAAAAACACAGATAACTGTTAATAAGAAAAAGCCAGTTCCAATCAGGCAGTTGCGAGATAGCAGTAGGAGGCCTTCCTAACACTGTGCTTCATGGACACATATTGGAAGCTTTTCATGGCACCTTTCAAATTAATCCATTCTACTAGATGTGATCTGTGTTCTTGGATGTGAGCAAGAATATAACACTTTGCAGAAAGAGAATACAGGAATCAACCACCTTCCCAGAACAAACTTAGACAGAAGAAGCTAAAGGCAGCTGGCATATGAGCTTTCCAGGGACATGAGCACCAGCTTGCATTGATGAGCACAGGGCCTGTGTCCTGCTCATACCTACAAAAGGACATTCCTTAATTAAACAAAGCCCCCTTGCACACAGCTCTGTTTGGTTATTATCAATGTGCTAACTTTGTCATTAGGAAAAATAAACAGAACATCTTTGCCACCTGCCAGATTTTGCACATTCAGACTGGACCTTTCTAACTGCATTGGCTGCCTGGCAGGTGGGCTACCACTTGGCTTTCCCTCCCACAGCTTGCTCTGCTCCAAAAGTAAATCAGGGTCACACAGCTGCAGCAAATTGAGTCACAGTTAACCAATAAAGCCTAGTTAAAGGGTAACCATCTGGAAAGATCCTGGTGAGGTTGATGAATTTGGATGAACTTGTATGTATGGGGAAAAGCATGGAAGTTGCCCAGGTTTTGCTCTTTATTTACAATTAAAGAGTATGAACCAGATTCCTTACCTGGAATAAATCCATCCTGGGTTATTATTGCAGTGGTGCTCTGAAAGGGACATCCCCCAGAGATTTCCTCCCTGCCACAAGAAGAAGTATAGCTCAGCAGATAAAACTTGAGCTTAGCTGCCCAGGGAGTTGGGGTTTATTTCTGGATCCAGCTCTGACTTGTTGTGTGGTCCCAGCCAGGACAGAGCTGGTTTATGATCTGTGCTGAGGCAGTGTGGTATTGAGGCTCAAGGCCCATTTGGCAAGGCACTGTGCAACCATCTGATGATTTCCCTGCCCAAATGTACAGAGGGAAAATGATCTCGCAGTGGTCTCTGTTCTGCCACGTTTTGCAAGCTCTGTGGATCAGAATTCGTGTGGTGTGGGAAGCTTGGCTGTGCTATTTGTGATGTAGAACATCCTGTCCTACACCTGATTTGGATTATCCTCAGGCACCAGACACTTGTTTTTTGAGGCAGCTGCATCTTTCCTGTTGAGTGAACCACTTGGAGTTGCATGAAGGGCTAAAGTAACATATTCCAAGCAGGCACCTGAAGTAATATGCTTCTCCCCTCAGTGAATGAAAATAATTAACACTAATTAAAGCTACGCATATGCATTAAGAGCAGACTGCAGCACTCTGGGGAAATTTTATTTTCAATTAAGTGACAAAAATACTTTAAAGGCTGATAGCTCTGAAAACAAAGGGTACTCCTGTGCCAAGGTACCCGACTTTGTTTTAACCAAGTCTGCTTAGAAATTAAAGGCAAGAACATCTTATCTAGATGGTGCTGCCCACTGAGACAGACTTCCAACACCACTAATTAGTCCTGGTTCAGCTTACAGCTAAGTTGTACTTTTAAACATCTGGTATTGATGCTTCACATCCCTGCCCTGTACTATAAAGATGTGCTGGGTCACCCTCAGTACTTGGTAGTGCCATAAGATAAGGCCAAGGACGTTGACAATTTCAATGTCTCTTCCAGGTACAGATAATAATTGTATTACAACTATGTTGCTAGAAGTTCCTCCCCAGCAGGGCAGTATAAATTTCAGATATTAATTGCCTCAAACTCACATTAATTTTTTTTTCATTAAAAGTCCTGCATTTAGAAACTAGGGCATGCCAGAAAAGGCAGACCTTAAGGCTGGTGCTTTTTGCATTTTGATAGGACCTTCTTGTCCATAGTCATATTCTCTTATTTCTCTGAGCATCTGCCTGACTGACAAGAAGGATGGATGAGGCTCAGAGGACATGCAGATGTCTGATATTTCTTATTAGCTTTGTCATTTAGCATGTGGCCCTATACATTATTTACTATGGCTTCACTGAAGCTCTAAGGCAGAATCTTCCTCTCCCTCATGGATTCTTTCATGATGCTCTCACTGTGTGAGCTTTCTTCCAGACAGCCTGGTGTTTCCAAGACTATGGTGAGGTACTTAGGTCCCTTCTTTGTAATGTTTCCTGAACATCATTTATCTTCCTCATAAAGTGTGTTGAGGTTGTGTTGCTCAGAGACGTGACTTGGCAGTAGCTCATTTCAGCAAAGTCCTGGCCATCTCACAGCCTATGCCTGGGGCCCATTAACAGGGTTTTATTGCTTGGCAGAGGGTCAGCAGCAGTTGCCCAGTCAAACTATGAAAAGCCCATTGGTCAGAAATAAAATAGACCTTTCCCCAGCAGACTTATGGCTTCCTTTTGGGTGTGGGGAGGATTTAACAGCAAATTAAATAGAGACTGTAATCTGTTGACATCATTTTATATTAGGAGATCAAGAGTGAAGATTTCCAGAGGCATGGGTTAGTCTCTGTTTAAGGAAGTGCCCTTATTTCTTTTGTCCTCTCTTACAGCAGTTCATTCACAGCATTGAATTGTGGTGCAAAGAGAAACTCAGAAGAGAGGTCCTCGTTGATGCCAGGATGCATTTTAAGGAAATCTGCCTACCACCTCGTGTGCTGCATCTTTGCACTGACAAACAAGAATTAGGTATTTCTGTCTTTAGTAACTCCAGAGCAGAAGAAACCTGTGCTGCCATGGCTGGGCTCAGTGCAGAGGGTGTGTTGCCATGAGGTGGATGGTTCTGCCTCCCTGGCCAGTGGGGTTGAGCCCCACCAGCTCTCCCGGAGCCGACTCTCTGTGGCACATCCCATCCCACAGGAGCGGGTGGCCACCCCGCCAGCCAGCAGGTAGCCACCTCCAGAGCTGGGCAGGAGAGGTGGTGGGCCAGGGGACACAGACACCTGCACATCAAACTGCCTGCCCTCCCATCATGGGGCAAAGCCTGCAAAGCAGCCTTGTCAGTAATGAAAGCTGCTGCCACGGAAGGTTTTCTCTCGTTATTTGCAGTCCACGGTGTTGTGGGGTTATTTTCAAGTCAAGCAGTTTTTTTCAACAATGTATGTTTATGCAGATCATTTAAAACAGTAGCTTGTCACATGCTTTATATTCATGGAAACTTCAGAGAGCACTTTTTAAAGCCCACGCAATCTGGATTTAATTTGCATTTTAATTAATATTTCAAATTATTTCCTTTGCCTTGTTTATTTATTTATTTAAGCCTTCGAAAGCAAAGACCCTATCAAAGTCCTGAAATTAGGAGAACTGGGATTTCTTTGTGCACAGCTTTTATTTGGCCATCCTGTCCAAGATACTTTTGGCTAATTTTTAGTACTGAACAGAATTAGCCACTCTCTAGCTGAAAGGTGGATTCATCCTTTCCTTTGTGGTGCAGGCTGCAAAAAACTCACTTTGAAGGAAAGACAGAGAAATATTTGAATTTCATGTGGTTTAAATGGAGCTTTAGACACATGAAGTAATAAATAAATAAACTTGTAAAATCTCAGTCTTCTAAAAATAATGAGGTCACATGTAGATCTTATGGAAAAATTGGAGGATAAATTTCAGGAAAACATTTAAATACATGCTTAGCCTTTTCTTTTTGGGAAAAATGCTTTAAAACATAATTCAGATTACACACCCGCTTATCTTACGGAAGTTAAACAAAATATGCAAAACTAAAAATGAAATGAAATAAAATTCTATTCAAGCAACAGAAATCTCAAGTAAGTTTGAAATGTACAGCAAGAGGGTGTATTTTTTCAGCTCTACTGGACTAATATTGCTAACAATAGCTAAAGTCGGGGCCAAATCTGGGTTCTTTATATAGGGATCTCAGAAGTTATGTTGGTTGGCTGTATGCCTGTTCTAGATGGTAAAACAATGAGTAACATTATGCATAGCAAAGGGCTTCCTCACACTGTGCAGAAATAATAGAACTCAACTGTAACAGTGCTTAATGCCTAAAGATTTCAAGGCAAATAAGCAGGAAATTAGCAATTAGGGAAATTAATTTTATCATCGTTATGTTAAAGACAGAGAAACTGAGGCAAGAGGCAAAGCATTAACTGTTTTAAAGTCACCAGCCCTCTAGCAGCAAAGTGGGAAAGAAGCCATCCATCAGTTCAGCATTGATGAGCATATCCCTGGCAGGAAGCCAGTCCCTCATCTTGATTGGGAAAGCTGCAGGGTGATGAGGAAAGAGATGAAACTCCACTGGTGCTGGGGTAGGCAGCTCGGGGGTGCAGCAGCCTGGCCTCTTCTCGTTCAAGTGGATGTCTCCAAACACACTGAGGGCTCTGAAACCTTTCCCTATGGTATCTGGGCTTAGTGAACACATTTCACGTTGTTTTGCTGTCTGACACCTTTGGCTTTTCAATCTTTCAGCTATTTCAGGATGTTATTTGAACTTTTATCAATTTTCAGAATGAGTTCATAATCCTCTGCTCCATTTCTTAGGCTTTGAACTTCTGAAGGGGCCACATTGGAAATGTGTAACTGTTCGAATAATCCATAATAACTTAGATCATAAGAAATATATTTAAGCACCATTGACTTTATTTTTGCAAAGCCAATAAAATTTACCTCAGTTAAACTGCTTTCCCTGACCAAAACAAACAAACCAACTAATGGAACCACACCCCCATATGCTGATTGGATTTGACTAAAATTCTTTTACAGAAGATTTTAATTTGCTCATCTATTTTTCAGTAGTTGAAGGACCAAGCTTGCCATTTGTTATACACCTTTCTCTGTTAAAATCTGCTAAGAACATTTGAAGGTAGCTGACTCTTGGATGCTCAGAAATGCTCTGAAAGTGTGAATGCTCTCAGGGATGGTGAAAAACAAGACTATGATTACTTTTTTAGTAAATTAGTAATTAGTTTTTTAGAACTAGTGCTATCAACAAGGTGCAAAATTCAGACTACTGTAATTGTAAGGGATGCTGATTTATAAGGTAACTTGGTATGAGATTACGGCATCAGGAGATTTTCCTCTGAAATCAATTCAGTTTTGCTGTATGCATGCATGTTTTTTATTTTTCATTTTTTCCAGGTAGCACTGTAACTAGTACCAGCTAATACCTGCCAGAATTTAAGGCAATTCACTTTGACAAAAAGTGGAATTAGGCAAAATGAGAAGACGGGAGCTGCTGCCTTTGAGCAATAGGCAAATTACTGCCAGCAAAACAGGTGAGAGGGCAGAGCAAGGGTGGGAACCAGAGCAGCTCTTTATGGTGCTGAGAGCCCCTTCCAGCATGCAAACAGTTCTCTTCAACCCCCTTATTATGCAATGGGTTTAGATTCAGAGCATCTAGACAGAGGAGGGTTACATTTTTCACTCCCTCCCCCTCTGATCCTGAGAGTTTCAGTGTCTCTCTGTTCATCCCTTCTGCAGCTGTAAAATGGGCATTTGAAATTGTCTTTCTTGCCATTTTACAGGCAGTTCTTCAGGGCTTTTCATGTTACTAACAGCTCCCAACACCTTCCTTCTCCTGCCATGCAGATGTGATGGAACTGGACCCCAACTGTTTGGGCCATGGTTAGAAGACATTTAGAAACATGGCCATGTTTAAACTTCATGAAAACTACAATCATGTAGAAGAACACACATGAAAAGTGGTAAACATTTCTGATTTGGCTAAACAAAACAGAAAAAATGGGTAATTTGGCACATTTTCCTGTGTTCTGAAAATAATCAGATTATTATCTTATGCTGAAATTTCACTAATAGATTCTTGGCAGGCACTTATATATTCCCATACTGATTTTTTTCCCATCCGTTTCTCCAACATGCCACTCATTTTTCATATTCATTTATACATAGATGTAAACAAAGTGCCATAAATTAATTCGATGTGCAGTTAATTTTTCTGGTAAAATATGGATGAATGAATACATCATCTTCATGCATTTCAATTAAGAGCCTTCAATTAGTTTTAAACCCCATGGCACTCCTCAAACGCTGCACTATTTCCATTTAGCAGTGAGGAAAGCCCAGCAAATTATATGTCTGAGGCTGTTAAACCAGGGTCCTGACAGACACTGCCTGCTCATGTAGCCCTGGTGAGAGTTCAGGGGACTGTGTGGAGCCTCACAGCTGGAGCTGCTGGGGATGTTCAGGCAAAACCACAATGAATTAGAAAAGTAAGATTTACTGAGAGAAGGTAAGGAGGTCATGATCTGCTCGTAAGGCAGGGAGAACTGGAAGAAAAAGGACTTTTAAAGCCAGAGTTAGACAAACAAGGGAATGACAGGAATATGGCTGATTAAGTTGAGTGCATGGCTATGAGTTTCAAAGTGACACAGTGTCAAAGATGAGTTTTAAATGTAGAATAACAATTATAAAAAAAATATAAAATTTAGAGAGCTTACACTGCCCTTAATATCTCAGTGACATAGCTGGAGAGTAATTTCTTTGCCTCTAGTTTCTGGCTACTTTTAAGTCTTTGCTACAAAAGCACAATAAAAACCTGACTTTTGTTGTTTGGAAATCTGTTGTTACTGAAGCACAGCAGCACCTAGAAATCCCTAGTGAACCCAGAGTCACTGCAATAGGTATGATGTATTTAACTAGAGTTGAGATTTCAGAGACCTGGTATTAATTTCTGGATGAGCATTGCTATTGAATTCCTGGATGGTGTTGTCATTTATTTTTTCATCTTTAAAGTGGGAAAGACTGTTCATTCCATCTTTCCCTTTTTCCAGTTTTAGTAATATGTTCTGTAGTGCCTTGCTATTTGTGTCACACAACTGAATTTTGACAACTGCAGAGATATCTATGAACAGTAAAACTGTGAAAATTAGAGGGTATATTTAAAGACTTCAGAATGAGCTCCCAGGCTGAGACAATACCCATCTCCTGAAGAGTAATAATCATAGTCAACTTGGTAACACTGAGACACATAACATCAGGAGTCATGAAAGAAAAAAAGCAAAAGGGTTTCTTTTCAGCCAGCAGGCTAGAAAAGACAAGAGGAAAGTGGAAATGTTCTGCTTTTCTCCTGCTTTGTCCCAATTCAACTTATGAATGTTCCCTGATACAAACAAATAAGACGATGCACCCTGTGCAAATTTTTATGTATTTTGCACGTAAAAATAATTACGGTTAATTTAAATAGTAAAATAACTAATATAATTTACTAAGTGCTTCAGCAAATCAGCTGTTTTTTCAGCAAATGGCTTCAGCAATTGCAAATGTTTCTCCCAGTCTTCACAAATTAATGTTTATCTGTAATAGGTCCCCTCAGGTACATGGGCTTTCGAGCACAGAGTGATTCAAATGTTCTTCCATTTAGTGCTGTGCTAGTTTTGAAGGATTACTGTTTGGTTTTGGTTCCTTTTACGTGTTCAAATTCTCCCCACAAGATGACTCTCCATAAAATGTGGGTGATATCTCTAGATATCTCTAGACTAACTCATGTTAGTCTATTTTTTTGCATGAGCCTGTTGAGTTCTAAAGTAGCAGGTGGCTAATCTCTTCCAAATGAAGCTAAATGAATTTTCTAGCAGGTGCCACTAATAATACTGACCCTGTGCAATGACATGTTTTCTCCATGGTGGCATCTGAAAGACATATTTAGGGGACTTTTTTTCCACAAAAAGACAAGGGTGGAAAGAGTGGCCAAGGTATTTTCTCATCAGGGCTAAAAACTTCATGTCCCAGGAGGTCAGGGAAGGAGTGAAGATGAAGGTACATTTTTCAATTCTTTTTTCTGTGTCATGGGCCAAGGGAAGGTACCCAGTCTATAGTTAAAATAATGGTTTTATGTCACGGATTCAATCCATTATATACAGTTACTAAATTGCTATGTCTATCATTATCATTGTTAATCATTTAAGAAACTTCTTTAATTTCACTGTTTTTGCCTCTGAAACTCAGGCTCCTAATTATTATCCTTAAAGGGAATGCTGCCAGGAAAGCTTCACTTTGGAAGTGGCTTGCTTTATTGGCAAGGCAACTAAACTTGAGAGTGAAGGCTGTCAAGAGGAGAGTGGTGTCTTTTTACTGAGGAGGAGGGGATGACAGGGAGAGTCCACCGTGCATAATGTTGGCTGAGAAAGGCCATGAGAGGGATGATCAGGTAGCAGAGAGGATTTGCAGTGGAAAGAGATCAAGAAGTAAGGGAAGGGCAGGGAGTGGGAGTGAGGGTGGGGATGGCAGCACAGCAAGGGCATTTGTGAAAGAAAAGAGGCTGATATGATTATGCAAAAGAAGTCTCTTCTCATATTCCAGGACATTTTTGTTCTATTCTGTATTAAAAATTACCGAAACCTCCTTGTGTGGTGTTTCCTTCAGACCAGCAGCTAAAGTCATCACCAGCTTCATTTGTCTACAGCAATTTTATCACTTTTCTAGTCCAGAATTTCTTGCTACCATATATAACACTGGAGATGACAAGGAAGGAATTGGGGTGGAGGAAGAAGAGGGGAAGAAAATATACAAAAGAGACGATTCTACAGATATACAAAGCATGAAAGATAAAATGATAGTAGGTGAGTGAAGTGAGATTTGAAAAGGAATACTTATGGCCGTGAGAAGCATGACCATTACTACAGAACACTGCCAGGTAAAGGACTACAAGACACAGTCCATTCCAAACGTTTTAATCATCACAGCAGAAGAGATAAATCAATTTGGACAACATGTAAGGCATTTTACTGCTTTTAGTTAATGTTTCATTGAAAAGCAGAGCAGAAGAAAAAAGAAATCATATATCAGGAAATCATAAAAATCCTAAAAAGTTCTGCCATATGTTAAATACCTCATGTGAGTATGTATTTCAGTAAAATGACAGCAGAATTGCAGGGCAATGTGTATCAGCTTTCATGACCGAAATACTGGAGCAGGTAAGGCAAGAGGTACCCCTGCACCCCTCTATCTTTCACAGCAGGGCAGCTGAAGCAAGGAGAGACAACGTCTCAGGGCTTTCAGATCTCAGCTTCCCCTGAAAACAGCAGGTGTTAAAACCTGCCATACCTCAAAGAGACTGGTGTTAAATGTTTCATTGAAGATTACACAGCAGAAATCCATGAGGAAATAAAGGCTTGAAACTTGAAATCTCAAGTCCTACCTTACTATCTTAAAAAGCAGAGCATTCAACATTCCTGCTGTGGCTGAATGCAACTTACAAGTGTTTTGCCTGCTCTCATTTTAGATTTTTCAACAAACATAGTTTTAAAATATAATTACAGGGGACGAACCTCTACTTGGTAGCATCAGTGGAATTCAATATCCCTTGATTTGATTGCCCCTCTGTAACAGATATAAAAATTTGGATCTCTCCGAGATATATTTTATTTTGGCTTAATTAAAATGTGTCTTACATTAATGGTATAGAAGTCATTTTATACACAAAACCCAATGAGTATATTTGCTCATCTTACAAAAAAATGAATCAAGCAGTCAGTAATTGTGATAAAAAAATCCACAGTGATTTTATAGAGCCATGCCAGGTCCTGAGACGTGCTATGGACCCTTAAAATTTTTCTTATATTAAAAAATATGCATAACAATTACTGGCATTTTCTGGTAAATAGAAGAGTGAATGAACTGAGAAACAGCTTGAGAGAAAAGTAAATGTTCAGCAGGCAGCTAAAACATATAGGTATTTGTTCATTTTCCTGTACAATATAAAATACCCAGGCCCAAGAAACACATGCAATATTCAGAAACTAAGGGACTGTCAGACAAGGTCCAGTAGTTTCAGCAAGAAGGAAATTGGAAAATTGTATATAGAGAGACAGATTATAATTAACTATTCAGAAGCTGTGACCAGGGACAATATTATCCAAGTAATATATGCAAAGGAGTTATCAGGAGAACTGATAATTTGTTGATGCTCAGTGCTTTGATTTGGTGGTACTGCATTAACAGCTTTCACTCTGACCTATTTTCAGAACAGACCTATTCATTTTTTAAAAACAATGCCATTACATCTGGAAAGGCTTTTTTCCCCCTTCTAATTTCCTCTTAAGTGTGAAATGGAGCATCTCTGGGATGTTTGAATTGGAAGCAGGATGGTAAGAGGCAACACCCATTATCTAGATCCTGGAACACTTGAGCAGTTTAAGTTGCCATGATCAGATGGGGGCTGGCATACAGCTCCTAAGGAGCAGGCTTCAGGCCAATGAGCTTAAATATTAACATATATTTCCATTTGAGAAAGAGAAACCAATAATAAACAAGTCAGAGGGTAGGGGCTTTTTCATATATCTCAGCTAGATTAGAAACCTGAATTTTCATCAGGCTTGCAGTCATTTTTTTTTTTTACATTCCTTAGATGAGATTCCCCAGTAAGCTTCAGTGATGCTATTTCTCCTCCTTTCCAGGCGTTACCTTGAAATAATGACTAAACAGGAAAACTACACAGGGAAAAAACACTTCTCTGGATATTTCATACAATCAGATTATTTGTATTACTTCTGCAGCACTTGCAGACAGACTGCAAATCCTCACTAGTGAAGTCTTTTGCAACTTTGAAGAGGAGGTATCATTCACACTGTAAGACAGAGCAAAATGATGACAACAGCTCTGCCAGTTTCCACCAAGCTGGGTCTGTCCTCTCAGGTGAGTGGGGGTGGATGGGCAAGCAGCATCCCTTTGGGCAAGGAAATGGAGCCCCAGCCTGGATAAAGCACTTCTGTCCAGCAGCAAGGCAGAAGGCTGAGGGAGTGCTGCCTCCTCACAGCCCCTCTCAGCAGGGCTGAGGTCCCCACCAGACAGAGGCACCTACACATTGGTCACTGGTAAATAAGCAGATGGTGGTGATGGATTTTGGCAGGCACCAGGCATCCTCCTTGGTGGCTGCACACTCTTTTCTTCTGCTCCCTTAATCTTGTATGTGGGGTTGTGGGCTAAAAAAAGATGGTCAGAAGGAGCTGGACCATTGGGGGAGCTTAAACTCACTATGTAAGGAAAGGAGATGTTAAGCTCACAGCCTTCTTTAGCTTTCTGCATAAAGCTGGGAAAAATAAATATTAACAATAACAACAGTAAACCCTCCATAAGGAGAGCATTTCCTGGTTTAATGTCTTCTCAAGAAGAAATGCCCTTAATCTTGAATTCTCATGTAAATTTGCACTTGGTGACCTGGAAGCAATCAAGGAAAAGAGACACTAATTGGGAAAAGATCCCGGCTTCGCTTTGTTTAAACGTTCAACTTGTGCTGTGAAATTGCATTTGTAAGAGAGGAATAAGCTCTGAAGCCCCTAAGCAGAAATGGATTTCACGTATTTAGTAGATGCCTCAAGGCAATTTCTTTTCTTAATGGGATCCGAGCACAGCTTTAATTTTTCACATTTTATAAGGCTTTTCCTTGAAATTACTTTTCATGTGGTTCCTCTGTTAATGGATCCTCCACACTGGGGCAAGAGTAAGAGAAAAAAAAATCTTAAGAGAAGAAAAAAGTAGAATCATAATGGAAACAAGTCACATAATAAATTGGAGATTACAGGCAATAAAACTGTATTCCATATTTTTTCTGTGATAAATGATGGTCCCTTCTCCTTTAGATTTTAAAGACATTAGAATATGGAGCCAAATCTTTGTTTTTAAAAAAGAATATTTTTTCTAGCTGGGTAGAAATTTACAGGATGTATTTGGTCACAGCATTGAATTGCCTCTGGGAGCTATGGCAATTCTGATGTGATACAATGTTGTGCTCCTAGGCAGGAACAGTGACCTCACCTGAAAAAAAGGCAATGTGTGCAGACCCTTTGCTTAGAATAAGATATAAACAGATGAACTGGTTTTAGAGAGCTTCAATGTGTCTACTTTCTAACAGCAGAGTAATTATGGTGGATAGCAAAGGCAGAGAAGGGTAATTTTTGTTTTCTGAGAGGTTATGCACAGTGTTTGAATTTGATGTAACTCCTGGAAGAAGTCCTCAGTTACTATTGAAGTCATTAGTCTGTTCTGGTTTTGCCACTGGCATTTTCCAGACACTGGTGCCATTTGATCTCAGACGGCTTGTTCCTTTTAATGCAACTGAGAAATTAATTTAAAATAAGAATATAGATAGCTCTTTTACAATAATGAGGAACTTTTCTGAGATGCCTAATGTGACAAAGATGCCTTTTATTTTTCTTAGGCCTAATTTTCCTTTAAAAAATAAAACTGTGCAGAAGAAGAGTCCTATTATTGATCCAGAATCCAAAAGAGTTAGTTTCTAGTCACTATAATTGACAAAGGCTTATACAGCTCATTAACTGCAAGATTATGTGGCACAATTCGTTAAAATTCTGTTTCACTGAATGCATTTGTAAACACCTTCTGAGAAGTTTATCACTCTTTGCATAATGCTGAGCTTCTTTCAGCAGATACATTTCTCTGCTGCTGTCTCCCGATAGAAGGGTATGGAGCAAGTTATGGTAAAAAAAGTGCTATCTTCTCAAAGCAAAGGGAAAAAAAAGTGTTGTGTGGGTTCTGAAGCATAACAGATATTAATTAAACATTGCAATATTATTTCCTTTCGACCACTGTATTTATTAAATATCTCATTCCACTAGTTTGGTGCACATTTTCTGCAAGAAGAGTTTGAGTTTTTTAGAAGCATGAAACAAAATATAAAGGACAAACCATATTTAATTTTTTTCTCTGCAGCAGGGTAAGAGCTCACTGCATTCCCACCAGCAAAACCACAAATAATCGTTCCTCTCCTCTTGCTAAATAGATTTCAATTCTCCTTCAACCAGAAGCATTTATCCAGGAAAATATCTAACCTATTTTTTGCAGCTCTATGAGTAAATAAGTCTTTTGCTCACAATACAAGCTAAGCAAGTGCTTACAAAAAAGATGAGAGCTATAATACAGTGTGAGGGTAGAGTATGTTAAAGCAGAGACCAGTCTTCCACTTCCATTCTCATTTTAGCATCAAAGGCCTCCAGTCACCTCTGCTGCACACATACCACATTTAATCATAATTACAGCTTAAATCTTTCCCATATTAGCTGAGCAGAGGCTTATATGCCTGCTCTTTTGTAAATCTGAATGGATATGGCCTGTCAAAGCATGCAGTAGATGAGTTAGCTTCCAGCAGAAAGAGATGGGAAGAGGGGTTCTGTGCATTTAACACCACCAGCAAAACACCTACTACAGGTGGGCTTCATCTGACCAAGAGTATGGATCTATCACTGAGCTCGTTCTATTGGGCTCCATCTTGTCTCTGCAGAGAGTTGGTCACCACAATCAGCAGAGGCAAGTGGAAATTTTCTTTATTGAACATCTGCCAATAAATGTGCCCTGAACTTCATTAATTATCTTGACTAAATTGTCCTTGACTGCAAAGTTAACCCAGCATGATTTTTTCATAAACCATAATCTATTTTGTGGACAGATAGAGCTGTCAAACAACCCTCCAACCACTTTGATGGGTCTCCAGTCCCTCCTCTCTGCACCTGCCAGGATACTTCTACTGTCACCATCATTCTTTTTTACCCTTTGCTTTAGTACAGCTGTGATGGCAAGAGTCCCACATCAGTTCTGATTCACTGTGTTATTGCTCTCTTCCTATAGGAGCAGAACCTCACTGAGTTCTCGGACTTAAAACAAACTAAGCAGTAAGGGCAGAGGTCTATTGTGGTGAATCCAAGACAACAGCCCTGTGCCATTTCACCAGAATTTTTGCTGTAGCTGTGATAAGACACCAAAAGACACAGCAGTGCCTGCTACTTGTGTTTACTCCCACTAACTGTGGCTGGGGCTGAGGCTTGATGCTGCTTTGATGTTGGCTGTTTTATTGTTGACAGCCCTAGTGCTAACAAGGTCAGTTTAGCTAACTGATATATTAAAAATATGCTTTTCTCACCTACTTGTAGTGTTTCTTTGATTCAGTAGATGAAAACATACCAGGTGGGCTGTTGCCTCAACTCAGCTGTCACACCAAGGCACCTATCAAGATACAAATGTCTTTTTGGTGTTGACAGCTTTATCACAATGCAAGCAACAGGATTTCCATTTATTCTGGTACATTTTGTGTTTTGCAAATAACATGGTGGTACAGACTCTTACAAACAAGTGATGGAAAATTTTATTTGAATGCATGAGAATCTGTTTTGTACTTTTTTTTTCTTTCTTTTTTCTCCTATGTGTCTTTTTCTGTGCTCTGAGTAGGTTTCATCCTTACTTTTGTACATTCAGTGTCTTTGAAGAGCATGTTTATGTGTTTAAATATATAAGCTTCATGAAGAAATAAATATGATAGCAGGTGGATATCTGCTCACATTTAAACTAACAACCCTGGATCTTCTTAAAAGGAGTTATGGGTGACCAAATTTTCAAACTGACACCACCAAGTTGGTAGAAGAAGCAGGACTGTCAGAATATCTGAGCATAGTTACCTAGAAAACTCAAAATGCCTGAGAAGATTGGCAAATCAAAGCACATGACTGACAAACTGGAGACAAGTTCATCTCCTGGTCCCTTTTTTATCTTGGCCTCATGTTCTTCTCTTTCATGTTTCTTGTCTTGCTCCACAGGTTGCTATAATTAACTTGACTGAAGGAGTTCACTGACAGCAGATTAAAACAATCTTGTTTAAACTCCTCTCCTTCTCCTCTAAGGAACGGGTGAATGGTTCAGGAAAACAAGAATCCCCTGAGGAACACAAAAGAAGCCAAACTATAGGAATTATTTGGACTCTGACCTTGAACTTTCCACACTTTTTTAGGGTCTATGCAGACAGCCTGACTTTGGAAACAAGCACACATCTGTCTTTTATCTGTTCACTTGTAGAAAGCAAGTGATCACTGGATAACAAGTAGAGTGTGAACATGCCAAAATTTGTAGGTAATCCAGGCTGGTGCTGCAGACTAGGTCAAGAAAATGAATTAGATACATGATCCCTTTGACATCACTTTTCATTATCAGGATCAGAAGTTACCATGTGCTGCAGTAAAGGTAAAACGGGCATTGAAATGTCTACAGTCATCTTGTCTGCCAACTATGTGGTGACCAGAACTTGCCCAATCTAGATAATATTATTTATTTTTCATTCAGTGAAACAACAGACTTACTCAGTCAAGCTGAAAGAAGCCATAATCAAGATAATGTGGGTACAGTTACCTGCAGTTTTCTTGGAGAAATGTTACTTTTGTTCCACACAGAAAATGCATGATGCTTAAAGTAGCCTGCAAGCTAGCAGATGTTGCTTAAGAGATAAAAATTCAACATTCAAGCCCTCAGTTTGGATCATGCAGAGAAGGAATTTGAACAGAGATCCTTTACAACCCAGTAGAGTATCCTGCTTATGCTATTCTGATTGAGCTTTCTGTAGGGAGAATGATACAAAACTTGTATTAACTGCTAAGGCTGAACACATACTGTAAAATTAAAAAAAAATTACATTAGGAAAAGCTTTTCCAATGTGAATATAGAGGTTTTATTTTCAGATACTTGGAAGAGGAGCTCGAAGATACTTGATAAAACAAAACAAGGGTATGAACTCTGAGCTTTGTTTCCCAAGAGTATGGAGACAGATATTTAGAAATCACTGTAAAAGTGTTTCAGGATTTGAGTCATTTTTAAAATGGTTTAGTTCAAGCAGATTCAAATGAAGAAGATTCAAACAGTGAAGTATCTCCTTTCCATTGGTGTTTTCTTTTGCTTGGAAATGGTACACTACTGAAGCTGTTCTGAAAGAGGACAATAAAAATCTGCACTACACAACAACAACATGACATTCTAAGTCAATTTCTTTTATTTTAAGTGTATAAATTTCTATCTCTAAGGAATGCTGTATTTTCATTTTGATGATGGTGAAAATGACAGGAATAGAGCCATTAGCAGACAGCCTTCCACATATGCATCCCTAAGACCTCCTTACCACCCTAACATCTATAAAACTGAGGAAGCGGAGAGTTATCATCATGAAAATAAAAATGCTGATTGTGAAAAACTTATCTTCTCAGATTCCTTGTTTACTTTGAGCTGAAGATATGCTTAATAGAGCTGACTGAAATCTAGGTAGTTGGCCGTTCATGTGCACCTGAGATTTCATAGTTTCCACTTCAGTTCTCTGTCAGCGCTTGCTTGCACCTTAAAAAATGTCAAGCGTTGCAAAAACACAGCTCAGAGGCAGAACCCTTGATGCTTGTAATTTTCAGCTTGTCAAAGTAAATATGGTTTGTGTTGTATTTATTTCCCGAAATCTGAGCATATAACAATCATTGCTTCACAAGGGGATATAAAGCTATTGGCCAATTGTTTTAGAGATGTGTCTTTAGAGGGTATATAACTTTTATTTCTAGGGTTCCTCTCCTTACGCTTTTTTGCTCCTTCCCTAAACTGTGGGGACTGATTCTCCTCCTCAACAACATTTTCAGTCCCATATGTCTGTACTTCTGCAGATTAGGTGCTGCTGCCAACATCACCTTGAGCTAGATGAACCCAGAGGCTTTTCCCACTTCATCAGTAAAAGCAGGTCTACACTACACTGCATTTCTTTGTTTCTTGCTTTCAACAACAAGCTTTCCTTTTGTAACTTGTATTCATGTAATATTAAGACAGACTGGGAATACACTTAGTTTAATTACAGTGCACTGAAAACCTTCAGCAAGATCACTGGTCAGCTGAAGGGATATGGTGCATTGCATCATCTCTACCACTGCTTTAAGTTTTCTTCTGCCATTTTTAACTGAATTATTTTCTTCTGGGCAAAACCAGCATTCATGATCCCCCAATGAGTTTGTCTTTTTCCCTTTCACATTGCTGAGAGAGCACGACACTCACTTTGCTACTTTCTATGGAGGCCAGGCCTTTCCTAGTGTTACCCTGGATGGGCACTTAATCTGACCTAGTCAAATTTCTTCTGCTTTATCTGCAATAATTAAAGGTTTATACAGTAGAGATTTTATAGTGAAGTCTTTCTTCCTCCTCCCAACAGAGCAAACCAGCTATTAGCCTATAGCGTCTCTTTCTGTTAATGAATATTAAATCACTAGAAATTGTCCCAGTTGATATAAAATACTTAAATAACCCTCATATCAAAAAAGGAGATTAAAAAAAATAATAAATCAATATTCTGATGCTGAATGCTCTCCTGCAAGGCACTGAGTTTAGTTTCAAATCAGGAGCCAAACGTGGGTTTCTGAGGGCACAAATGAGGAGCCACAACAAAGTTCCGTTCACTTGATTTTACAGTCACCTTGTAGGTAGGTTCATATTTGTATGGGTTCCTGCCAGCAGTCTCTGTGAAGACATTTAGTCTTGTAACTATAATTAATGAATTTTTTCTCATCCTTCTGGAGTAACTTGTCTGTCACATACTTTATTATTGGTAAGATAAGTCACAAGAGATACAAAAAATAAATTAGTGGAAACCATGGCATCTGGGCAGGAAAAGTGTTTTCTTATCGTAGTGATTATACTCTGCTTTATTTACAGTATGGACAGCAGGCACTGAGTGTACTATTTATTTAATTTAGCTGCACTGCAGAGATCTTTATAAATCAAGCAATTTTATAGTCAAGCTGACATTATCATGAGCAAGAACTGATTGTCTTGGTTAGTTTAAGATTCTTGATTCAAAGTCAACCATGCATTTAACACTTATCAACAAAATTAACGAGCAGACACTGGTGGCCTCTGAGGGATCAAGTAGCACTGGTGGCAGTTCTTTCTGAGAAGAATCCCCATAAAACAATACCTACTGCCTTCCTGACTGAAATAAGAGTAGGATCTGAAACCTTGAAAAATGAAATGGTTTCAGCTTTGAGGTTTAAAACCTTAAAATCCTTCATATTGATGTCTGGACCCATACAGGCAAGACTGCCTGGATGAAATACTCTTCCCTGAATGAGAAACTTCAGGGCTGATCCAAACTGAGGAACACAAACTTGGCTTATTCTGGTGCAAAAGCAGCTGGGGGAGTAAATCCATCCTTTCATTAATAGACTTTTTAACTCCTTCATCAGCTATGGAAAAAAAAAAAAAAAAGAGATGTAGCTCGAGTGTGTTCCCCAGGCATGATATGAAGTAACTGCACTTACACTCTTTAATAAGCAGAGGCAACATACAGCGCCTGGTGGTCCACACATCTCTGCTTTCCAGTGTCAAGACAAGGCTCTTTATTAAACTACCCAATGCAAAGTTCCAAACAAGTATGGTGGACATAGATATGGTTTTGAGTATTCTTGATCTTGGCAAATATCTTGATATAATACATAGACTAATACTATTCTCACCTTTGTATCAATGTTTGACTGAGAAGTTAGGACACTGATGCCACGCAGCTGTCCCTAAAAAGGGGTGCAGTATCTGTGGTTTTGTCATCAGCTCTCATGTCTTACAGACAAAGGTCTGCCCTTATCAATATGATAACCACAATAATGCAACACAGTTTTTTTAAAAGAAAGAAAGAAAAAAAAGAAGAAACAAAAAAGATGGGTTTTCTCCTCATTTTCTCCAAGACCGCAAACATATTGAGCAAATGGTCTACGGACCTACTCTTTGGATTTGGCTTGCAGATGAGCAGATAACATGGATATTCTGCAGGTTTATCATGGAAACAAACATTCTTGTGAGTCTTGAAATAAGGGTGTAAAAATTTATTGCCCTACCCCATGCTGGAAGTTGCTACTATTGCAACAGATCCAGCAGAAGGGAATTTACACCTGTGTTTCAGCTGTTCAGTTTGCAGTCTGGTGTCTTAACAAAACCTCACCCATTTATCAGCAGGTTAAACTGAGATGGCAGACTGAAAACTGGAGCAACTGAAATGCAAGCGTGTGCTCTCTCCCTGAACGCCCACTTTCTTTATACTCTCAGCCATGCCAAAGCATTCCATCAATCCTTTCCAATTCCCTCAATTTCTTTCTGGCTTCCCAGTACTGAGGAAGTGGAGTACAATGCAGTGCTTGATAGTTGCACTCCAGTTTTACAAAGGGACATTATTATTATTATTTGAAAAACTCCTCCCTTGGTATTTCAGAGGTACACTGTATCTGCTCAAGGTGAGGGTCACCTAGTAAGTGATTAAATAAAAGGGAAATATTTTTTAAGTGGTGGGTTTTGATTCCCTTCTCCGATTGCCCTGTTTCTTTCAGATGTAGCTCCAATAGAACTAAGCCTTTTGGCAGGACAGGAGTCAGATCTGTAAAAATATCAGCACCTTGCTCAGTCCTATTTTTGACACCTGCTGGTAATGTAGAACTGAAAGATAACAACCAATTTCTGGGGTGCCTTGATCTCCATCAGGTTTCCAAAGTAATCAAGACAGAAGTGTCCCAACAAGGCTGATAAGTGACTTTGCAGAACATTACTGACCTGGAAAGAACCCATGTGGATTTTCAGGTGGGGTTATCATGCCCTGTTCCCAAGTTCCTGCACAATATATTGTCCCCCTAGGAATACTCTTGTGGAATAATAGAGAGGAAAAGAAGGCAAGAACTGGAAAGAAAGAAAGGGTCATATCTTTAAGAGTATTCTCATCTGCTGCAGGCTCCGCAATTCCTCTAAAACTACTGTAGAATAATCTGATGGAAGATACCAGGCTTTTCCCATCCAACCCTAGAGCACTCAAATCTCACTATAAATTTGGTATGTTGCAAACCTTTAGCAAACTCTCTCGGAAGGATACAATGAAACATATAATGAAAATAAAATGGGCAGTAGCCAGCAAGTGCAAAAGCAATCTGTCACTGTAAGTCATTTCTGCACAATTCTAAAATGTTGCAGACAAAAGGTGCACTATCAGTCAAAAGCAGAGCAGCTTGAATGTAAAGCAGCCCTAAGCTTCTTTGTACCACGGGTCTTTAATTAGACCTAACAAATGAATATGAATCTGGAGGAGGAGAATTGGCAGGAGACCACTGCTGACGACACTCATCACAATGAGCAGTCGTGTTTTGCCTCTATAGTGCAGATAAAAGCCAATGTGTGCCCTTTGTTTCTGTAATAGGATGCAACATGCATTACAGAGACAAAAAATAATCAATGTCTGGGACTTCCAAGGTTCAGTTTCTAGAGGGCACAAGGTACAAATGGAACAGTTCACGGGACACAATGAGCCAACACTTAGCCACAAGTCTCTTTTCTTTAGAATGAGAAAATGCTGTTTCAAAAAACAATTCAGAAGAGCCCACACACAAAAAAAGAGGAGCTACAGGAAAGCATAAGAGACTGGGAAGGATTGATATTAATTTGGTTCCAGTTTTACATTTTTTTCCAAAGATCTCATTCCCTGAAGGAAGCTGGCTTGAGCTCAGTAACAGATGACCTGCACCAGGATCAAGGCAGATGACAATTTGGGCTCTTGGGGCAACAGAACCTGGGACCTCTGGTCATCTGGAAGTGGGATGTGACTAAGAGTAGGGAAGCAGCATCACTATTGTGTGTGGCATCACCAGCACCTCGAGTTTCTGCTCTCCCAGCATGTAAGATTCACTGCAAGAAACCATGGCATGGACTCAATGTGCCTTGTGCTATGTGATCCTGTTGGACCACAATCCCTCTCTGGGAGAGAAGGAATTTTTGAGAGCTGATGGCTCTAAATTAGCAGCAAGTGTTAGTAACTAAAAACTGGGGCTTGATGACTTTGCTAGAAACTTGTGAGTTTCTTGAACCAGAAGTGAGACAACAGTACAATTTGCCTTTTGAACTCCTTATTACTGATTGTCTTCGGGCTTCACAAATGTCTTTGGAAAATGATGTGGAAATTAATAAAATTCTTGGCTTGTGGTGGATAGAAAAATTATTTCTCTTTTCCAAGAACAAGATCTGATTATTTCATCTCACTTCAACCTGGCTGACTGAAGTTGCAGTTCTTACTCGGAATGTTTACTCAAAAACTTTTGGATCCCAATTTAGGCATCGACCAAAACACAAACCTGGCTTCAATGATTCTTAAAATAAACCAGGACCCTGGGAAACATGAAGAGCACGTGAAGATGAAAAAAAAAAAACCAAAACAGCCCCATAGTTAAAGGAAATATTGGATTTGCTCATCTTCCAAGTGATTGGGCCCAGGTAGAGGAAGGCTTGAGTTGTTACTCTTTTGTTTTTACTTACATGAACTCAGTCCTCCTGCTGACCATCTCACAGAGCTTCATGCCTGCTGTGAGATGTTAAAAGGAGAAGGAAAGGGGAGAAGCAGAATTTTAAAAACACAGAAGTTGTGAACTGCTGCAGAAGCTGACTTGCAGCTCTGAGTGCAAAAACCACGTGCCTAGCAAAAGTTGTCAGTGCTCAGGAAGGAGGCAGCCAGCTCTCTGTGAAGGGCTGTGATTGACAGAGTTTCTCTTTCATCAGAGGGGTGTTATGGAAAGTCAGAGAGCATGTGACAGAGAAATGGAGGCAGTACCACAGATCTGGAGACTCCTGTAGGCAGAGCACATCAGTGTGGGCAGCAGTCTCCTGAGTTATCTGACTGGAGACAGGAACACCAATGTTAGGAAAGGTCCCTTGAGGACATATGCATGCAGGGAGAATGCAAGAATGAAGATTTCAGCTATTTTTCCTCCATATGTATATAAATGAAATGGACAGAGGAAGCTGTTAGGGAAGTGCTGACAAAGCTGTAGGCCGTGAGCAAAAAATAAACTGGAACATCTTTTAAATGATACTGGAAGAAAAAATCCTAGGTATAGGATAGGTATAGATCATATATCATGGTCTAAGATATACCTGATTGTGCAACTTCCTTATGTTCTCTAGATTAATGCAGCCTATTTGCTCCTCTGGATACTGCATCATAGGCTGTGGTCTTGTGGATCCACATGGAAGGCATCTGTCAGTCTCCATGGAGTTTTTGAGATCCTGACATCAGGCTGAATGGGACTTTGAGTAACCTGGTTTAGTGCAAGGTGTCCCTGCCCATGCCTGGGGGTTGGAACCAGATGATTTTTAAGATCCCTTCCAAGCCAAACCATTCTATGATTCTACAATCCTGGGTGGGTAGGATTCCTCAGGATGCTTTGTGCACCTTCACCTGCTCTGTCCTTTTGTCAGGCAAAGGGCTTGCTGAGAAGAGCTGGTAGGAAAAACATGCTATTCTTCTGTGCTTATCTTTGACAGAAAGGAAAAAAACTATGATTAAAACCAACCTAGAGTGTTTCATTTGTTTCACCACATTGTAATAAAAAATCTATAGAAAAGCTTCTTAACAAAACTGAAAAGCTGGATGAAAATTGCTTTGGATGGCTGGTAAAAACAGGATTTAAAAAAAGACAACTACACATGACCCAATGTCAAGGGAGAGAGAATCCTCTCACTGTTATAAAGTGGGCTCTTCTGAGCCAAGATGGGTCAAATCATAAAAACTGGATTTAGATCTCATATGAGACCCAGCCTTCTTCAGGTACTAAAGATGCTCATTTCTGGCTCTAGTTTCATCTTCTTCTGCACCTGCTTAGAAGCAGGATGGCACCACAGTTTCACAGCACATGAAAAGTTGATGCCAACCCTTGAGACAAGAGAGAAAAGTCCATAGGTCCAGGCAGCTTTGGAGCAGCACTGCCCACCAAAGCAGGGCAGATGCTGCCCACTCTTCTGCACTACAAAAGGCAAGGCCAGCTGGGATGTAGGTTTTAATTATTAGGTGAGTGGCTGAGGGAAAACAGGTCTGGTAATTATGAGGGAATTATCAGATTCCACAGGCATTGTAACCTTTGCAGAAAAAAAAAAAAAAAAGAAAATAAGAAAAAAAAAGAAATGCCTCTCACAATCCCTCCCTCTCTTTTGGTACCCAACAATGGAACTCAGTGAGAAAATGAGATCTTACTGTAACCATTTTCTGCCTCAAAATGGGAAAGTAGTTCAGAGTGACTCAAAATGGGAAAGTAGTTCAGAGTGACTCAAATATTGGTGCTGCCTTGCAACAGTAAGTGGCATTGCAGTGCACTCATTTATAACCAATGGGAGGAAGAAGAGATAAGAACAAGCTCTAATATTGTATTGCCCTTTCCAATCTGATTTATCCGATTTACTCTGAGGAATGTAAAGAAAGAAAGCAGCAATTCTTTGTACTCTTTTCTCACTTTTCATTCTGAGTGCCTAATAAATGTTAATGAATTAATTTTCAGACACCTTTCTGAAGCGAAGTGGTTTTGCACCTGACCTGCCTGCACTGAGAAAGGGAGGAGGAAAATGACTAAACACTATAGGTCTCTTACATGAATCATTTATATATATCTATTATTCATTTTGCAGGCAACTAAAAAGATTCAGCAATTAAGTCTTTGTCAGAAATCATGCAAACTGAAATAATGGAAAGAGCGAGAGTGCTGTCTCTTAGTCCTTTAAAAACAAGATGAAACCTTATCTAACTGTGCTTTATACTTTCCTCAGTCCCATTTCAGAAAGTAAATGATTTTTTTTTTGTATTTGAAAATGCCTAATTGGTGCTATGTCCTACATTATAGGGACACTTATAAATTAATGTGGGTTAGAAATAGTATTTTAAAAATAAATTTATGCTGGAAAATGGCTAGATTTAGTGTAGCAAATCTGTGGCATAAAATGTTAATTTGCTCTCATGCTTTTTGAGTAGTGACAATATATACATACATGTACATACATATATATAACATATGTATATACTTGCAGTATCAGAACATCAGAACTTGATTGGATGAATTTCATTCGTCTTATATTTTACTTATCCCATGGTTAGGATCAGAATGCATATAATACCATACACCTCTGAATTGAAGTAATAATAGAAATAGTACACAGACATGACTATTAAGGAATTTTAATCTAATAAAAAAAATTAATAACTTCAAAAACCCACAGTAAACATATTCCATTAATTAACAGATTATGCCAAGAGTTTTTATACATCTATAAAGCTCTAGAGATATAATGCAATTTCATGCTAGTTCTTTTTGTACTGCTTATTGCTTTAAAGTGACTGTATCACTGAAAGTGTTTAAGAGAGCAATTGCTCTTGGGGGTGTAAAAATCCTTAGATGTTTGCATCTAAATAAACTGGCAGCCCCATTAAAATAAAGATAAAGGCACATTATCAAACAAGTGGTAATTAGAGCAGTGATTCTTTCTGCATGAACAAAACCCCCCAAAGTATTAATTAGTGATTAATATCACCTGAGATTAAGCTGAGCAGATATTAAAGTTAAGTGCTCAAGTTTATGTTATATAGTGTATTATATAGTATATATTTTTCTATTTAAACAGCTGAGGCTGGTGCAAAAATTTATGGACCAACACCATAATGCTTTTCCCTATGAAATGTATGTTTATGTGTTTCAAACCACTGGGCAACATTTTTTTTGCTTTTCTCAGTAGTGAATTAGAATAAATTTTTAGGTTCCCTAAAGATGATAAGCCTCTTTTTGTACTTGTTTGGGTCCAGACTAAAGAAGACAGAACAAATTCATGAGAGCTCAGCAATGTTTGGTATCTTCATGGTGTTTTCCTTCCACACTGACACAAGCTGGTGATTCCCAGTCCTCTGGCTGCAGGAGTCGTACATGTCTCTCAAATGGCTGGAAGTTGGTCCTAAAATCACAGTCGTTTTGTTTGTTTCTACTGTGTCAAAATATTTTGCTATTTCCAGCTTTTCTTGGCAAAAACACTAGATGTAGAAGTGCTCCCTTTTGGGGGAAAAGAAAAAAATTAAATAAATAAATAAATTGCATGGGTAAAACGCTTCTGGGTACTCCAGATTCATTAAACAGTTGTTGAAGATCTGGGGTGGCATGAGGGAATTATCTGAGCTAGCAGTGGCATATCATGCTGATGGTCATGTTTTCATGATGTTGGTTATTCCTGTTAGCAATAGATAAAAACTACCATAGCATTTTGCCAAGTTGAACATCCAGTGTTTTAATTGGGGAAACAAATCCCACAGAGTGTCTGCAGTGATTTCTGCTGATCCTCAATGCTGCCTTCACCCAGCCTGGATGGTTTGACCAGCCATCTTCCCTCCCAGCTTCTGGGCATCCTTCTTTGGGCCTTGCCTGGAGCCAGGGGGAGGAGGAACATGAAAACAAACATCAGCCAGAAACACCCAACCTGTGCACGCTGACACCTCCCCTCGCTGGAGCCAGCTCTGCATCCAGGACTGCAGAGAAAGCAACTGCTTGGCTCTGTGTCCAGTTTATTTCACCTTCATTTTTCTTCAACTCTACCATTAAAACAAGACAATGGCCCCTGGCTGCCTTATCTCTGGGCAATGATCCAGGGGCTGTTTGAGGCACGAACTGCCTGGAAAGCTCAAGGGCAGCAGCCACTTCAAGACCACGATATTTGACCGATGAAGGAAAATGGAAATCCACTCTATCCCTGGGTGGCTTGTTTTCTTGTGCTGAAACAATATTGCACAATAAACCTAAAGCTTGGTGCATTTAATTTTGTCTGACAATCCCTGAAGTCTGTTCAGTCAAAGGAGTTCTGAGGTGGTTCAGCTGGTATCCTAATCTCTCCTGCCTCGGCAGCAGTTGCTGTTCATGGGCAGTACCACAATAACACAATTGAAAAGGCTGTCCTGGCTCTCTGCTAAAATAGAAATGAGAACAGCTAAATTGAAAAGCAGACCCTAACAGTGCAGGCTTTGTGACCAATAAAAAGGAGTCCTTGGATACAAGTCATTGCTGCTCTAAATTTGTAGAGAAGACATGATCATGTGAACATATTTCTGCCTGAAACAGCCACTCGTGTATTACAGAAAGGCTGCCCACCACAGCCAACACGGCATGGAAAGGCTGTGTCACCTTACACAGAGGTGTCTTCAAAGGAGAAGCACTGCTGGCTGTGCACATCTTTCTCCTGTTGGCACTTGTGAGCTCCTAACATGGACACAGGATGCTCCAAGAGGGCACAGGGCCATGCAGACAGATGGGCAGGAGGATCAACATGCCAGAGAAACTGGATGTGTTTCAGGGTCTGAATACTCACCCAGGGATGTCAGTACAGCAGTTTGGGCTGGATGCCTGTGCATGAGATCAAAGGGATATCCTATTGCCTCACCACTGCAGCACAGGGCATGATGAATTAGGCATTTAGCATTTATATGGTGTTTATATGGAGAAAGCACTGTCCTGACACTACCTAATTAAACAGTGTAACTGTTTAACTTCTCTTCTTCAGAGAGAAGTATGTCCTTTACTTCACTGATAGGAAAACAGATGGGAAAAAACAGTGGCAGAATCCTCATTTTCCCTGCTCCCTGCCTGGCGCTTGTTTCTTTAAGCTCATCTAAGCAAAAAGTCAGCATGTGCTAGTCTGTTGTAGCCAAAGGGGAAATTTTATTTCTAGGAACTTGTTCCTTTGCAAGTTGATTTCCATTGCCTGTAAGAAATATTTACTGTCCTTAGCGAAGGACAAATTTTTCCCTCTGTTCTCTGACCATACCCCAGTCAGTGCCTTCTGTGGTGCACAGGGTTGTGTTTGATCACTACATAACAGAGGCACTGATTTTCACCATACTCAGTTTACAGAAAAAGCTAAGATGCTTCTCTAAGCATTTATCCCTCTTTGCCACTGCAGTGAGAAACAACTCGGTAGACTTTGGCTACAGTACCTACAGATAGAGATGGAAGTAGATACTACGAGAACCATTTTCTTTTGGAGGGGGGAGTTTTGTAGCCAAAAGTGTAGTCTTTCTATTGGGCTCTCTTCCATTGAGTGGGCTGTCCGAGCTGAGGGAACAACATCGTGCTGCAAAACCAGGAGCCGCAGGGAGGGAGTCTTTGCTGCCCCAGTTTCTTTCCTTGCTGATGCTGCTGGTGCTGATGGCACCGCAGCTGAGGACCTGGAGTGGGATGGGGTGGATGGAGCCAGGCTGGGAGGGAGAGCACAGGGAGTCCCAGGGCTGCCCCGGGCTCTCAGGCATCCTGTCCAGCAACCACCAATGCTGGCCCCAGGGACACCTGAAGCCTTCACAGCATGGAGATATCCATGTATTGCTCCACTTCTTAGGGAATGTCGTTAGTCCTAAAGAAGAAAGCACCTGAGGAGAATTTTTGTCCCTCTGGTATTTCAGCCTGTCAGCACAAGAAGGCACTTGGGGGAGGACAGAAAGGGCACAAACTTCTTAGAAACTGTTCCTGCCACCCACAGACTCCTTCCCATGGAGTAAATGGGCACAGAATGGCCCTTAATGTGGGAGATAATGATCAACATTTAGCTAGGAGGATTGATGAACATTGTATTTATTTTGTAAGTCTGTAAAGGCACTTCAGACCCTGTATTTAACTTATCACTTTTAATATAGCAGGAATAAAAAAGCCTCCTCACACTCTGTTCTTTCCTGTAACAGGCAAACTATAATGTTCTTTGCACTCATGCTGCTTCATTTTCAAACACAGCTCATGTAAACAAATTTAGCAATAAATTATGCATAAGTGCAATAGCAACAAATATTTCAGGGAGCTAACTGACAAGTTTATTCTGTGAACAGGAATGTTATACAATTTCTTTATTTGCTTGAACTGCCTTGAGTGTATAACAACCTTTGGCTTTTGACACCTTTTCAAGTCAATGGCAAAATTCTTTGCACTATCCATGGGGCTCAGATTTTATCCATGGGCAGAATAAATTAGCCATTATTTATATTAATTGAATTAATAGTAATTGATCTTGCCTAATGTTTTTCACTGATTCTCCTTTCTTGTGATATATATTTTCTCTTGATGAGAATTTTTTCAGGTGTTTCTACTACATGCCCTAGCAGAAGACTGCTGAATCAAGTGTTTGACTTAGAATTTCTCAACCTTATGTAATGCAAGTCCCAGAACTATACATTTTTTTTTTAATTTTTTTTTTTTTTTTTTACTGTGAGACTTCTAAAGGTTAAATTCCCATGGTACAGACACCAGAACACTCCAATAAAAACATATATTTCCTATGAGAAACCGTTTGTCCCTTCCCCTTCTCTCATCTGCAACAGAGGATGGACTGCATCCAACCTGTGGATGGACTGCAGAGGCATCACAAAGCTTTGGTTTTCTACAACAGGGATTTGTTTGCTGTCTTCCATCCTGAGATTTGCACCTGGCTCAGCTGTAAGAAGCAGGCTGCTTCCCATCATGACAAATACACCCTGGGCTGGAGAGGAGCCAGAGATCCATCTTTTTCTGCTGGTGCAGTCTGTGAGCAACTTAACTCCCTGTTGCACTAAAGGTCAACATCTGCATTACCAGAGCTGAGCAGATTCTGAGCCCGGGGGCCCAGGTTTTATTCCACCTTTCCAACAAACTCAGGCTGTGCGATGCCATCAGGAAAAGCATTATCCATTCAAAAGCACTTTCTTTCCCAAACAGAACTTTCTTTTCAATGAACTGCTAACACAGGTACACAGCAACTGCCCCACAGTTACTGGTGAGGGATGGCAACACAGATCCCCTGCTAATAAACTGATAAGCTAATCAGGAAGCTTAAAGGGCCCATCTCAGCTCACTGAATAACCATAATTTCTTGGGAGTGAACTGACATCAATATCTCCCAGAAAATGAAAGACTGAATGCATGGCTGAGAATAAAGAAAAAAATGATTGCAGTTTTTCAGTACATGCTGCTGGGAAGGACTTTCTGTTCAAGCCCACAATTATTTTTTCTTAGTGAGTATTTGAAACAGTTAACAGTGAACTGTATAGGAGCTACAACTGCACCTTTCAAACCTTTTAATGGTGCAGATCTCATAAAACGTCAAATATGTAACTTTCACTAATGTTATCTGGTGAAACAAAGTTTCTGATCAAATATATCTTTGCTTTCCTCCTGGTGACACCTAGACAATCATCCAGCACAGCAGTTCTTTCACAAGTGATGTGGCAGTGTACAAGTTTGCCTGGATGCAGGTCTCCCTTCTTTTCAATTTATGTCCTTCACAGCTGGGTAAAATAGCACAATATTTTTCTAGCATCTCTTTTCTAGCACCTCCCCACAGGGAACTGGTGCTGCTAAATCTGGAGAAGAGGAGGCTGAGGGGAAACCTTATCACTCTCTACAACTCCCTGAAAGGAGGATGTAGGCAGGTGGGGGTTGGTCTCTCTCCCAGCTAGGAAGTGGTAGGAAAAGAGGAAACAGCCTCAAGTTGTTTCAGGAGAGGTTTAGACTGGATATTAGGAAAACTTTCTTCACTTAGAGGGTTATCTGGCCTAGGAACAGACTGCTCAGGGAAGTGATTGAGTCACTACCCCTGGAGGGATTTGAAAGCTGTTGAGCTGTGGTGCTTAGTGAGATGATTTAGTGGTGGACTTAACAGTGTTAGGTTTATGGTTGGACTTGATGATCTTAAAGGTTCTTTCCAACCTAAATGATTGTGATGCTATCAGGAATGGAGATTTGCTAGTGGGTGTTGTATCATGGTCTCAAAGCTAAATAAAGGATGGATTAATAGCAAAAAAAAAAAAAAAAAAAAAAAAAAAAAAAGCACCCAAAAACAAAACAACAAACCAAATAATCCAGGCCAAAGAAAACTGCAAACTAACTGGCACATCTTCTATGCAAAACTTGATACCTAGATTTACACACTCATTTTTGCTTCTTGCCTCTGGGAGTTGATGCTGACACCTGGCCTATATCAGATGTTGATTGGATTCTTGATTTGCAAATGATTCTCCATAGATAAAAATTATCAAATCTTAATAAAATTAAGGATCAGTTTCTTATTGCAGCTATGTATCCAGAGAAGAGTTCTATATTGATAACTCTTTAGAACTGCAACTATAAATTAAAATTAAAAAAAAAGAAGGAAGTTATTCAAGATTACAAAGTCATTTTTATAACTTTCAGGCTTTCAAATTACCAAGATCCCTCCTGCCCCTTAAAGAACCCTAAGCAGATAGACTTAAGATTAGAAGGGACAATCACAATTGTCTTTTATTTTTTTTGTCAGAACTGCAATGGTGCCTGATGAGCTTTAATGCCTGGGACACGTTTGAACCACAGAATGTGCCTTAAAAAGATGCTGTATCCTGA
This sequence comes from Heliangelus exortis, assembly GCF_036169615.1. Taxonomy (NCBI): domain Eukaryota; kingdom Metazoa; phylum Chordata; class Aves; order Apodiformes; family Trochilidae; genus Heliangelus; species Heliangelus exortis. The sequence continues at coordinate 13,067,809 of NC_092427.1, forward strand.
TTTGGAGACTCACAGAAGTGGAAACTTATATTTTCAGCAGCCTTGTGATTATTGAAACTGAAGCAAGCACATAGAAAATGTGCAAAATTCATAGATCATTTCCTTTTCATGGTATCAGAGGGCAAAGGCAGAAGGCAAAGGCATATCAAACATCTGAAATAATCTGCAATGATTTCAGAAAAACTGGAAGAACAAGGAGGCACTCTTGTGCAGTATCTAACTCTGACACATCATTATTGAGATTCACTCAGGGGCATCAGGTTGCAAGCTGACCCAATGAGACAAAATGTAGTTATCTGACTTGAAATGACTTTGAAATTTGGGGTAGTAGTACCTCAGACCCTTAATATAGCACAGAATTTCTACAGATACTCAGGGTTGATTTTTTTTTACATTTTTGCATGTGCATCATTTCCCTAGTAATTTATTTCTAGTTCATCAAAAAGGAATTTTGACCTGTAGCTCAGTACACTTTTAAGCCAATATCAAGGTTAAAAAAAAAAAATAAATGGAATCAGACAGAAAAGACTGACTATCTATCCATACAATCAATCCCACCACTTCCTGTAAGATTTCTTCCTGTAAGATGAGAGGTCACTCATTTACCTCCAGACCAGATTGCCATAGGAAATGCCAGTTTCAGATACACTGCAGCTTGAGGGAAGCTTGCTGGGGAAGAACACTTCACATGAAAGCATAGCAGCTTGGGTTTCTCTTGTTGCATGCAGGAGAAAAAGTTTTTGGTTTTTATTTATTTATTTAGAGTGCCTCTCAGCTGTTTTGACAGAAGAGGGAGGGAAAAGAGTATTCAAGTTAAAAAACAGAGGGCCTATGAATAAAAAAACTTGTTAGCACAAAAATCTGCAGTCTGAGCTCCTGAGCTTGATCAGCCACAACCTCTTTCTGTCATATTCAGATGTTCTTTTTTGTTATATTCAGATATATAACATTCTCTCTGTTATATGCTTAAGGGTAGGAAGGGGAAACGCTGCATTCTCCTACTCAATCTGGGATCAGTCCCCAAATTTTCATTCTTGTTTCTCCTGCTGAACCAAAGAAACATTCCCAACATGGAAATCTTCTTAGGTTGGGAGATTTCCGTGGCAATAAATGCATTTGAACAGGTACAGTGCTGCAGCAAAAGTGTTTGCTAGAACATTTCCAGTGAACACCACTGATTAGCTGGCAAAATACCAAGCTTACTTTTGAAGAGAGGAATGTGCTGATTAACATGCAACTTTACTGTTAAGAACAGATCTTTTTTTTCCCCCACCCCCAAGAGCTGTGTGCTGAATTTCAGTTCCAACCATACTGAAGCTGTAAAATGGGTACTCAAGTGACAACATTCAGGTTGCTATCATTCCTTTCACTTCTTTCTGAAAGAAGAGAGTAAAGCTGAGGCTTTCAGATAACGTTTCAATTAGCCCTGAGACAGAGAAGCTGTGGCAATGGTTGACAAAGGAGGGAGATCATTTTCTTCCAGGATTGCTGGTAGCCAGGATATCCAAATGCCTTATTCTTCATAGGAACAGGAAGAATTCCTCTTATATTGCAGAACATTTTCATGTCCATCAACTTAATGTTTTTGATCAGTTCCAAGCCCTGCAGTGACCAATAGCTCAGCCTATGAGCATAAGGTCATGCTACTTACAGCATCTTTTAAGGCAAGAGGTGTTCCACCCTGTGAGTACTTGAAATTGCATAGAGGTTCTTCAGAAGAACCTTAACCATTCCTCTTATTCTTTAAATGAAACTTCCCCCCCAACCCCCCCCCCAAAAAAAAACTAAACAAACCCACAAACCAACCCAAAACCGAAACAACAACAAAAAACAACAGCCAAACAATTCTTCCTGAGATGATGATAAGAAAAAGAAAGCCAGGCATAGTTAATTCTCTGAGGTCCTGAAAAACAGTTTCCCTTCTAAAATTCAGAAGAAAATAGTTTTGAAACCCTAACTGTGGAGAGCCCAACCTGTATCTAAGATACTTTTTATGGCTAAAGTATAATGCATGACCAAAAATAAATCAGCATAGAGATAGCAAAACCATACAGCTTTTAACCTAAACCCCAGAACTGCATACTTAACACAAACCCTTCCTCCCTTCAAAGCCCTGCTTCTTCTCATTTCTTTTTGTAGGTTTTGCTCTGACTTTTAGCCTAGAAATCTACTGAGAGAAATTGAAATAGCCCTCAGAAGTATCCCAGAGCTCTCCTGCCCTCCCCCACTACCAACCTTCCAGCCCATCCTGGGTCCTGCTGTGTCTCCAGCCCATGCTGCAGCTGCATCCTCTAGGAGTGGTGGCTTTGTGCCAGCAGCTTCCTTCACACCTGAGAGCAGTAATGAAGTGTTTCTGGCTTCTGCAGGTGAGCTGCTACAATCCCACATCACTCTGCAGGAGCAGGAAGAAATGATTGTCTCTGTTTAATAGCTTCAGGGGCTTAAACCCAGATGCCCCCAAATATGCAAGCATTTTGTACCCTAGAGTGGTGAGAAACCTTGAACTTTCAATGATCTGAGCTAAGACATTTGTGAAAGGTTGTAAACTGTTATGTGACTGCAGGGGACTCACCCTGGCTGGATGCCAGGTGCTCACCAGAGCTGCTCTATCACCTCCTTCCTCAGCTGGACAGAAGAGAGAAAAGGTGACTTAGGTCTTGTGGGTTGAGGTAAGGACAGAGAGAGATCACTCACCAGTTACTGTCATGGTCAAAACAGACTTGGGAAAATTAATTTAATTTATTTGCCAGTCAAAATCAGAGATTGAAACCAGATCTTGAAACACCTTACTCTTCCCCATACCCTTTCTTCTCTGGCTCAACATTGGTCCTGATTTCTGTACCTCCTACCCCTTCAAGTGGCACAGTGGGATGGGGAATGGGGGTTGCAGTAACTTCACACATTTGTACTAAAACTTTGCCACTCAAACTGCATAGGGTGACAAAAGAGGAGATGGGTCTCTTCTTTGTGCCTAGAAGGGTTTTAATAATCATTTGTATCCTCCCCTCTAGCCTTGTCTTCTTAGGTTGACTATAAGATCAAAGATTACAGGAATGCATATGCATTGAATTTTCAAGACTAGCACAAACTCGTACAGCTGAGGAGAGATGGGTTTTAAATAAATGATCTTGCAAAATAGGCAGCCTGAGGAACTTAGCTGTTTCTAGAGGAACCAAGTTTATGCAAGGTCAGAACAAATCTGGAAGTCCTAATCCTAAACATTTTTTCCATCTTAAAAAGTGTTGCAAGAGAAACACCTTACAGAGAGGCAAGGGAGGCAGGGAGCTGTGCATTTCACCCTTGGTGAGAAACTAAGCAGCCATTTGAAGGTCACTGCTTATTAGACCAATTGACTGAACATTAAATCAGCAGGGTGTTAATATCCAAGGATTTTGGCTCCAGTCCTACAAAGTCCTTATGCCAACTCTATGCAGGTTCTCTGTGCCTAGAAGTTGCTTCTGTCTTCCTGTTATTTCTTTGCCAGAGAGCTAAAAGTGTTAAGGACTTTGCTGAGATCACACTTTCTTTCTGCAGTCTGTTTTTTTTATAGAAGTTCATACTGAAGACACATCCAGGGTTCTTCCTTCAAAAAGATCATCAATATCACCTCCTCAGGTGATACCTGCTCCTATCTTGGAGATAAGCTCTCTGAACAGGCTGCCAGACATCATGTCTGCAGTCTGTGGTCACTTCTCCCCAGATTCCGCTCCTCAATTAAAAAACCCAGACAACTAAAACCCAAACAATTTGATATATCAGCTGGAAGCTGCCTGACCCAGGTCTGTCTCTCCCTCTTGGTGGCAGAGCAAAAAGGTCCATGGTGTGCTCCTGTGTGCTGTTCACCAAGGGGGGTCTGGAAAGCTGCAGTCTCCTACTCTGACACTAATTGCTCTGTGTCCAAACAGCTGAGACAGGCAGTAATACCCTAGTAAAAGGTGATGTAAGAGGAGCATGGCCAGACGTGAGAAACCTGGCTGTCAGCTTGGTGTGTCTGGAAACACTTGGTGTGTTTATCCAGTGCCAGTCAGAAAGTAGGAGAAATAATGGTATGAAAATTGGTAGCTTGTTTTCCATACAGTAAATTTATTTAACCATATGGTAAAACTAGCATTTAAATATGTCGAGTGCTTTGGCTAACCATTGAAAGAGTTTAGGTCCCAGGAAATAAAAATGAGCAGCCAGATTCTTCAAATGCTCCTCTGATGATGGATATATATGCATGCACCTTAGGTAGAGCCCGTGAAGTCACAACTGACTATTTTCAAAGCTGGACCAAAGTTGTCCATGGAATACACAGGGAACTACCAAGAGAATTTAATTATGTTTTCCAAGTCTTTGCCTGGTATTTTCTTTGTTCTGATGGCAAATAATAACACCACCAACAAATTTGATTAATGGAAGGAAATTACTTTCAGTTATTCATGTCTGATAGTTTCCATTTTATTATTTTTAGCAAAGGAAAGAGAAAGTAGCAATCTGGTCTCAGAAGAAGTATAGTATTTGCCAGGAGAAGTTTTGCAAAGTTTTTTCCATGTCATCCTAGTCTTTAATAGCACTTTGGCACTCAGACTTTCATTTTGGCTCAACTTCAGGTTTGAGCTGTAGTTCAGGCATAATATAATTTCCAAGCGTGATCATTTCAACTCCTTTAATATATATATATATATATATATATAATATATAAAAAAGTTTATTTTTAGGCATCCACTTGCCTCTGAAATTGCTCTTTGTGACAACTATTCCAGGACATGACCTGCTAGGTGCCTGCAAATATTTTACTGCCTGTCAGGCTAGCTTGTTTTCACCATCTCAGGAGAATGGCTTGAATTCTAACAAAGAGTAATAGGAACACAATGAAAATGCTGTAGAATAGAGGACAAGGCTTCTACAGGTATAGAAGATGCCTTTTGTCTTTGGTCGACTTAATTAACTGGAGGAAAAAAATATCAGAAAAAATAAGGAAATAAATAAATAATGTAACCTTCCAAAACCCAGGAGCAGATTGCAACGTGAACATGAATATTTCATGTCTGATCTGAAGATGCCCACACAGAATTTTATTTTTTGTCTGGGGTTTGCTGTTTTTCTTAAGCAGGAAGGAAAAAACACACATATATCCTGCAAGGTCATAGTTACATGTCCCTGTTCCCAGTATTTTATTCAGGGACCAGTACCTCTCACACATTTAGACCAGCTGAACACAATGTGGAGTGAAAAAAACCAAACCAAACAAAACCGGAGAGAAAAAAAGAAAGCGTCATTTTAGTTTGGACATAAAGGCTGAAAAAAGATCAAGCAAAGCTCAGCCCTGTCAAGCATTATCAATAATAAGAGGATCTGACAGCGTTTGGCTTAAACTTGTCCATTTTGGACAGGGATAGTCTGTTGTTTCAACAGTTCTGAAAGGAAGAAAATGGCACGCGTGAGCCTCAGAGGGCTGCACCACCGCTCCTGTGCCCGTCATGTGTCAACACACATTAGGCTTCCTTCTCTGCTGGGAAACTGCTGCCAGTCTGATGGCTCAGAGTACTGGTGTCTGAGACATTAATAGTGCTTCTGGAGGACCTGGAAGGCTGAAGTGATTTGTTGAGTGTGATATTTTGGGGGATGGAGTGGAGGTTAATGACCAGAGGGGCTTGGATCAGATGGTTCAGTGGTGGCACCTTGTATTTCAGACTCCTTCCACCCCTCAACACTTGCAGTTCAATTTCAGCCAAGTGGGGTTAGTTCACCTTCAGCCATCGTGTTGTTACTGGACCACCAGTAAAAAGCAAAAATAATGCTGGCAGGGAATTCAAAGTGCAGATGCAGGTGAAAGGCTGTGATGGTTGTCACTGTGGCATTCGCTTTCCAACTTCTCCTTACATTGAATGTCAGCCTCAATAGCTGAGTATGAATTATCCTCATGAAACCACAGCTTTTCCCCTTCCCAGACAGGAAATTGGTCCTGGCTGCTAACAGGCACATTTGCCTGTTGGAATAAGAACACTAAGAGACATTTTTTAAGACTTGCTTCCTTCCTTAGTTTTTTTTTTTTTTTTTTTTTTTTTTTTTTTTTTTTTTTTAATGTTGTTGTTTGTTTTGTTTTGTTTCTTATTTTCTTTTTTTTTCTTTTTTTTCCTCTTTTTTTTTTTCTTTTTCTTTTTTCTTTTCTTTAGATCTGGACCACAGATCTAAGCCTGCTCTTCTCTTTCATTCTGGCTACAGGAGCACGTATTACCTCCTCTTATCCACCCATTGATCTTTAATAGCCATACTGTTATTAAACATGATTGCAGCAGTCCTTTGAGGCTCCAATGTGGACAAAGCTTTAGTGCTTTGTTAGGTTTACTACAAATGTGCAAAGGCCAAATTTTTCAAGAGGAGCTAATGATTCCATGCTCACTTTGAACACTCTTTAGCACCAATATAAAGCACCTGCAGGTCACAGAGAGTTTGGTCATCATTTTTTCATCATCTAGCTGTTTTTTTTTCCAGCACCTCAGATAAAAAAGAATGGCTGAAAAAATATCTCACACATTCTTACATTTATAAATTACAGAGCCAAAAATCACAAAGAAAAAAACATATCCTTTGCATTCTGGAGAGAGAAATCTTGCCAGTTTTAGTTGGGGACTTGTGTACTTAGAATTTGAAAAATAAAACAATTAACAATTAACACAAATTAGTTAGACATTACGCTCAGCACACTCCACACATGCAATCAGACTTGACCTTGCAATGCTCCCAGGCCTGTGTATGCAAAGGGGAGGTGTTTAGAAACACAGATATTCAACTCCCCTTCTTTTTCAGTGATATTTTGGCACTTCACCATGTTTTGAAAGATGTCCTATCAAGTGACTTAATTTTGTTAGAGGGAGAACCTTTGGTGTTTTTAAGATCTGTTAGTAACTTGATCACAGTGTCTTGCAAACAACTGGGATATGGTAAAACAAAGAAAGCAAGAGTAAGGAACAAAATGATCACAAATCTATAAATACAGTCAGGCATTTTATATGAAGAAAAGGGGAACACACAGAGAAGTTCTTTGATGAAACATCCACAAAACAAAATAATGATAAAAAATTGTAATAAATTACAGTAACAAAGAGATATTCCAGGAGAGAAAAGACTCAACAAATCTGATGACTGCACTGAAGAATAATGGAGACAAATCTCATTACAGATTTCATGTGGTATTATCTGCTATATCATATACAGTGCAAGCAGGAACACAGAATAACTTTCACCAACTGTACTTGTACATTGTTATGTTTGACAAAGTATTGTATTAGGCAGCTGCAGCCCAGGCTGGTGAAATAACTAGGTGGCTATGTTCACTCACTCAGGCTGTATTAATTTAAAAAGATAATAGCAAGGTTACAAATCATGAAATTGTAGAATAATTTAGTCTGAAAAGGACTTCTTGTAGGTCAGCTAGTTCTAACCCTCACTTACCCAGTGCAAAGCAGAACTAACTTCAAATGAAAGGATGAAAAAAAAAAAGATGGTAATTCCGCTCCATTCTAGAGGATGCCTAGACATGTTTTTCTCATGAATTTTTCTCTGACCTCTATTTGTAGGCTATTTTCTACCATTTTACGAGGTTTTCTTACTGCAAGCCCTTTTACTTGAAATGCAAATCAGGTAAACTGTACCTGAGCATTAATATTTAACACAGACTTATGGGAAAGGAAGTGACTAAAAGTGACAGCTGCATTTTACAAGAGTGAAGGTTGTAAAGTGGCACCAAGGACTGTATTTAGCTTCTCTTAGTCTTATTTGGGAATTTGCACAGCAAGTTTTTTGTGTAACATCTCTAAAATAGCAGGATAGATCTTGAAGCAAGAAGCAAAATGGAAACTAGAATTGTAGAATGGAAAATGTGATTATCCTGCAATTTAAAATGGCATGAGAATGGCATTTTGTGAGGAGCAGAGGAATTTTTATTATCTCAGGAAGTATTTTGTGTGTCTGGTGTGATTATGACTTACATAGATGGGCAGCTAGAAGCAACCTGATGGCAAAGTTTATGTCACAAGCTCTCCAAACCACTTGATTCTGCTCAAGAATGGAGGGTGTGGTTCTTGAGATGCTTCAAGTTTCAGGTACACTTGAGACCCAGCTTTGCACATGCACAGAGAGTGCCTTGATAGAAGCCCTGAGTTCAGGTTCTTGTAATTCCTACGTGTCCTTGTAGAAACCCGGGGTCCTTTCAGGAGGGGTCCCTGGGTCTCCTCTCTTTCAGCCTTGCCTGGGTGTTGCAAGAGCAGATGGCAGCACACGGCTGGGTCAGAACACACCTGTGCTGCAGGCATGTGCATGTTAAGAAGTACCCGAGGTTTCCTCATTTCTTTCCTAAGGTGTATTACCTGGCAGGCCTTAAATCTTGTCCTGAGAGTGTTCCTGCAAACCAGTTTGACTAGCAGGTGATTTGAGGCTCTGGTGACCTCTTAGGCATCAAGCAGATGCAGAGTGTTTTAACTAACTCTGTCACTGCTTCATTTTCACTTGATCCTTGTAGGCTTTAAGCCCATTTTACAGATAGAGTTTTCCAGGCAGAGAAATGAGGCAAAGCACAGGTTAAGTGACTGACTCAAAGTCAAACACAGAAAGTGTAACTGAGCAAAATATTGAATTTTTGTCTGTGGATTTCTATTTCAGCACTTTACAATGAGATCATCTTTTAAATTCAGTTTCAGATGAGAAAAGGGCTGAGGTGTTTCAAACATTTTCTTATTATCAATCATTCACATATTTCCAAGCCTGAGAAAATAACATGTGGAAGACAATTCAGATTGGCAGGTATATTTTCAGAAGTGGATACGTGATGTCTAAACTCTGACTTGCATGAGAAGTACACTCTTGCTACAAAAAATCTGATATAGACTTTTACTCTCCAGAATTAGGTTTTGATCTCACTGCCTGTCAGCTTCAAGTTTGCTGCACATCTATACTCTTCCAGGCTAAAAAAAAGCAAACAACTGATAAATGTATAAGTCCAAAAGTTGGCAGAGAAACAAAGTACAGCATATAGCAAATTATGTTGACCATTACTTCTGAGATAAGCTTGATTTGCTGTAAAGAGGATGAGCTTATTCTTTTGAGTGATTTGGAGGGGGGATTTGAAAGCTAGATTTTCACTGCAGAAGATAATAAATGGGAACAAAGTCTGAATAATTAGGAGCAGAGCAAACACATTCAGAAGGATTTGGATAATTCACCAGGCTAGGCCTCAGAATAACAAACACATTTCAATGAAGACAATTATAATGGAATCCAGAAACCTTGGAGATGACCCAAGCTGTTGGAAAAAAACCCCATAACCCTATTCAACCCTCACTGCAAATTATCCCTGTTATTTCTTCCATGAATCAGAAGGACAACATGCTGTCTATTGGCACCTTTCCTTGCAGCCTTTGCACAGTGGTCAGACTTTTCAGGAGTGTGCAGCAGCACAAGCAAGGTTATGTTTTCTGAGACAGTCTGCTCTCATTCAGCTCTGTGTAAAGCCAGCATTGGGCTATACTCAGCATCAGCTCAGAGAAGGCATTGAGCTTCTTTGCATGTGTAACTTGTGCCAGTCCCCTCCTGAACCAGGGTCAAAGGTATTAATACATCTTGCCTAGGGTTATACTGGCAAAGGAGTCTTGCTTTGACTTCTGGGGCATTTTTAGTCATAAACCCAGTGTTTTTTCTCATTGTAGGGAGAGAGAATTGAGAATTTCCTTTCTTAAAAACAGATCACAGATTTTCAGACTATGGGAGTGTCCTAACAGGAGTCATCTCCTGGGGGAAAAGTCTCACTACACGTTAAGAAACCATCTTGCATTCAAGTGAGAATTGCCCATGTAATTATGATAAATCAGCAAAACTAGATTCAAGACAATAGCTCCAGCAAACATCTGCACTAAAACCAGTGTTCAAAGAGGCAGGCAAACGCCCTGAATACAGCAGGGCTGAATTTCATCAGGGTGAGAGCAGTAGCAATTTATAGCCTTTTGTGAAAAAAAAAGAGAGAGACATAAACTGAAGAACTGGTATGAAAATGATGAAGTTGGTGCTGTTTTGCAATATAAATATTTGTCATAATACTACATAATTTTGACTTGAAGTCCAAACACTGCTCTTTTAAATTGGCATAAATCAAATGCGTTGTCTGTGCAATTGGTTGTCATCTGGCATGATTCCCTCCTCCTTTCTTATTTACAGATTCTCCTTGAATAGGAAGCTGCCTTTGACAGACTGTAAAGGACAAACTGCTCCTTGGGTCACCCCTATTGACATACAGCCTTTCTGAAATAGCTGACACATTCCACTGTATAATAATCAAAGCTGTATTTTCTAGAATAACTCTGCATTGTAATGCCAGCTGGCATTTTACTCTCTACTTCTGGACAGAGAACCAGGTTTTCACTGGGCTTCCTCCTGATTTATGCATTTCTGATCATTTAACTTTCAAAGTTCCTTGTCTGTGAATCTTCCTCCTCATATTATAGTTTTCATAACTGATGAATTAATTGGTTTTACCAAAACCTCATGAAGCACGAGAATAATGTCTGGCCTCCAGCTGGCTTTAAATGTAGCAGAAACTCATGGGATCACATCTACATTTTCCTGGTTTTGAGAAGTGCCTGGGCATTTATTGAAGGCTAAATATTATTACACTCCTGACACCTTTGCTGCCTTCAGTGAAACTTTCTGCATATACATCTTCCACAAAATCTCTGTCATTTACCATTTGAAATTAAATTTGAAATCTCTCATTTACCATTTTTGAAATTAAAAAGTGCTTCCCCCCCTCCCCCCCTCCTTGATGTTTTAAATAAGACCCAACCACATGTGATACGGAACATCAGACACTGCTGCAAACCTCTGACCTATACTATAGTATCTGCTCACAAGCAATTCAAGACCACCAAATCAAAATAATCTTTTTTCTGTATATATATGTAGGTAAATTATTTGACAGACAGGTTATCTTTAAGAAGAAATGGATAGATAGAGAGATAGATAGATAAGGAAAAAAGAAATCAATGTGCACAAATAGGTCAATGGATCTAAAGGGACCTACAGAGCTATCATGGATGAATGGTATCACATGTTATTATTCTGTATTGTTGGTGAAAATTTTTTAATGAAGATCAGAACTTAATCAATGTGGTGATGAAGCATAGAGTTAAATGAAGAAGACTATAGAAACATGTGTCTAATTTCATTTTAGGCACTCTAAGGTATTCCCACCTGGCCTCCAGCAGCCACACCATACTGACATGGCTCTTTTATGTCCTGCATCATCTGTGACAGCTGTGTGTAGATGTGCCATATCTACCAGGGCATCTCAAATGGCACCAGATACCTGGTTTAGGCACCTGTGTTCCACTTTTGGTGTTTCACCAAAGGTCATGTGGGAAAACTCTGACAGAAACTTGACATTGTTCCTTTTAAATCTGGATGACTAACCAGAGAAGAGTGTTTCTGAACGGGCAAACTTTCTACTGCACCATGCTATTTATAAGTACCTGACTTGTCAGCTGATAAGATAATGTGCTTTAATTGGATTTTGTTATTTGTCACACATATATGTGTGTATATATATATATATATATAAGGGTGTATATAAACTCACACATGGAAGTATATGTATATTTAAGCACACATATTTTTAAAGCAAGCTGAATAAAGACAGCAAGCTGCCACCCGTCAGTCAAGAAACTTTTCATCCACCACACAGATCTCTGCTGTCACTTAGATAAATTGAATGACTGATAAGAGAAGGAGGTTGTTAACTTCTCCCATCAGCTAGAACTAGGGATGGAAGGGACCCTTTTTTGGTGCCTTGTAGCTAAACTCGATAGCTTTTGGCAGCTGAGATGGTGTAGTGCTCCTTTGAACCATGCAGTATGATTTTTTTCCAGCTTTGACTAGGAAGTGGCTTTCTCAAAAGAAACTTGTGCATGTGGTTGCTCATACTTTTAATATTTCTGCAGCCAGAAAATCTGTTTTTCTTTTCATAAGGTCATTTTCCTTTCTACTTGTGCTCAGAAGTGTTTGCTCTGTAGGGAGATCTAGCTGATGCCCCACTGCCTGCTACTTTTCTGAGCCTGATGCCCAGAATTTTCCTTCCTTTCCTCTCCCTGAACCTGATTGCAAAATATTTACATGCTTTCCACAAGGGAGAGGGGGAAAATGAGACCTCTCAGAAACCATAACTCAAGCAATATCTGACTCCAGCCCCATTCCCCATCTAATGGTGAAACAATCTCTATTCTAAGCTTAATTGTAATTGGTTTTGTGAGTGTCTGACTGAGAGGCAAATGCAAGCCATTATATCAATGAAATATAAAAGCAATTGTCTCCAATGTAATAGACAGTTCAGATACTGGTTGTTCTGCATCATCTTTCTGCCCCATTCCTGATAGTTCTGCAAAGATCCCAGGGTGCCCAAGGCTGTGTTGCAGCCTGCCCAGCAGCAGGGCATGCAAGCTCTATTATTGCCTTTGTTCCACCTTTCATATAAAAGAACATTTTTCACAACAAATAGAAAAAACCCCACAGAAATATAGTCCAGTTGTGAAGGAAAAAATTACGGCTTTAAGACCAAGTGCTCTTGAGTATGGCATTCATATGGTTCTGCCATCATCTGCCACCAGAACCAAAGACTGGCAGACACTTACTAATTCTGCAGACGAGTTAAAACTTTTCCCATTCATAGATCTGGAGGATGAAGCCCTTTTCCTGATTATCTTGCTCTGTTATTCTGAGACTACTGATGCCAGACTTTATTTCTACACCTTGTTCCAGGTTTACTACTTGACTGCATTTATGATGCTTTTGTGTATTCTAAATTCCTTAAAAGAAAAATATCTGAGTCAAGTTGTCATCTGTTTAAAGAATTTAAACAAAAAAGAGAAAATGTGCTAATTTGGGTGGATCTATGGCTGCCTTAGCTTTTACTTGGGGGCATCTGTACAGAGTTCAATAAAATGTGATTGAAGCATAATTAGTAGATATCAAAGGTAAACCAAACAAATCAGCAAGGCTCACAGGCCTGATGTGGAGATATTAGGAGGTAAATGCTGGGGTTCTTCTGAAAGTTATTTAGTCTTACTATTAAAAAATGCACCCCTCTCCCATGGGAATGTCTCTCTCTTTTTTGCTTTCAGCTGTGAGCTTCTCTAATGTTTTTCTCTGTTAACATAAAAGTCTTCTAGGTGTCCAGTATTCTCTGTCATTGAAAGCATAGTTTTACCGAACTACCTTCTCTCCTTTGCTTAAAAAACTAGATTCAAGTTTTAAACTTTTTTACTGTAAAGGTTTTTCCAACCCTCAACTAATTTTTGCAATTCTTTCTTTCCCTATTTGAAAGAGGAAGACTTTTTAATGTCATAATGAAATAGTTGATATTTTTCAAAATGTCAGAAACTATTTTGAGGGCATACTGCATTTTCGGTAACAAAAAGTACATTTTTTTCCACAAAACCCTGCAACATGAGTCCATTATAGTAAGTTGGAAATGTGCTTAAGTGAGGAGTTTTCTTGTAGGCAGAATATGATCCTGATATTTCAAAATGCCTGTAAGGGAAGGAGGCAAAACAAATTCACAAGTCCATTTATAGAAAATGAGATAATGGTAATCACAAGTCTTAAAATTGCAAAGGATATTTCAGAAGAAATTTCTTGAAAGCAGTAAATGATGAGAGTAAATGACATAGACTTCTCCAACTCAGAGAAAGTGATTTTGTGCCTGCAACATTCAGATAGGAACATTTATGAAGTGTTCATCAGGTTGTACAATGCAGTTTTTATTGGTAGAGGTTATCGTAGCATGCTCTGTCACAGCTATAGCTGGAATTTGACATCTATGTTATTAAAAAATATCATTTGAACAAACACAGGATCAATAAAGTTGGAAAAGACCTCTAAGGTGTTAAGGTTGGACCTTAGTGTATTCTTAAACAACTATTCTTAAATCTCTTTGCAAAAATAAATGCATGTAGAAGTCCCAAACTGCAGAGAAGAGTCACTGTCTTTCAGGTCAAAAGACAGAATAAGGGGTGAGGTACCCCCAGCCCTCTCTATCCTCAGCCCTTTGCAGTGGATGCCAGCCTGATGCAATGGCCTCAGTTGTGAAGGATTACCCTGTGCAGCCCTGAAGATGTCCAGGAGACCCAGAGTGCTCCTGAACATGAACTGCCAGGATAACAGCACCAGTGGGAACACTGAGCTTTGCTGCTGAAATATGCCACTATGTTCTGGGTATCAATCAGCCTACAAATTTAAAAGAATTTGGGCAAGACACTCCAATATAAAACCAAACCAAACCAAAACCGAAAAAAACCCTACTCAATTAATACCATTCGGTCTCTCTGATCCAGTTAAAATCCATGAAATATACTGGGAGAAAAGCCACCTGGAAAGCTTGATGTTGAACTCAGCAGGAAAATGCACATAGGAACAGTGAACCTGAACTACCCAAACACAGCACAGACTATTTATAAATCCATTTATTCTGAAGTAATTACTTTATAATGCCAGTACTCCTTTGAGATTAGAGCAGAAATGCTCCCAAATTATATCTCTAGAAGATATTGCTGCAACTGTTACACAAGGCTGAGGTGAGAATTTTTGTTTCAGGTGCCAACTTCAATCATGATTAACTGCTAAGCTTCATCTATTGCAAATGTGCTAGGAGGTCATTAAAGTCAGTTCAGAAATGTCTCCATCCACTCAGCCATGCCAAATGCCAGCTGTTTATGAGATAGGAGAAGTGGATCAAAATTATTTTGGTAGCATGTTCAACCAGTGATAGGAGTGCAGTTTAAGAGCTCTTTATCATATTACAGCCCAGCTTGGATTGACAGCGTAGAAAATCACCCATGACTTTGAAAAGTTGCAGAATAATGTTTCACTTCAACAAACATGAGGTAGTTATTTAGTGCCCCATTACCTAAGTGTTTGGAGAGGACTTAACCCTTCACAAGCTGCTGGCTGCCTACACCATATTAAAATCCAAGTTTTATCCAGGGCTGGGAAAAATGGAAGATGAATAATTCAATGTGCAGACAGATAATTCAGTCTGCTCCTTTGCTCCATGTAAAGAGAGGATGAAGCCCACCTTACAAAAGTGGTTTTTTTTCTTTAGTCTGCAGCACTGTCCATTAAAAAGCCGTAAGGTGTATTGAAGGTCATTTGACCACAACATGCCAGTGCTCTCCTGTTGTTGAGCTTCCTGCCACCCCTCCTGCTCTATCTATTCAGGTTGAAATAAGACAGAGATTACCAAAAAGAGTATAATAAAATTAAAAGTTCAATTCAAAGCCAGCCTTAGTAGACATTCCTGGCTTGTAAAACAGAATGCTTGCTCAGTTATTCCCCCAGTATTCTGTACCTGGCAGGGATCATTTTCCTGAACTGTCTTCTTGAAAGTTTTGCTAGCCACTAAGGGTTTGTCAGGTGAAATGCTAATAGACAAGAAAGCTGCTGCACACTGAGACATCCAGGTTCTCTATTTTCCTCCAGATGTGTTTGTGGTGAAAATTATAACCCCCATTGTGTTCTGCTTGACACAATGATGTTTTGCAAAGAATCTCCCAAAATAACACATGCTGGAGTACTCAAAGTAGATGGAAAATGTGAAACCTCTTTTTATTACTGCAGGAAACAGGCCTTACTGTTTTGCTGTATAAAACTTTCTACTTGACAGAGCCCCTCAGCACTTCAGAAGAGAAGGTTATAAAGTTATCTTAGGGAAGCAGATAGGATGCATTCAAAAGCTATTTTTATTCAAATATTTTCCAGGGCCTTTCATTACATAAAACACCTCTCTGCTTATCTTCTTCTTTTGGCTCCTTTAACCTATTCAGGCACATTAGATTCAAAGGGTAAAGGAACAGCACATGTTCCTTTCATTCCTGTGACATGGATGTTTGCACCATAGATCAGCTGTTTGGAGGAGAATAAAGAAAAATAATGCCAGTACCTCACTTGCTTCTGCAGTAGAATACCTCATGCCGTATCTCAGCTGCACAATAAAAAAGACAAATTTCATCACTCTCAGGATACTCAAGTATACTTTTATGCATTTGATTTTGGCCATGGAAAAACGTGAGAACTTAACTACTTCTCTGACCATTTTGCTCCAAAATATGACTCTACAAAACCAAGCTGATTCTGCCAACACTTTGCTCTGAAGTAGGCACAGAAAATAGCTTGCTGGACCTTTAACTTTTCTTGCTTGTTAGGAAGAGGTTATTGCAGGGCTTTTTACAATTAGTGATAAGGATTTGGAGGGCTATATCCACATCTGGTTTAAATCAGGCTGACTCTCCCAAAGGCAATAAATTCTGAAATGTATAAGTCCTCTCTCCTATCGCATTCTGAGTCAGATTTTACTTGCTAAAGGCTGTAACTAATTTTGTCAGTAAAAACATTAGATTTTGTTTCTCTACCTGTAAAATGTACATAAACTTGTTTGCCTGCATCTCAGGGGCATTGTAAGGTTGAATTACTTAAGTACTGTACACTTCTTTGAGTTCCTTGAAAGAAAAAATGCTGTAGGAATGCAAATCAGTGAAGATCCAGGGCAATAAGATTTTCTAAATTCTGCTTACTCTGTCATAGAAATTCTGGGTAAACTAGACCAGAGAGCAATATACTGGCAATAGCTCCTCATAATCCAGTGTGAACTATCATTGCTGAGGGTATAATACATGATACCCTGCACTTCACAGAGGCACTGGGTTGATTACTACCATATTTACAGATATTGCTGTATCTATAGAGACAGGCTGTTAGGTTTAGAAGTCCTTGATTGGTTCCCCAGTGTCAGGCCTAGCTGCAGCCCTGACATAAACATGTTCCAACTGATATTATAGCACAGGCATGAGGTTTAGATGACAGCTAGAGAAGCTGCAGTTTTTTCCCCCCAGAAAATAACTACAATGTGCCTTTAAATCTCCAGATCATCTATTACTACAAGAACATGAGAAGAGGCAACATGATTGGCTTGGGTAGTTGCAGCTGTTGATGTAGATCTCATTGCTGTTGGAGCAGACCATCATCTGGCATAAATCTACCAGACTGGTCCACCTAATGCCACTTTGCTTTTGTGCACTGTATTGCAGGACTCTTTTTGCCTCTTGAATTACCCTTTTCTACCTTCATATCACTTCCACTGGTGATCTGGCACTGTGGTCTTTCTCCTACTGTAAGATTTTTCACAGCTGGACACTTGGATCATTACCTGTACCAAGGCAGCAGGGTTGGGTTGAATGGGTGGAAGGAGCAGCCATGGTCTACAAATCCTTGTAAGGAGGGGTAGGTGAAAAAATGATCCCTTAATACAGAAGCTGAGACTCTGCTGCATAACATGACTCCCGTGGCCTGCTAAGAGTCATGCATCGCACTTCTTGTTGTTTGGAAAGTGTTCATTATTAGGGTAGGGCTTAGAAGAACAGAAGTAAAATACATGGTCTTGCACCACTTCTGTTGTGTTCTTGTTTCAGGCTGTTTCAGAAGCTATTAGGCCTCTGCTAAATGGGCAGTCACTGCACAGCTGGGTAGTGAAAAATAGAAGCAGGTGATTGACAGACACAGAGCTTTGAGCAGAAGAACCAGATTCAATTATTTTCTCTTCAGGAGGGAGAAACTAAAAAGTTACCCTGGTGCTTCACTTCTTGTTATCTAAACAAATCAAACAAAACCAAACTTAAACAATATGGTGTGATGGATGCTTATTACAATTATTTTTTTTTTCCTAGGAAAATGAGATACGAGCTAAAGCAGGTTTGAAAAGAAGAAAAAAAGCTGATGGGAACAGTTGGTTTATTAACTTGAATTTTGCTATGCTGTGAATTTGCCTTTGTAATCATTTTTCCTTGAATACTCCAAGCATAGCAAAGAGTTCAACATTCCTGTATTTCAAAATAAAGTGAAGACCTGATAAATACTGCCTGAATAATAGGACTGGCTTCAAAGATAAACAGGCTGTTAGCTTTCCATTGTTGAAGAAATGCAGTGTATGAGGAAGAGGTGATGAAAAGTTTGAGATTTGCTCTCTCTTGCAGCCATTTATCTTCCTGGCACACACCACTTAGGAAAACCAACCAAAAGGTTAAGTTTGGTATGGGAATGGGACAACCAAAATCTCACACCTATTTTCAAAACCTAGGCATTTATACTTTCATTACCATTTCTAAAAGGTGGTTTAGAAGTCATTATGGAATACTACAGCTTTTAGCATAATTTCAACTTTAGAGCTTGTTTTACTAGTTAGAACAATTCTCCATCCAAAAGAATACAGTTCAAAAATATATTTTTAGCTCCTTAAATGATACTTATCATTCAATAAGCCATTGTAGTTAAAGGCTGGAACCCAAACATGTAATAATATACATTACAAGGAATTATATACGTTAAGGTTAATTGTTGCAGTATTTCATCTCCTCTTTATATCTGAAAATATGTATTTTCTTGAAGTAATCATCCTACAAGAAGAAGGAAACTAGATCAAGTGGAGGAAATTAGATCAGTGCTTGCAATAGAGAATAAGAATAATGTTCTTAGAAGAAAGAACTGGGAAGCTGGACTTACTTCTGAGGGATGTGGTCAAGACTCCAGTGTTACACACATTCAAGAACTAGTTAGATGAGACATTAATGGAGACATTAAATTGAATTGTCTGTAATAGCTGTAGGCTCTGTCTAGAGGAAATAACAATTTTTTTGCTTGTTTGACTTCACTGACAGCAGACAAAAATCTGTTTTGGTGACAGGTGGAGACTGACAAGGGATTTGGGAATTTGTTGTCTTCTTGGTTTCATAAATTTTAACATCAGGCAATTTGAAATAACTACACTGGGAGTAAACTTTTGCTTGACTCAAGCTGGTAGAAGACGTCTTAAGATAGCAATGAAAAAAGAACTTTAAGCACAAATAGGTCAAAGTCTACTTAGCTGTCTTTCAGTTTAGAGAAAGGTTTATGTTCTCTATAGGAAAACCAACAAGAACTCAATTCTAAAAACAAACCACTGTGGACAAAAAGGACTCTTACACCTTGCAGAAGGATGTTGGCATAAAGGTAAAACAGACATGTCTTAATTTTAACTTAATCCATTTGCACTTACTGAATATAAAAAAATGTACATGAATATCCAGGTATAGCAATGAAATAACAAACTTTTACATATAGATAATGAAGGAACATAATTTACTGTGTATCAGTTTGCTTTCTCATCTGCAGCTTAAGAACATGGGAAAACAAAAGTAATTAGAAACAGAGATGATTTAGAAATGCTTGCTTTCAAAAATGAAGATTACTTTGCTCTCTGAGGTTGGAAAAAGCTTTGGTAAAGTTTCAGGGAACTATGATAGTTTGTGTTGCTTCATTTCACACTCCTGTGTTGATTTAAATATAGCATATGGTAAAATGCTGTCTCCATCCAAGATAATATACACCTAATGCAGAATCACAATACTGAGAATAACTGTCCATGTGAAAATGCCTTTTCACCTTATATACTGATAAGTCACTTAGTGGAGGAAGTAAATTTTAATAGCTATAACTTTTTCAATTGTTGTTTACTTACAAAAAAATGCACCTTTAAAATAAACCTTTGACAGTCTGAAGCCTTTCCTTGGGTAAAGCACTGGCTGTGGAAGTAACTCCTCTATTTAATGTTAACCAATAGGGAACTGACACCTCTGTAAAGATTTATGCTTGAGTCAGTGACTAGAGCACAGGTGAAACTTGGGGAATGGTTCTACACCCATGAGAAAGCCCAGTTCTCAGCTTGCCCCCAAGCCCAGGCTGATCTATCATCCTTACATACTCAAATTTAACCAACCCTTGGACCACACTCAAACAAATAATCTCATGTAAATCCCAGTGTAAATTGTGTTGACTGCATGAATTGTGCATGGCTGAGTTACCCACCTAAAGGGAGGATCCTGATCCTGGTGCTGCAGTGCAGTTACTGTGAGCCCAAACAGTGGTGTACACAGAGGGGCAATGGGCAAAGTGATGAACAAAGTAGCTTGTCCCTTAACTCTGCCCCTTGGTCCATGGTTTAGGAATATTCCAAACTGAGGAGAATCACTGCTGAAGGCTCTGGTCATGCTTCCCTCTCACTGAAAAGAATTTCTGCAGCCTCACAGGAGGATGAAAATCTGATCAGGATAGATCTTCTGTCAGCACTATCTGACAGGCTGGCAGTAATGGACACATCACCGATCTCCTAACCAAAGTTTATCTTTTTTTCTTTTGCAGAACTAGTTACCCTTTCATTGAGTATCCTTTCCTAAGACTGAAACATCCAAGCAAAAAGCCTAAATAAATATCCATCCTCCCTAGGTTTAAGCTTGTTGCCCCACTTCTGTTTGATCATGTTGTCTGTTCTTTTAATCCAACCATCAGAGATGCTTTCCTGAGAGTTTTCCCAGCAATGCATTCACCTTCTTTTCACCACAGCCAGCAAAAAGGGCTCTACAGCCTCTATGAATCCAGAAGGGATTGTTGCCCTGTGTCAGAGACAAGGATAGGGAGGTAGAGACAATTAAATTCACTTCAATGAAGTCAACAGAAAGCCAGAGGCAAGAACAGATTCATGGTCCTTCAGTCTTTCTAAATAGAACAGGAGCTATGTATGCATGGAGCAAGAAAGTGATGTTAACCAGCAGTATTAGAGAAGAATTACTGGTTAATAAAAATGGCTATAGCTACATCCAGGCAAATTAGATGCATTTCAGTTAATCTGAATTCTTAGTAGCTTAGCCATTGAAGTGTAGTGCTAACATTTATCAATAATAACTACAATAACAATAATTATTAATCAGAGGAGTTCTGATTAATTATATACTCTGAATGTATTTAAAATGCTTTTTTTCTTTTTCCTCATTCATCTGACAAAAGTACTTTATCTGCCCCTTTCATTACTGCTGGTGTTTCACATAAGCACACACACACTCATCTATATATGTATGAAATAAAAAAAATAACATCTTTAGTTTTAAACTGCATATCATTTTTCTAAACATGCTACATGGCAAGGTGCTTTGCTGTGGCATTCAGTTAATGCATACTTCTGCACTTGGCTTTTAGTTTCCTGCACTTTATACACTGTACATACCAACTCCCTGCCAAAATCATCATTTTACATTTTAGTCTGAATGGTTTCAAGCTGGTTAGACTTTGTTCCCCTGCTTTCTGGGAAATAGCAAGGGAGAAAGCTACTTTTCTTTTAATGTTGAGAGAATAACTACAGTACTTGAAGCCTATAGTGGACTAAGTGGGCAAAGTGATCATTATCACACTGAGTCCCAATTTTAACAACTCATGATTTGTCTGAAATTCAAGCTATGTGGCAATCAGGCTTCTGTAGTTAAGCAGTTTCAGAAAGATTTCCGTAGCGCAAAATGCAAAAGAATTGAGACTCCCGGGCTGCACATTTTCACAGTTCTGAGGGGTTTTGTCCAGTTCCTCAGGAAGCTAAAATCTGAAATAAGGCAGCTGGCACTGACAGCTGTGAAGTACTTCAAAAAGCTTAAATTTAACATGACAAATCTTAAGGTCCTTAACTCAGTTATTGCTCAGACTCTTCCACACTCCCCAGAGGAAGGCTGTAGTGGAGTGAGGACCGATTTTTAGAAGTCTTCTTAGTAGGAAGCCTCACTGGACTGTTGCCCTCAGGTCATGGTTAGATGATGCTCAATACTCCTGGATGCATGACTTCACAGCTGCATTTTTCTGTCAGAAGAAGCAGAACAGGCAACCAGTGGCTGTCTCAGCTGGTGCAAGTGATGAGTGTTCCAGACTGCTGCTTCCTGCCCTCTGTCCATCTCACGTGGCCTTGGGGATACCAATGCTCTATGGCACTGTAGAGATGTTTGCTGATGGCTTCCTGAGGGTCCCAGGCTTCTGTTTCTGAGGTAAATTCCAGCCAGGCAAAAACTCTAAGTCTTATGCCACTGAGGGGACCCTGTTTGCCCCTTGCTTACCCCATGGTCTCATCATTGCTCTGCTC
This sequence comes from Heliangelus exortis, assembly GCF_036169615.1. NCBI lineage: Eukaryota > Metazoa > Chordata > Aves > Apodiformes > Trochilidae > Heliangelus > Heliangelus exortis. Next base: position 13,089,809 of record NC_092427.1, read on the forward strand.
CATGGGCACAGGCTGTAAGCTGCTCTCATATCTTACTCTGGGTGACCAGGCCCCAAGGTCTTAAGATGTCATCCAGCTTCTTGACTCTTCATGACTAGGGGGAATCCTCATGATGTTCTCTAATGGCTAGAAGGGGGCTGAGGAAGGGGAGGATCACCTGAACCCTGTTTTGCTATGTGTTTTGTATGACAGAAATAGGAAAAGACTTGTTTAATATTTGTGTTGGCTTTTACTTTCAAACTGCTTCCCTGGAGCAGGGAAGAAGGGGAACACAGTGCTCTGAAACAGTGAGAGAAGGAGGCCCTGCAAGTGCAAGCATCCCATTCTCAGGGATGCAGGGGTTCCACATGCAGAGTGCTGAGCAGAGACCAGGAAGCACAGTTGGCCAAACCCGTCACATGTTCCATGGAAACAGGAGCCAGTAAAGGACTTCAGGAGAGGCAGCTCGTGGTTATCCATGGTGGGCTGATGAGGTACTGCAGGGAATGCACTGTGGACAAGACTGGTCAGACACATCCATGGGTGCCACCAGCCATTCAGAGCAGAGAAAATTAATGCTTATTTCAGAAATGGCTCTCTCCTGTTTCCCTGGCTGGAAGTGATAGCCAAATTTGATTCTGCGGATGAATAATTTTTGCCTCTCTCAAATCCTCATTGTTTGGGTAGTTTATGAGAACATTTCTTGCCAACTCTAGCACAACAATCAGAGCTACAAAGACTGATTGGCTTTTCAGACCAAATGACTGGATTAACAGTAGATGAACTGTAACACAAGCTGTTGTGTCTCTTGCTGTACTGCTCATTCCATTTTCTGAAAGATGCAAACTTCAGCCCATGCATTTAGCAAGCCAGTGCTAAAAACTTCACTCAAGCAAAAGATGATATTTTTGTTTTTTTGTGTGGATATTAGAAAGTAAGACCTCCAGTTAAAGGTCTGAGACAACTGGTCATGGTAACTTCCAAGTGAGACAATTGTCCTTAGATGAAGGAGATCCCTGCCTAGACTGGCATCCTTTTTTTTTTTTTTTTCTTCAGAGTGACTGTCTGATGCAGGGACAGGTTGTTCAGGGATTTATTAGACACAACAGCAGAGCAATTACAAACCCTGTAAAGCCAGGGTGTGAATTCAGATCTCTCCCTGGCCGTGCACCACACACAACCCCCTGGTGTACAGAGCTGTAAAGAAGTGTCCAGGCATCAGAGCCAGGCAGTCATGGGGAGCTGGACCTGCTGCCAGTCCTGTCAGTCCCTTCTGTGATGTTGGCTGCAGATACTGGCCAGCCCTGGCCATGATGATAAAAGGTATTTTGATGAACTTGATGTCAAATTTTTCTTCTGTGGTATGGAAATTATTAACATTCAAGTCACTCTCCCTTTGCCTATTAAAGCAATAGGTTTATTTTAAATAAATATTTTCCTTTGAAGGTAAATTTTTATCAGCTACAATGTTTTGATAGATTAGATGCTACTCTCTTGTTTTCCAAAATCAGTAAGGACAATGGTTGCACTGATTTATAACCACAGGTTCCTGGAGGATGCAAAGAAGCCTAGGCCTGTGAAATCAGGGAGTTTATAGCTGTTGACTTCGGTAGGTTTTTACTATATAAAAGGAAAAGTGCATAATTTGACTGTAAGAAAGTAAGTACAGGTATCAGTATGTTTTCTATGGTACTGGGACTTCTATATTCATAGTAAAAAAATGAGAAACAAAATGCACAGTACCAACAGACCCTATTGCACAGGGTATTAATTGTATTAAATGGAAAATCTTGGGTTTTTTTAAAAAAGAAAAAAAAGAAAATTACATAAAACATAGTTTCTTTTCACAGTCAAGAAAGAAGGCATGGGGTCCTTAAAAAAACCCAATTTGCTGAAGACTCATTAGGCCTAACAGCTCTTGGAATTCTGCCTCTGGCTCTCTAATGATCCATGAAACTTGAATTCAATAAAAAATGATTTAACTGTAAAGTAGTTCAACCGAGCTGACTTTTGCTTACTTGGATATTTTAAGGCCTCTGTTGTGTAAATAATATTTGTTTATCTTGGAGTTAAAGGATTTCCATAGAAATGTTACCCAGATGCTCTGAGATAGTTTGCAGCCATATTGACCTTTGGGCTTTTTTTCCACTGATGAGATTCCGTACACCCAAAACCCAACAGCAGTAACTTACGGGATGTGCACAATGAGGCTGCTGGTCTTGAGAGACTTTTGAAAGCTCATACATTAGGCTCTCACTTTCCAATCCATTAATTCTGCTGTTCTCTGCCTGTTGGGAGCTTTGTTGTGTCTTGTAAGAATAACAGATCACTGTTGAAGCTTTTAAGATCTGTTACCAAGAGAAGATGCTGTGCAGACAGTGTGTCTCCACCATCCTGGCGCTTTTGGCTGCCAAATTTTTTTTTTTTTTTCCAAGTAAATAATTATTTTCAAGAATGGGCATGAGAGATTTCTCTTTTTCTCTTGGACTTGAACTCTGTTGAGTGATATTTTGTACACTGACCTGCCAGAGGATGGCATAACACATTGAAGTACTACATCTGCCACTGGAGAACTCAGCCTGATTAAATTTAATGACTGAGGCTGCCCTGCAGACCCCTCTAGGCAAAAGTCTGGTAGCAGCTGACTTAGCATAACTTTGCACAAACTCCTTTGCCCTTAGGAAAACTCCTCTTGGAATGGAGCAAGTGTGAAATTTCCTGGGGCAGATTTACCTTAGGGCAAAGGATTTTGTCTCCTGGCTGCTTTGCTTTTCCTCCTGAGGGAAACCTGAGCCCTTCCTATGCTGATGACTTGTGCTGCTCAGGACATTCAATGAGTATGAAACTACTGCCATGGTTTCCTAAATTTGCAGCATGTAGACTCTTCCCTAGAAAACTGCAGGATGATCAGAGACTGTGAAGCACTGCAATGACCATTTTGTGGTAACCAGCTCAAATTTGCTGTGGATTTGAATCTCTTGACCTGCTTTGGCTTCCAGGGAAGCATTCCAGTTTGCAGCAGAGGAAATAAGTTTTCATATGCTTGTCCTGTCAGCCTGACTACACCTTGGTGAATATAAAGAGACCTAGTGTAACTTCTCCAGACATTGTTAACAGCATTTATCATTACAGAAAAGGTAATGTGTGGAAATTGGTGGGTTAGCTTGTATAAGAAACCTACCTAAGAGGAAGAAGTGCAAAATAGTTTATTAGAGTACTGCACACAAAGGCATTCTCAATGTAGGCTAAGAAAACCCTCATGGCAAGTTATTGCAGAATACCTTGTGGGCTGTAAATCCATATCTATTTGCACACTAACTTCCTCATCCATCCACATGAGCCCATTGCACATGCCACCGATCTTAAAGCAGAACTCCCTACTGACTTTCAGAAACATAAAAATCAATCCCCTGATTTTCCCTCTTTGGAGACTGTTCTCTAGACATAGCATATACCTGTTTTCTATTCTTATTTATGTTTTAGCTTGGTGTAGTATAAACTGCCTTCCATCTAGCAACTGCTAAGATCTTTACAATCTGCAGTTAATAAAATCTCAAAACACAGTTAAATAGTCACATACCCAAAAACATGCTGGGTTTGTGATTACTCAAATTGTCTTATGGTGAGTCAATGTGTTTATGTTCTTCACTTCCTTCCAGATTCTGACATTCAGAAAAAATTTAAAAATTCATTAAATGTTCAAATATGTTCATTTTTTAAGTGAAAGGGGGTCAAAAGAGGTGAACTGTGGCTGAGAGTATGCGTCTGGAGAGCTACAGAGGACCAGCCAACAGGCAATAACTTCTTCTTATGTCTGACTCCAAGTCAGTGCAAATCATTGTTTGTATCTGATGAAACAAGGAGATGGCAGAAGAATGTTCATGGTAAATACATTTCCAAATCTCTCATATCATTGCCTTTTATCAGTTTAAACAATAGAAAACCACAAAACAAAACCAAATACTCCTGCTCTGCTTTGCAAATTGGAGTAAAATAATTTTGGGATTTTCTATCAAACTGAAGAGATTGGATGTAATAAAATATAACACTGCAAAATTTGAGAGTATGGAGGTGACCTGACAGGGCTTCTCCCAATTTACATCCATCTAAACTTACACTTGCTGAAGACTCTGCTGAGGTAAATTGCAGAGATGAACACTGATCTTAGCTGTGTCCTTCCCTTTGGGTGTTTGTACTGGGAAAGAGGGAGGAAAGATTTCAACAGTCCCCTGTTTCACCTGTGAAAACTGGGTATTTCATCCATCACCATCTTCAAGTGCTGTCTTTATCAGAGTGGTGATGCTGTAAGTGCTTGCCTGTCACTTTGCCCATTAAGGCTGTACCTAGACTCCCACTGCCTTGGCTGCTTTACCAAGCAGACTTCTGTGAAATAGTGCTGGGTGCTGGATCAGGAAAGTGAAATGTCTGTACACGCCTTTGTCTACACACAGATCTACTAATCCAGTCAAGGCTTGATTTCCTATCCTGATTCCTGAATGGAGACATTCTACAAAGTCCTGCAATTTAGATATAGCTATTTAGACATAGTCCTGCAATTTAGATAGATAGAAACGAGTGCCCTCTCGTTTCTTCTCACCACCTTCGCCTCAAAATTTATTTTGTATGCTACCCTACATCTTTCAAACACAAATAGTCTTCATTCACTGCTAATTTAGCTTGTAGCTGAGCAAAAGAACAGAAATTATAAGATACAGTTCCTGGTTATCTGGGGTTTAATAGCACAGTGATAATAATGTGTTAAATACCTTCTACCCTCCATAAATAACTTTTACAATCCACACTGCTTTATATTATTTTCACTGTGTTTGATGAAAAAATGGTCAGGTTATAAAATCAGCAGTGTTCATTATACTTCAAGTATTTTATGTACTATCTGGAGTTGCTCCCTGCCCTCCTTACTATCCTTGCTCATTGCCCATGAGAAAACCAACTAATTTTGGGTTTCTTCACAGTGTCCTAACACTTTTACTATCATTCTACCTTTTCTTCTCAGTGAAGTCACAGAATTTGGGGTTGTTCCTTTCAGTTGCCAATTTGTGCAGTTCTAACAGTGACTGGTTCACATCCTTCTCCAGGGACCAGAATGAGGGAAGAAATTCAGACAGAAGGAAACATAATAATTACACTTGTGATAAGGTTCCCTGTGAACTGCTTCAAAGATCATCAGAACCTATTATTCATGTGCATTTCTCATGGGATTCGTTTAGAATTGGAGGACAGCAGCTCATTAGATATGTCTTTATTGAAGGTTTAGTCTTGACTCCAGCTTAGGAATTGATCCTCACTAAACTTTCGTACTGCACAAATCTCTTGTTTGAATCCAGCTGCTTTAATTAAGATGCTGCTGGCTGGTGCTTTAATGCTGATTTCAGCTTGGCTGCTGACCTAAACTAATGTATAAAGCCTGAAGCATTTGATAGTTCTTGGGTGTTTTCCAGCAATCTCCCTGAAGATACACAGCTAGTTGACCAGACGACTCACAGACCAAAGAGTCAGGAGATTTTTCTCCTTGACCTCTTAACAAATACATAAATGAGAGGAGTAAATTTCTGTACCTTTAGAGTTTGAGTGACCAGATCTCATTTGGCCAAATCCAAAATGTAACAATTATGAATTTATTCCACAAGAGGGAAATAACCTTAAGCAAGTGGTGGTTTCTCTTCAGTTATCAATTAGGAAGAGAAGGGAGGCTTTCCCAATGGAAATGGAGCTCACCTCTGAGGAAAACCAAAGCTTTACAGAGATGGGCTGACACTGCAGTCTCTTGATCTCAAATCAATTGGCAGATTTACAGCTCTCTATTTATAGGCAGGATGTCCCAGCTTTGGTCCAAGTCAGGGAATGGACTGCCAGGTATAAAACTGCTAATTACATGGTCACGAGCAGTGAGGATTGCTGGTATTATGCTAGTAACAGTCCTGAAGCTAATGCAGATTTAATCTTGTAGAATTGAGTTATTGATATCTCAAAGGATGCAGGCTCTTGCTTTAGTTACTGCAGTGTTGTAATGGGTTACATTTTTAACCTTGAATCCTCCACTTGTGTAAGGAATATGGGATACTTTGAGACAATTCTGTAGTTTGACCAAGCACAGATTTTGCAACACTTTGCCACCACACTTCATTTTATATTATACAACATTTTGGTTTTTTTCTTTCATAAATAAAGCTATGCTGCTCTTTCTGGTTTGAGTACAAAAATATCCTCACAGTCTTCCTCCACAGCCCCAGTCTTTTTCATTTACTTGCAAAGATGTTTAAATGATGTTTAATCTTCCTTATTGTTGATTTATTTTAAAACACTATCCAGAATCCCTCCCTTTAGTGCTTCATTAGGAATCTTTGTAGAACCAGTTAAGAATGGAATTCATGACTTTGATTTGAACCCAGGCAAATGAGGTCTAAAGCCCTGGGGCCATTTTTGTTCTTGATGGCAAATCAGTTTATTTACTCACCAACTTTGTAATATATGTTTCTGTAAGAACTACAAGGGACATATTCATAATAGCAATATTTAGACATCCTGCTCTATTCTTTGGCTGTAGGTGATTATGTTGACTTTAGATAGCTACAGTTGTGTGCTGTGAATTTAATTTTGCTGTCTGTAATTCCTTTTTGTCACTGACATTTTAGATCATCACAGGTAGGAGTCCTGCCTCAAGCATGAAAGAGGTTTGTGAATAACCTTTCCTGCCCTGAAAAGGGCTGTGAATAACATGTATGGAATTCCCTCTTATCTACTGCAGCTCATGGATATTGGATGCAAATCAAACATAACAAACTCCTCTCAGGACTGGCTGTACCTTCAGTGTCTTTTGTAATCATAACCAGGTGACAAAGCTTACAGAGCAGTCATATGTGAGATCTCAGCCCAGCATAAGTTGCTGAATGTCTTCTCAGAGTTTTAGCAATAATAAAATATTATTCTTATGCAGGATTTTTTTCCAAGGGTGTCAAAGAATACTATCCAGAAGTTCAGCATTGCTACCTCAATTTTACATATAGCAAAATTAAAATGCAGAAAGTGTAGAGTCAGAAATAATTTCAGGACCATAGAATAAATAATCTTGTTTTAATTATGGTTAGATACTCAAAGCAAGTAGCCAGTTTGGAAATCTAAATTTCATATTCTTGCTGCAATGCCATCAGTCCAAGGTAAAAGAAGGAGACTGGCAACTGACTAAAGTTCTCCTGCATCCCTATGATATATCCAGGTGTGCTGTGCCTGTGGAATCTGTCAGAAGTCAGTTGTACTTATGCTCTAGTGGGACACTTCAGAGCCCTTGTTGTCCAGCTATGTCTTTGCATTAAGAAACAGAGAGACTTTTTTAAGAAGGGGATGCTGTCTAACTAATCACACTGTGGGAGATCGGAGTGCAAATGAGATTTAAAACCTTCTCCAGTTGCCCAAATGCTTGTCTTATCCTTGCACTTGACAAAACCAGGATGTGTAAAAGAAGATTTAAAAGTGAAAAACAACATAACAATCACTAATATTTTCTGAGTCTCAAAAATTGTTCTCCTGGGTGATCAGTAGAAGTTGCTACAAGTTTGCTTCTCCCTGTACCCACAGATGTCTCATTTGAAACACTATCAGAGATAGTGTTCTGTCTCCCTAATTTACTCCTCACTATATATGCTGACTAATTAGCTCTAGATTGTTCTTCACCCTTAAAAAATAAAAATATATAATAATAATAAAAAAAAACCTGTCAGCATGCATTACTGAACACCTACAACTGTCAGGATCAACATTAACATTCCCATGGTGTCAGGAAGCTTCCAATCTGGAGCTATTATATCTGCAATCTCCTTTTTAGCCTCACTTTAGTCTCACATATTTCAATCAACAGATGGTTTCTTGGCAGGAAACATCACATTCTTTAAAGCAACAGTAATACCTCAATAATGGGAGTGGTATAATATTTGTTCAATTATTTAATTTTCTTTACAGAGTGATAAAATACTGTTCAGTGGTGAAGATGTTTTCAGACCAGGAGTCAGCAGTACCACTCAGGCAGAGCTAAAAGCATTTTTGACTCCTGTGCAGTTGGTATGAAAAATCAAATGGATAGCTTTAATGGAGACAAATTTGTCTTATGGTTCCAGCAGAGGGCCTGGGATTCAAGTTGTCTCCCAATGGGGTTGTTTGTGGTAATGAGCCCTGATGCTTCACATAATTATTTTTAAGAGTGAAGTATAAAAGACAAAATCTTTAGCCTAGATGTAGTTCACCCCCACCCCTTTTAAAGGTGAGACAGCATGGAAGGGTAGCTGAGTGAAGATGTCAGATTTTGGCATGTTTTTAACACCAAATCTGATCTTTCTTGAAAGATGGTGCCCTGCAGATGGTGTATTTGGGTCTCTTTATACTGTCAGTCTCTCAGTTCCTCAAACATTAGATGCTTTCACAGTCCCAAAGCCCCTGATGAGAGTCCTTGATTAAAAAAAAAGACAAGAACTCACAGAAATGTGTTGTAGAATGAACGCTTAGCATACGGAAATAAAAAATCTCTTCTCAAATATTCCCACTGGGAACATTTGGCAGTACCAGGCCTTTATAAGGAAATAAGAGGGCTGAGGGATACATGGAAGGGTCATATTGCAAATCTTTCTGCCCTTAAGTATATACCCTTTTTGAGAACTGAGGCCTGAGCATGATGAACATCACTTAAAAAAATGTTTCTTTGTCCTTCTGTGCTCTAACACTATGTACCTGCAGAACCTGGGTATATTTCCAGAGCTTGTTTTTCATTATGTGGGTGCTTTTGATGCATGTGAGGGCTATTTCTGTTTACATTTACAAATATAAAGTACCAATGCATTTTACACATGTAGAGACCTGATTTATGCAGCAGAATCATGTTTATGGTCATGTTTGGGCTATCATTTCCAAAAAGCTTACAGGAAGTATTTGACTGCTTTATGAGATCCCATATAAATGCTGAAACAATGGCTGGCAATGTGTGAGCACTGACATTACTTAAATACATATATATATGGCCATTGTTAAATTAACAACCTTTTTATTTATAATACTATTATAAGACTGATATGTTTATATCCATACTGTCAATGATAACCTTCCTCCCTTTAGATCAGCCTTGGCTGGTAATGTTTATATTAGATTTTTATGTCAATGTGTTTTAAACAGCATTAATATCACAAACAAAGCAACATTAGGCCTGCAAAATAATTCATAAAATTTTGACATGGAGTTTTCATCTGTCCCTTTACTATTAATATGTGCAATTTATTTTGTTTTTTTCTTTTTCACTGAAAGGTTTTTCTGATGTTTCAGAGCCTCAACATCTGTCTCTCAAGATGCAAAAGTTGCTCTTAATGAAAATCTAGCTTTCAGATTAACAAATGTCTGTGCTATCAGGGTCCTCCAGGTTTACAAGAAATAGATAGCCCCTTGATTTCTTCAAACATGCATGAGAAAGACAGTCCCTTTATCATCTAGCATACCTGTAGTCTAACAAGGCAATAGCTTAAGTATGTGATATCCTCTGCTGAGGATCTGATGGTGCAAGATACTATTTAAATGTACACTACAGCCTCATCTTAAGCAATTTAGTTGAAATGGATATAAACAGACATGACAGATTTTGGAGGTCGAGGTCACACATTGGATACTTAGTTGAGCTGAAAAAAAAAGAATAGAAAAGAATTTCATTATCTGGTTGTTTTCTCCACCAGTCTATGCTGAAAATTAGGCATCCTATGGGAATGCAGACTGAAGGATCAAGCCTTTGATTGCACCAGGAGTTGGATATGAACTTGAGGTCCAGTGAAGTAGGAAAAGAGATAGGATTTCGGGAGAGAGAGGAGGGCTTGTACAAAAAGGATGTGGGTAGGAATTTACACAGGAGCACGGGTAGAAGGTGATGATGATTGTGGAAACTGGACCCTGTACTGACACCTTGACTTATGGGTGTGGAAACCTCATGCAGGTGTCATAGGGGGAGACCTAGAGAGATGAGAAATGTAACCCAGCTATATATCACCCAGTGGTATTGTGGATGCTGTAGACATGTGGATATGGGAAACAAACAGGGCCTACAAGAACAGGTGAAGTGGCTCAGAGAACATGAAGGATGAATGGAGGAGCTGCAAGGTGCCCTTGAGCAGAAGTTAGGTCACTAGGTTGTGATATGACTTGTCCTAGGGCGTGATCTACTAACTTTATGACCCATAGAAAATTAGGATTTCTAATTACAGAAGGGCTAAGGGGAGATATTTAAGGAATACAGTGACTTTCTAAGGAAGACAAAGAAAAGTAAGGAAATGCTCTAAGTAAATGTTCAAATATACATTGAAACATCTTCAAACGATTTCTGCAGAAGTTAATTCATGATTGTTCAACCCTTCCTTTATTCCATCTTCTGTCTAATCAACAAATTAATGTTTTAGTACTGACCTCTAGCAGACTTCACAGGATGAACAAGATGCCTCTCAGGCATCAGACCACTTGTCTGACTCCCTGACCTTCCACTGCAGAAGGTCTCTATATACCAAGCATATACATTAAAATAATTGCTTTCCTGAAGACAATGGGAGTTTTGCCAATGATGTCAAAGGGGATAGGATTTCAGCCAAACCATTGGAGTAATGTAATTTGGCACAACTCCATTAAAATCTGTGGAGCCACTTGAATATACATCAACTAAGGATTGAGGCAATAAAATGCATATTAGGCAGCATAGTCACGTAGGTGTTTAAAAAATTATGAGGAACAGAAGCAGCATATGATACCTGCAATTTTGATTCATACACATACACATAAGTCCTAAGGGAATCTGGAATGGCTACAGATTCGAACACATCTTAAACTTAAAATGACACCAAGGCTGAGCTGAGGTTTCACACAGTTGTGTTCACCCTGAAGGCTTAGATTGCAGCAGAGGAAAAAGCCAAAGAAACAAAATACTTTAAACACCGATAAAGCTTCCTTTTTTCAGTTATTAGAGAGTGATATTTAAAGGGTATGTATTAACATGGAGGGTAAATATACCTGGAGCTTTACAAATAGGTGAATAAATGGAGGCTATTTTAGTAGGTTATGGAAAACCAGACTTCCAAGTTTCCGGTATCTAGCAGGGGATACAAGGATATGGAGAAAGTAATATCAAATTCCATTAGTTGCTGCTTGCAAAATGCAAAGTGGTAGTTTCACACAGGAAGAGACTGATGAGAACAAAAGGATTTCAGATGAAGTGGAACATACGGCTGCAAAACAGATTTCTGTAATGAATTCTGAGGGGCGCATCTGTTATTATCTACGTGATATAAAATTGCTCTTTTTGTCTCATTTTGCTCAGTTGCACGAGATGCAATCACATCAAACAGGCACGTTCAATAAAACTGTGATCTGACTGATTAAAATGAACAGCAATCTGTTTTTTTCTGACAGTCACACAGCATCTTGAATAATAAGGGCTATGAACGTGGAATTGAATAGCCACTCGGAATTGGTATTAATCTTTGTGAATGCTGCTAAGGCATTTGACCAAATCTGTCCATCCAATGAAACAGCAACCCTGTATCATCAAATCATTAAGCCTCAAGTCATTTGTGAGGCATATTCAATAGCATAATGCTGTTTCTCATCATTTCCATAGCCTTCTCCAGAGCCACTGCATTGCTTTTCTAGACAGTATACTAGCAACAGTAAGAGATCCTGGAAGGAAGGCAGGGTCATCCGTAAGCAGAAGTGTATGGAGTTTCCATTTCCAGTAACAGGAAAAGGGTTTGGATAGCAGGAGACATCTTGAGGGAGTCATTTCACTTAACTCCAGCATCTATCCCAACTTCTCTCTTCACTGTCTGGATGAGAGAGGAGAAAGTGCCCTTCCCTGCCAGGGGAACACTCATTCTACTTGTTCCCACATCTATCTGTGGTGGGAGGCTGAATTTCCTTTCGAGATGTCTCCCATTGAAAGTATTAAACTTGCTGAAATCTGTGATTTTTACCATTTTCCTACAAAATCCATCCTAAGCCATATTAGTACCATTGAAACATGGTATTCTTCTGACTTGGTGCAGGCAGCCTTAAGCTCTTTCATTGTTAAGCTTGATGAGGTCTAACACAGTAACCAAGTGGTCACATAAATCCACCTATTCTAATGTTAATGTGAGATAGCTAAAATTTCTATTGATTGCAGCATTCAATATCATGAAGTGGCAAATTTTATGCCTGTTTTGTTGTCTGTTCCAGATGGTGTTGTTTCTTTTCTTTAAATGTCTCAAAGACACAAAGAGCTTCCAAAAAGGCTTTATAAGATTTCTAGCCTGAATGCAGTAGGTAAATATTCCTATTTGCACTTCCTTTTCTTGTGGTTTTGAAAATCTATATTAGATTGCAAAATATGTTAAAAAATGGAAGTAAATTGAAGGGAGAGGGCAAACCAGAGTGAACTCATTCATTCTCATACTCTGTTTGGGAACACCTAAAATACCAAACAATGAGGAAAAATACTAATCAATGAGGATAAGCTTTCAGGTCAGAAGTTTAGGATATAAAGAGTATATAGCCACCAAATCATGCAGTCACTTTATTTAAAAATTTCTGCTCTTTTTTTTGGTAGACATTGATGTTCCATTGCAGGAAAAAAAAACAAAAACAACCCACCCAAACTTGTAAAATGTGACTGAAATGTAACATGTCTGTAGATGAGACAAATTTATTTGACTGACAGATAGCTAGAAAAAATAGGAAAATAAAATTCCTCATGTGTCTGCTTAGGGTCAAGTCCAAGATCTGTGGACCATGGTCCACCCTGCCCCTCCCATCCCCACAAACATTTTATTGAGCAAAGATTCTACTTGTCTTGACCTTGCCACTAAGACAAATACTTCTGTTGCTGCCCTATTCTCCTCCCCTCCAAATGTTTCTCCTACAGACCATGTCTATAGAAGTGGGGCCTGTTAGTGGTGCTTGTTCTTGCTCTATATTTATTCTTCTCTTTACACATTAAAAGGACTGGGAAAAGGACCTTTCCTCTGATGCAGGATAAGCCTTCTTTTTTTTCCTGTGATGGGAATAAGAACTTAAGAGGGCTTCAATTCACTATACACCCTGAACCCAGGATGGCCTTAGTTAAGCTCTGAAAAGCAGACATTCTCTGAAAAGCAAATATTTCTCCTTGTGTGCCTTTCACATGACAATTTTATGCTAGTATTTCAACTTGGAGGAAGAAAAATTATTGAGTTGCATTTTATGTGGTCAAAGTACCTGGTTTCTCATTCCTCTCTCTGTTCTTTTGACAGAAACTTCAAGGCTGTGAAAATTGCTTGGGAAGTATCATCAAGATCTGTGTAAAACTGGCATGACATGTCAAGGGACTGTTAGATTTTTGTGCCTGCAGCACAATCAGAGTATGAATGAACCAATTGCAGGGCAAATATTAAAATGTTTCTATGATGGCTTCTCATCTTGCTAAGCCTTTCATAAAAAATAAGCAATACAAGTTTCTCAAGAATAAGAGGAGTAAAGAGAAAATTCACAGGTGAAATATTTATATCCACTGAGGATTTTGTTTATAAAATTAATAAAGAAGACACTGTCCCAAAATAAGAGAGTTATCTACTTACTACTTGCAGACAGGACAAGATAACACAATGACACACCTAAAAGGTCCCTGAAAATTAGTAATAGACTATAATAGAACAAAATTGGCTGGCATGCCTAAGTCCATGGAAAGCCAGTGGGAATCTGACTCTAATGCATCCATTGACACCTCTGAAAATGAGAGCTAGAGGCTTTTTTCTCTATATGGACTTAAATTGGCCATGTTTCCATCCTTCTTATGTGGAAGACAGTCTGAAGTGAAAAACAAAGAATTGACTACAGATCTATTTTAGCCCAGTACATCAGTTCTTTACATCAGTCTTTCCTGACATTATTATACAGTTATTGAAAATTGAGCAACTCTTGAAAATTGGTCACAGAGTGAGCAAGCATCCTCACTGCTGCTGAGGGAATGGCTGCAGTGCAAAGTCAGTGCTGGATCTGAGTGCTCACCCACCTGTGTGCTCCAAAGAGCTCAGAAAATGTTTCAGCACATGCAGCTTCACACTCACTAAAGAAAGACCTGGACACCATATAAAGCAGTTGCTCAATGGGTAGGGGCATCTAGAGATTGGTACAGAGGTTTTTAGGAGAAACTGTGAGGATAGGTTGCTGAAATAACTCAGGAGATGGCTTTGGAAATGCTGAGGAATTGTCAGGAGCAGGCGACAGCAGTGGGCAGTGACACAGGATATCAAGTCATGCTTGGAACCTGCCTCCAATAGTTCCACTGCTGGATAGTGGCCCTCTCCTCTTCAGTTTTTAGCTTTATGATTTACTTTGCCTAGTTCTGGGTCATCAAACAGTGCCTTTTGTTACATTTCTAATTGGTCTTACTTTTTTATGGGTCCTTAATCTTTTCTTTTTGTTCTCCACCAATATGTAATGCCACATTTGTTTTTCTTGCCTAGAAGATATTGGACAGAATTCATGCAGTCACAATAAACTGGAATAACCTTTAGCCACTCTCCTTAGCTGAAGTTCATCATTACATAAGGAGGCTCACAAAAGTAATTTTTAAAATGTGTTAAATCAGGGACAAGTAGAACTAATGTACAGATCTTACAGATCTGTTCTGTTCACAATCCCAGTGAAATCATCACATTCTCATAAGCTTCTGTAGTGGTCAGTAAACACACACTCAAGTTGGATAAAAGCAATGATGGCAGTTTAAAAATAAAGAGACTTATTCAGAAAATCTGCATTTCCTGTCCAGATTTTCAAAAGCCATTTGAGATAAGTAATCAAATTATGAACATACTTTTTTCATAAGCAGAAGCCAGGTCTTGTGAAGAGACTTTGCCTATAAGAATCGTGGCAGACATGCTATTTCCTCACTATCATGTCCATCAGGAACAGCTCTACCCAGATGACTCTCTCCTTTGAGACTCCCAGCCTGAGGTTTATTAGTTTCTTTCAAATATTTTGTAAATGTTATCTATGGTATCTAACACCCTAACAGTCAGGCAGGCTGCGTGCTGAATACCACCTTGTCACACTCATTATTATGCCCAAATCTGCTGATCCCATCCTGTTATTTCCTTGAACTGTCTCCACTCCTCTGCTACCACAAACACTTTTGTTGCAGTTTTCTACAATGCCTAGCGGTGAAAACACTTATGTTTAAGGATCTACCTGACATCTGTAATAAACAGTAATAAAGATGGGAGTATTTTGACATCTCACTGATTATCTCATTTGAGTGACAAAGAAAATCTTGGAAGAATATCTGTTTTCCATGGAGGTGGCAGGCTCTTCAGTATGGGAAAAAAGCATAATAATGATTACTAACCCTGATGTAAATATCTTCAAGTCAAATTCTGACTTTTCAGTTCCATTGAAATCAATAGGCAGAGGCAGCTCAGTTTTGTTAGTCTCTTCTTCTCCTCTTGTCTTAATATTGTTAACAATTAAAATATAAAAATAACAATCATAAAAAATATTTTAAAGACACCAACATCCCTTTTAGTTTGCATCTACTCCCTAGACCATTCTATGTAAGGTGTTTATCATAGCAACCCTCAGACTAGTCAATTATGAGACACAAATTCTAGGAGAAATACTACAATTAATCAGAAAGTATTATCAACATGGTGCATTCTTGTTCCAAACACAGTAATTATTCAGATACATGAACTGCAATCTATTGTCCATTAGGTGATACAGCATACTCCTTTTGACTACAACTTTATTTTTTAAAGTCCCAGATCATTAATCACTTCATTTTACCTTGACCATGGTCATACTTCTCTTCCTCCCACCGACTCCCTGGAAAAGGTTTTTCTAATACCACACTAGGAATTACATTAGTGGAATAATACATTAAATGATGTGTGGAGATTAGATTACCTCCTTTGAACATGGCACATCCCAATCAGATAGAGAGAGCTCTTTAGGAGTTATTTATTCATAGGCTAGGGTGTGGATAAGAGTGCAATGGAACAGAGAATTTCTGGTTTAAATTCATGTAGATATTCTTTCCTAACATGGACAAAGGATGAAGCATTTATGGTGTAAAGCAATCGTGACAAAAAGGGAAAGGAACACAAGAATCAAGTTTAGCAGTGAGGAAGATCATATTACTCACTGCTTGTGATATTTAAGTAAGATATTATTAGAAATGCTCAGCTCTTCAGTCATGTGCTGTGTGAGGTGCTGTACAAACATAAAGCTAAGGAGTTTCAAATACATCAAAAGACCTTGGAAGCTGGTATCCCACAGACCACATCGTGGTTTCATGGCAATCCAGCTAGAATCCAGGCTTTCCATATCTGCCAGATGAGGACTGCCTTTTTCTGTTTGTTGAAACCTTCTGAGATGTGGTAAATAGGTTAATAGGTACTGTCTGAGATTTCACTGGATTGCATTGAACGTCTGTGAGCTACCATCACTCACCCAAACCTGAGCATACCCCTTTAAATAGATGGAAGAAAACAACCATTGTGCACAATTTCCCCAGAAGTTGTTTCCATATATCTCTGCTTGTCCTTCTCACCAACTTGACACAGGTTAAAACAGAAATTCTTACATGATTTGCACTTAATCTCAGCAGCACATTTCTTCAGCAACTTTAACGTCAACTGCAAGTTGGTCTAAATGGGAAATTTGGCTCTCACTTCAGCTGTTGAATTGAAACATCCAAGCAAACTTTTGTGAGTTTATCACTTCTAAATACAGAGTCTGAGTCCAGACGGTGTGCCTGACTCATCTGGTGTCATTTCTGTCTACATTTGGATTAACTAAATCAAGAATAGTGTGAAGACATTTCAACATACTGAATTTCTCAGGAGGAAAGGACTAATGCTCCAGCTTGGAATTAATGTAATTTCTTAATTGCAAATTTGCTGTTGTTTTTCCTTTCCTTAACCACAATTGCTACTGTCTGACATACTACTTTTCCTTGATCAGCAGCAGTGGGTTTGGCAGATTTTTTTTAATGCTCAAGCAGCTCCTTGATGTGCAGCCAACCATTTCTACAGAACCACGAAATCTCAATGTAGAGAGCATTATCTCACCTTAGGCTTCTCCAAAAATAGAAGGTTACATATTTAGCTCTTTTCATCAGAAGATTTCAAAACATTTTAGAAGAGAAGTATATTTATAATACAAGTGTATTTATAGTCAGGAAAGGCATGGGATTCTGAGGCATCAAACCCAAGTGTAAATGTAAAACCTTTTTAAAGAGCAGGTGGGAAAACTTCTCTTGCTATCTAATACAGTGCTGTCCAGTTCTCTGTGTGATTTTCTCTGCCAAGATTTCATTACCTCTTTCCTGAAGCTTTAGTAATCTGTCAGCTCTGTTCTCTTTCGTGCTTTGTTTTTGCTGAATTTTTCAACTACTTTCAGTATAAGTAATGGGAACTCGTGGCTTCTCTAACAGTGTGGATAGTCCCAGCTGCTTTTGTAGATTAAAAGGTTCTGTGCAGGCCATGAAATGCTGTAATGATATGCCCTTTAGCTCTATAGGCTACTGGGAAATCTGGGCAGTCTGAGTAAAGAGTTGAAGATATAAAGGCAATACCAGAAAGGAGCTAACATTTTTGTGGACCTTGATTTTGGGCATCTAGCTTGGGAGCCTTTAAAAACCGTGGTGAGAATCCAGTGTGACCAGTCACTCCTGGAAACTGAGAATGTCTTTAGCAAACCATCCTTCCCCTGCTTGCCCAGCACCCCCTGTCTCAATAATTATCAGTAATAATTTTTGCAAATCATGTCAAATATAAGCTTTTATTTTTGAACCTCTTTGGTCTATTTGGAAAACCTTATTTTGCAATTGTATAAAGTAAAAACAACAAAAAAAGGAATAGCAGACAAAAATCCCTAGTCACTTTCAGAAAGAAATAAGACAGTGAAGATTATTAGATTGTTTATGCAGTCTCATGCGTACCTCATAATAATGGTAATTTAAAATATTTAAATTCATGGTCATCACATTTTTTAAATAAAGCTTTCCTCTCAAAACATCTTCAGTCAGGGGGGTCCTCTCAGGTGATAGTTTTTCTGGCTGCTGACATATAATTTGGATGCTAATCAGAACAGAGTTTGTCAATATAATTCTAGGCAGTTTTTATTTTGAATCTTTTCTTTGCAATCAGGCAGCTGGAGTATTCGTTCACAGTTTTAATTTCTAGTCATTTCTTTCTGTTCTGTTAGCATCTCTACTGCTGTGATGATTGTGGCTGTGAGGCATGAGTATTACCTGAACTTTCTATGACCTAATCAAGCTCAGGTAAAGATAAAAACCATCCCTAATTTCTCTTCCTTTGTGCTCTTAGAATTCAAATGATATTTTCAAGGTAAAGAGGTCATCTTCTCTTTTCTGCCAGGTATGCTTTTCTCTTTCATTCAAGTTGTGAATGCATTGAGAACATGAAGCAAAATCAGATTCACATTAAGGACATGAGCTTAGTTTTTCCTTTTTAATCAGATAACAGCTATTTGTGTATAGCCTTAGAAATCAGAGTCGTGGTTCATAGTTCTATTGTGTGAATGTGTCCAAAGGCACAGAATAAAGAAAAGTCCTTGCCACAGAGAGTGGTTTCACTTGTTACTAGAGTCAAGGTGACAGAGACTATAGCTTGAACTTTAAACTCACTACATTCACTAGATTACTAGTTATGAAATAGAAAAGTTTTCTTCACCTCTCCATGAGTTTTCTTCATCTCTTCTTGTGAGACCATTGGTTTTCTAGCTGTGACTGCAGTAACCTATCAGTGATTTGATCAGTGATGAGCTAATTAGATATTGGAACCAAGGATTGTTATTTTTGACAAGAAAGACACAAGACAAAGACAAGAGAGCCCTCAGCACTAGCTCAGGATTTGTGTCATACCATCCACATAATAAAGTTGAGGGAGAACCTTTTAGGGGAGGCCACCATACACTCACCAAGTTCCTGCAAAGTCTCTAAGACACTCAGCTGTGCATGTTACTGTTATATGACAAGTGTATATGATAAGCAACCTCACTGCTTTGAAAAAAAAAATTAAAAATTCATCCCTTCGCTACATGTTGGGTGAAATAGTGGCTTATTAGTTTCCTCTGGCTCTATCCTCCTGTTTCTTCTCAACAAGGAATCTATTTCTATTAGATGTTCTCCAGCCAAAGTAATATCTTTCTTTGAAGAATTTGATCTGCTTTGGATAAGGCTCACTAATGCTGGTTTGATTTCAATTATATTAATTGTGTGTTCATTCTTGTTAATACCTTTTTGATTTTTTAATTGTTTATTTCTGTTTCAGGGGAGGACTTCAAAAGGGACTTGCTGGCTCACCTAGTCAGAATTTGGATGGAGAACAAGCTGCCTCTGAATTTATCTGTCAGTGGGAAATGTAACCTCCCCATCTGCATTTCTGTGAAATTAAAACTTCAAGGTACTTTTCTTCCATTACTGAATCTTACACCCTTTTTGTAGGCTGTATCTTGTGATTATTTAGTTTTAGATATAGATGAACAACCTAAGATCTACCACTAATTTTTAACCCTTAGGGGTATCTTCACACCATTTATGTTCAGTTACTATAGGGATGTAACTTCAGAAGCTATTCAAAAGTTCAAAGTCAGAAAAATCCCTATAAATAAGGCAAGAGAGGCAACCACCTCTAGTGCTAACAGTGAAACTTTAGGACATTGAATTCAGGTGTCTGAAGTGCACAGTGTAGTTATTACCAAGTATTTAAATTTGTAAATTAAGCCGTGGTATTGTGTAAAAGAAAATGCCCATCTCCCAAGTCCCATAGTTGTACTCTAACATCTGGAAAATTGATCTTCTGTTATATTTTCAAGAGGAGTAAGAATAATGGTGGATTGTACTCAGTGTATTTTTTTTTCTTTTCCTCAGTCAAAAAAAAATCATTATTCAGCTTTCTGGCAGCAGAGATTTCCATGCAGTTGAGGGTAAAGTTCAACAGTTTACTGGAGGCAGAGGCCTGTTTTCTGACCCACTGAGTCACTGCATTAGATTATCTCAAAACAAATAGGGAACTATTCTCCCTAGTGAGCAGCAAGGGTTGCAATTTAGTGATAAATAGTGCTTTGCCCTGTGCTTATGTTTCATTTCAATAAATCAGAAGAGCCTTTGCTTTACTGCTTAGACATATTAATCATGCTGGAAGATCCACTACTAAGGGAAAATCATTTTATGTTAGTTATCAAACATGGTCACAGATAATATTATATCTATAATATAGAGATATATTTCTCTAGGGGAAACAGACAGCCTCATTTGGAGGCTTTTGGGAAGCTATTCCCTTCATGCTCACTCCAGGTGAGCAGTGTAGGAATCTGGTCTGTGGCAGAAGACAGACAGAAGAATCAAGGGCTGTACCTGAACCGAGGGCTGAACTGACAGTTCTTTCTTCAGATGCCTCTAAGGTTACATATGACATCTTGGGCACATACTATAAATAATGGGTTTGGAAGCATAAAGAAGTTGCACATACGTGAACAGATGCTGGAATACAGTGGAACTCTGCATCCACCCTGTGGTCTGTACTTTATTTTCCAGGGCTGTGACTGTGAACATGCCAGCATGTTCCCCTGTGTCACTTGTACTCCTGCACTTGGGATAGTGTTTGAATGGGTGGAGCTGATGTGACCTGATGGGCACCCAGAGCTTTCTCACAGCCTCATCCTTCTACACTTGTTCAGTGCCTCTCCTTGCCAGCCCATTGAGGCTGTGTCTGCAGCTTCCCTGTGCCAGGCACAGTTGTAGGAGGGTTTTAGTAACTCCTGATATCCTTTTTCCTTCCACAAATCTGGCCAGAGCACAGTGTCCAGCACACAGCTCTAACCCTGCTTTGAACCTGAAGGACTGAAAAGTTGCAATTTTCCAGTCTTGCCAGAGTTTCACCTGAAGCTTCAGTCAACCACATCAGTGGATATTTAAGAGCAAAGATGAAAGAGACAAAGAAGCTGTGATGCACACACTAAGGCCAGTACCTAGTTTTCTTGCCCAGGCTAGGATCTGGGAGATTTCTGAGGAGGAAGGTAGACTTTGAGGCATTGCTGATAAGAAACATAATGCAATTCAAATTATTTTCCATTAAGTCCGGGGTAAAGACCTGTTTGGTTAAAATGCTGGAATTCTGCCAGCACACTCCTCTGCTGAATAAATCCTCGAGTAGTCTGCTCCAAACAGGTAACTAATCTTTGGATAATTTAGCTGCATGAGAGTGCTAAACTAATTCCCATTTAGGGGAATTCTCATTAGGTTCCTGTGCTCTCCTGCCCACTTCATCTGGGCTGGAATCCAACTGATGATGAGAGCTCAGAGAGGCTGAAGGTGGAATCTGGGTCTGATGACAGTTGCTAGAAACTCATTTATTTTCCAGGCAGTAGAATTTATTTAATTTACATTTTAATAGACTGTTGTTTCAAATACTAATCAACTTACCTGCTACCTTCAGGTATCTCCCATTCTATGTGAAAAATATGAACAAAACTTTTTCCTGTCATTTGAGCTTGGACTCAAACCAGTTTAGCAAAGCACTTGAGCCTGTTTATAATTTCATTGCATATTAATTGAATATTGGATGGATTTGATTCTGCTAGTAATTTTTCAGATTTAAGTCATATCATGCTTCTCAGTTCTCTTTTAACTTACTAATTTAGCAAACTTACAGTATTAAACATTGTATAGGGATGGTTTAACTTTTCTTCCCTCTGTGGTTTGTTTTTACGAAAACAATTTTTCAACTAAAGTAATTTTTAAAACAGAGATATTTTTTCCTATATACAATAAAAGTTCTTTATAAAATGTTTTTCATGAAGCTAAATTTTGAAAACTGGTCTTTGTTTTCTAGAAAAATCAGTTACTTTTGCAACAATTCCTCATCCCATAAGGTTAAGAAATTAAATAAGGTTGTTTTTTTTCTTATAGCCTGATTAGTGTTACTGATAACTGCCTATTTTGAAGCTCTACAATCCTTATAATACATTTCCTGTAGGAGACAAGCAGTGGACAAAGGAAGCTACAGGTGTCCCTGTGATACAAAGGAGAACCAAGGGAGAGAATTATAAAACAAGCCAGTTGGGATAGCTGGAGAAGACAGAGTAAGAACAAGTAAGTTATTCTTTGAGCTGTTTTTTTTTCCACCAGGGAACCCGTTAATCCCTTCAATATTACCCTTAAATTTCTCAGTCATTGTTTAAATCTGTGCTTGTTTTGTCAGCTTCTGAATCCAAGTGAACAGGATTAATTGTACTTGGAAAGGTTTTCCTCAGTAATTTCTTTGAATATGAGGGGGACTAGAAGAGCTGGTGAATCATGCACAGCAAGTTGCTAACCAAGTAAAGATAAAAAGAATCTGGAAAGTTTGCTGGTTTTTTTTTTCCCCCCCTCTTGGCAAAGACTGCTGTATTCTGCAAACTGCTTGAACCTGACAGAGCAGCTGAGGTTCATCAGGCATCTACAGCGCAGCATTCTTGGCAGCTCACTGGGTCATGTGGGAATTATCAGTGGGAAATCAATTGTAAACAGAATAAACTATATAGGGTACCAGGACTGCAGGAGGTGGAAAATAGGATGTTCTTATATTACTGGTGTGGAGTAATGCAAACCTCTGAGGAGGTGAAAGAAATGGAAATAATCTGATCATCTAGTTTGGGCACGCGGTATTGCAGGAGAAAAATGATAAAACATAAAGTTGGCTTTGGCCCTTGAAAAGGTGCTTAACAATATATAGTCCATGATACTGCAAATTTTTCTTTCACATAAGTAAAATACTAACAAATCTTGCAGAAATTCCTGTGTTCCTACATACCAGCCAGCAAAAAAATCAGAATGTTTACTCGAAATGCTAACATTGCTGTTGCAAGTCATCAAATATAGCTTTCTAATTTGTACTTCAGAGGCTAGAACAGCTGCTTTTTTAACTGAAAAATGAAAAGGTCTTTTTTTTTTTTTTTTTTTTTTTTTTTTTTGGTGCAAATCAGAAATAGGAAATATTTTCAGTATACTGTACATCCTATTAAAAGCTGTTTAAAAATTAATCTATTCCTCCCCATCCATTTTCTTTTCACTGCTATCATATTTCAGTAAAGACAATAATTGGCACTTCCTTCCTTCCTTTAGCTAAATATTATTTGTCTGTGGAAGGAAATAAAATAGATGCACCCTCATAAAATTGGAGCTACCTACAAGCCTGAGTCCGGGTGTGTTCATGGAAGGATCAGCAAATGGATAATCCCTGCTGAACTCAGTGAAACAGCTCATCTGCACAATCTGTTTGGAAGAATGAGAGAAACTGAGGCCCAAATGCCCAAGGGGTCCCTAAGCTGTAATATTCACTTGCTGAATGTAAGTTCCCAAGCATGCCATGGGTACAGCCCTAGGTGTTGGGAACCTCTGGTATCAGACATGAACATACTCAAGGCTGAGATCATATGGCAGGAAGCAGGCAGGAGTATTGAACAGCTCAGCCTGAGATTTAAACCTATATTCATCTGAAATGGCTGTCACAGCTCCAAGGGTAAAGCTAGAAAGAGAACTCAGATGTCCTGATTCCAGTCTAGCACCTTTGCAGACCAATTCCCTCTACAGGTCCAAGAGTCCTCCTAGGGAAAACGGCCAAAGTGGCAATATGCTCACTGCATAAAGTTTGCAGGAAAGTTCCACGCTGTTCTGAAACAGGGTCTGAAAATGTCTGATAACTGTTTGCCTTTCGCTGACCTTTATTTTACAAATTTTCTCTTCAGAGCTAAATTTGAATATAAATTACACATGACTCACAATTTTTTAATGGAAAATGTCTAAAGCAGAACTATTGTCTATTTATTGCTTCCTTTTCTTATCATTGTAAAGATATTCTTAGCACAGCTGACAATTACCATAAAAAACCATCATGGTTTAAGTGAGTGTGTGGAACAGGTTTCCTAGTGAGCTATGACTATCGTGAAAATTATTCTTTTTTGTTAAAGTTGATTCTGACTTTCAAAGTTTTCTCATAACTTGATGCTTTAAAATATTCTGTCTTTGGAACCTGCAACAGCTTTGCTCATTTAAATGTTGTTTTTTTTCCTTTTCTCTGAATCTTGGAAAGCAATTCTAAATTATTTCTACAGTTCATCAGTTCTTGTGTAAAAAAACTCTCCAAGATCATCATACATAATGCTAGGCATCTTTCAGAAATTTATCTAGACCCTGCAAATATGAAGTATATTGAACTGTATCTATGTCAATCCTTATTGACTTGTCAGTATATGGGTCTGTTGAATACATCGACTTTCAGTAATTGTTTCAGCTGCATTTTAACCAGGATGAATGTCCATCCTCATGTCATCTATATCTGTATCTCTCTATACCCTCTATAGCTATATGTGTCTCTATATCTATGCTGAATATGGAACCAGCATTCCCAGAAAGGAATGCCAAGCTGGGTATAAAAACTCACAATAAGACTCAAGCGCACACCCAGGAAATATTTGCAGATTATAAAGATCATAAAGATGATCATGTCTACAGCATTCAGAATTAATAAAAGATCAAATTTCACTGAAATGGAGGTGCATGAACCTGCTGCAGGTTATAAGGAGGAGAGTATGGCCTTTGTAGTCCTTTATTAGTAATGCTAATTTTTTTTCTGATATAAACAGCTCTCAGGTCACTGATAAAACATGTTGCTGAGAAAAAGAAACTCAGATCCCTTGTGATTCACGTGGTGAAAATACCTAGATTACAAGGATCATAAGAAAGCAAGAGGCTTGGAGGACATGTCATCAAAAAGAATGGAAAAACAGAATGTGCATTTAGACATCATATATATAAGTGATATATGTAAAATCTTAGCGGTGGTACAGTCATCACAGCAGGTTAATTTTCCAGTTGTGTCCATCAGGATTGAGCAGTAGATAAGTAAATGTAATTTTCTTGGGTTTCTTTTCAATTGCATTCCTGTTTTTTTAACATGGTGCAGAGAAAACTGGGTCTGAGACACAGATTTTTTCACCAAAACTGTCTCCTTCCCAGAGATCTTTAATTTTTCCCCACTGTAATAATTTATATCCCAGATTGCATATAATGGTCTTTCTCTGAGAAGATTTCCAGCATGGACTTCCTGCCTACAATGCCTAGAGGGGGCCATGATTTGATCTTTGAAGGAGAACATGGGCATGAGGAGTGAACTAGCAAACTGCATTTTCCATTAGGGAAGAGAGCTATTCTCCTTGACTAAAATTTTAGTTTTGTTTTCTATTAAAAACTTAAAGCTGTCCATACAGATCAACATTTCCTGCTACTGGAATATATTATTTTGTTTGTTCCAGAACTGTACTAGTATTTGCTTCCAGACACCAGTACTAACTACAGAATCTCCCTCAGAATTGATGGTGCTCTGCTTCAGGGCACTGCAAAACAGAATGTGCCACATGAACAGCCAACAACACTCCTGAAAACTTTCCTTTCTGTCACTTTGGTAACTTTGTCATATTCAGGAGAGAAAGATATGACTATAGGAGTTTTTCTGTGCAAACTGGCTTTATTAGAGATAGTTATTGTGTTTTGTAAACTTTTTCTATATTAATACTGTGTTTACAGTGATTTATTCAGCTGTAACTGAGAAGTTCCTAAATAATAATAAAAAAAAACAAGGAACAAACAAACCACACGTAAAATTAATTAAAACCTTGTTAGACTGGTAAAACTGAGCAAAGGGAATAATAAAACTTGTAGTCATGTCCCAGCCCTTGAAGGCACTTAGCAGTTGAGAGGACCTGAGCTCTCTTGCTCTTGTGATGATCCTGAAGGAGCAAAGCACCTGATGGGTGTGCATGGGAGCTGCCTGGCACAGGTAAAGCCCAAAGGTCTCGTGTTCCCTGCTGAGCTTTGCTAGCAAAGACTGTGACCTTCACTGCAAACCTCCCTGTGGTTATGAGCTTGCCTTGGCATTCTTTTAGCCCAGTTTTTTGTTCTGTGAGTAAGAAGATTAAGTGTAATGCAGAGCTACTGAGCTAAGCCCAGGGAGACTGGAAGCTTTATTAAAGGAACAGATCATAATGCAAAACACAATAACTTTGTCAGCTTTGATGAGATCTGTTGGCATCTCAGGAGATGAGCTATTTGGACAGCAATTATGAAGAGCAGAGGTTTTGTCCATATTCAATGACTGCTTTTGTATATTGGAATGAAGATGTATCATTCAGGCACAGATTCTCTCTCCTCAATTGCATGAAGTGTACCAAGGTTGTTACTGAGAAGCAGCAGTATTGACATAGTTGCCACCAACCTCTCACACCGTGGTTGCCTCTGCAATTCTTCAGTTGCCCACTGTGCTGTAGCAGGGCAAATAACTGAGGGAACCTCTTTTACATGAAAAACACAGTTGTTTGGGGCAGGGGTTCTTTTTTTGTTTGTTTGTTTGTTTGTTTGGGGGGGAGTTGTTTGGTTGTTTATGTGTTAGGTTGTTTGTTGTTGTTTGTTTCTTTTTTTTTTTTTCTATTTTATTTTTTCTTTTGAGGTGGATGTGTTTCTGCAAAGGTTACCACAGAAATTCTTGCAGAACAGCACAGAAGGAAAGGGGTGCCTGTGAGTTTAAAGCACGGCTTTGTGCTGGCAGAAGCAGTGTGTAAGAGGATATGGTGGATATAACTTAGAAACAGTGATCACCATATTCTGTAAATTCAACATCATTGCTTATTGCATAATTAATTTCCCAACATAGCCAAATAGTTCAAGTGGATTCTCTGAAAAGAGAACAGGTCACCTAGTTATCCACTCCAGAGCCCCCAGTTTTGCATTGATTCATTTATAATGTGTGTTTGGATGAAAGCAGATGAAAGCTCTTGAAAAGGGAGTAAGAGCACAAGGTCTGTATCAGACTGGAGCTCTGTCCTTTATCCTGCACTTGGTGATAGATGCTTAAGGAAACAACATAAGGATACAGGAGGTACCTAGTGTAATCCTTCCACTCGTATGACTTCCAATCTCTGAATATTTTGCTCCTTTTGGGACATTCTGAACAAAACATTTCATCTGTATTCTATATTTAATAGATGCTCATTAACTTTTCTGCTAGTTTCTCTTTGAATCCATGTCCAAACTTTTCATGTGCTTTAATTATTTGTTTTAATTCTGTGTGATTATTTAATGAGTTGTCTTCAAGATCCTGTTGTATGAGAAATAAAGAATAGCTATTTCCCTGATCACCAGCTCCATTCTGTTAATGTTTGTATAGCTCTTTATTGCATTTCTTTCTCAGTCATTTGTACCTAGTACAGAGGCTCCTAATTTTGTTGGGTAACTGCCATACGGATACTCCTCTCTGTGTCTAATCATCATCACTCTTCTCTGAATTGTTTTTAATTCTGTTACATCTTTATTGAGATGGGATGACCAGAATTGCTCTCAGTATTCATTCAGGTACCCTATGGCTTTAAAGATCATCACAATGATGTCTCTATAACTTTCCTCATCATTGCTAATACTCTTTTGATTTGAGCAATGAGCAGATATTTTCATAGCACTCTACCCAGTGATTTCAAGGTCCTTTTTTGAGATAATTTAGCACTTATCCATTTCTGTGTATTCTTACTATTTTTTTCAAGTGCATTGATTTGTATATATTAGAATTGCATTTCATCTGACATTTTAGTAGCCAGTCATACACTCTTGTGAGTTTCTTCTGCAAAATCTCACAAAGAAATAATTTTATATTGGAAAAATGTACTCTCACTATTCTCTTCCTTTCCATCATTTGTTGGTAAGTCACATGGCCCAGACACCTTGGGAATCTGGCATCCTTCTGAGGACAATCTGCCTATCCCTACCCTTTCCTTCTAATCTTTTCCACAATTATTAATTCACAATGGGGCCTGCTCTTGTATTGCATGGCAATTTCTTTTCCTGATAAGCTTTTGTTATCCGTGTCAAAGGTTTTTGGAAATTCAGATGCCCCATTATACCCTCAGGGCCACACTGATCCGTGTCCTTGTTCATGACTGACGAATTGGCAAGCACTCCCGAAGCACAGCATGCAGTTGTCATTTGGATTCTTTCCCCATCTAACCCATTTGTTCAGATGTCTACATACTCTGTACTTCATGTAATTTCAAATAATTTGCTCTATATCTCAGTCCAGTTTACTGGAGTGTAGGCCTTTGAATCCCCTCAGAGTTCCAAAATTTAGGTCACATTTTCCACCTTTTGATTCTTTGGTACCATGGCTGATTTAATCACATGTGATTTTGATTTAATCACAAAATCTGTCATACTACACATTTTATATTCAATTTCCTGTAGAGCACTTGCATGAGTAGCATCTGGGCCTACACATGTGTTACTATTTATTTTACCACCTCTTTCAAAACCTTTTCAACTGACACTTGAATTTGAAACAGTCTGACTCATTCTCTCTACAGAAGGATGCAGGTGTGGGATCAGGCCTTAGATATAATGTTACTTCTTTTTATATCTCTTTTACATATTAAAAATATGTGATAAATCAATCCTTTCTCTGAGTATTTTCAAGAGTCTATATTTGAGCAGCACTGTCAATGTTTTTTCCAGGGAGTAGGCATCCAAGAAATTAGCTATGTATATTTTTTTTCTGATTGCATTTTAATTAATTTGGTTCTACGTCTGGAGGTTTGTTTTGTTTTGGGGGTTTTGGTTGGGTTTTTTTTTTTTTTTTTTTTTTTTTTTTTGTGTTTTGTTGGTTTTGGATTTGTTTTTTTCTTTCTTTCCTGCTGTTCCCTCACCCTCCCTTTAGTAAGGGGTTTCTTGTGGGAGAAATTTTTTCTTCAGTCTGAGAAGTTGTACCAGGGTTTGACTTTCTGAAACTTGCACTTGCTTGAGTACTACCAGTATGTTCAAAGCTGCAGCCTAAAGGTGGTCAAAGTCCACTCTTGTATTTTTTACAACTAGGATTTCAAAAGCTTCCTGTGTTTGTTTGCTGCCAGTAACCTTAGTAGAAGGTCTCTGAAACCCAGAGACCTCAAGTCAGCCTCACCAACACTAAACACTCAGGAGAACACAGAGCAAAGCCCTTGGAAGTGCTCAACCAAAATGAGAGAAGCTCTGTGTGGAAAAAAACAAGCAACAAACATACCAAAACATAAACAACCCACTTCAAAACTGAAAGCAGAAGGAAAAAGGTCAGGAGAGCCCTATTAAATACATACTGGAAACAGAAAGATGTCCAGATGCTGCAGGACATCTAAGCAGCTCAACTACACTCTACAAGACAGTTGATGATCTTGGGTCAGTCACACAGAAAAAAACCTTTGGCTTATCAGCCTGACTTACCAGGACTAGTGTTACTCCTGACTACACTCTGAAAGTCCTTTCACTGGATCTTTAACAGCAGACAGAAAGCACCTCCAAGTTGAAAAAAAACATCAAGCAGAAGGCCTTAGAATACTAGAAAACTTCCCTAGAGCTGAACAATAGCTGCCACCCTTTCAAAATATGGCTTTGCCAGTATTTGCATCCTGAAAAGTTCTTGGAACACTTATGTTCTTAGCACCTGATAGTGCTCTTTCCAAGGAGGCACATTTAAGGACACCTAATCCTTTACAGAAACACCTTGCTTCTGGGATTGTTCTGCTTTCCAGCACCTAATATTCTCCTATAGTTCCTTGTTGTTTCTCATTGTGTCCTCCAATTCTGAAGAGGCAATGGGTTTGTGGACCTTGTGCAAGGAATTTCTGTTGTTTAGACGAGCTTTGAGCTGCTACTGCAGTTGGAGTGGAAGATTCATTTCAGAGGTATCGTTTTGCACACTGCTGTTCTGAACATGATTTTTGAGAGCAAAATTCATCTAGAAATGGAAGATAGTCAGTTGTTCCTACTGAATTTTAAACTACTTTTATTTCTAGCACCAGTAGCAGCCAGAGAAAGGTTCATTATAAGATTAAATAATTACTATTAGGTTCAGGATGAGAAACAAGAAGCCTTCACTCCTTGGAAGCCCATTTGACAGGGGCAACAGTTTGATATTGCAGGGATCTGGAAAACCTCTCAGGCTTGAAGTTCCTTCTGCAGAGAGCTCTCATGTAGAAATGTCTCCAACATGGAAAGACAGAAGTGGAAGAGGTAAGCAAATATAAAGAACACTGGACCCATGCTGAATGACTAAAACAAGACTGAAATTGAAAACTTATTCCAGACTAACATCTTTCTCCAAAAGCACTCAGATTGCATCCCACTGAGCTGGTCACTACATGGAATAATGTGGTAGAATCTGATGATGGGCTGTGAAGAATTTGGAATCACAAATTCCCTGTTTGGTTTCTGTTTTATTTGAGTTTTGATTTTTAGCCAACGTGGTTTTAGTGTTGTTTTCCTTGGTTTGTTTATTTGGGGTACTGCAGAGTCCTTCCCAAATCCATGGTCTGCTGCACCTTTGCCACGGTGTGAAAAAAGTTTATTTCCAGTACAATATTAGCTTTTCTAATCAGAAACTGATGTTATTGCTTAATGGTTATTGCTCTGCATTACTAGCCAGGTGTAGGAAATAACGGGCTGATAAAGCTGCTATTAATTTAATCAGGTTGACAGCTTCAGGCTTCTGCAGCAGAAGCTCAGGAGACCCATAAAGAAGAAGAAAAACAGTAGAAAGAAAACCAAACTCAGAAATTAGCGTCCAGGTGCAATAACCTTCCTCAGCCTGCTGGCTGTGTCATCCCACAGGGTGGGCCAGACCTCAGGCAGAGAAAAAATGCAAGACTGTGTCAGTGTTGTCAGCTGGAAACATGCTGGAAACATGCAAAGAATGGACTCATATCTCCTGCACCTTTCCATGAAGAGGGAAGCGCAAGGATACTGGGCGGGATTTAAGGAGTTGTGGTTGTGCAGATTTAGCAACTGTAGTTGCTAAACTAGTAAAGTTCTAGTAACCAGCAACTTTAGTAAACTTTACTAGCAACTAGTAAATGTTCTCTCCTCATTTCTGTCTGAAATGCAAAACTTTTCCCTCTGCTAATGGAGGAGGGAATACAAGCTCATTTTAATCTATACCCTGTTTTTTTCTGTTAAAAAAAAAGTGCTCCACTCAGCTTGAGAATGTGTTTACAGAGCTTGCAGTTCTAGGATGGAAACAAGGAATGAAACTTTGATACCTTGCAAGGTACTGTTCTTTGATCTTTTCTGCTGCGTTGAAAATACAGAGTAACTTAATTTAACATAGGAAACAAACCTAAGCAGTCACCAAATAACATTTCAGTGCATACCTGTTTGTCCTTGGAGAAAGATTAGGACCCAAACAGATTTTAGATAATAGAATATTTATCAAACATATTGAAGGTGCTTAGATGCAGTAGCAGGACATCTATTAGCAATCAAAAATAGAAGAGTACACAATAGAGCAGCATCCTTTGGGAGCAAGGAAGTCATCCTAACAAGGATGTACTGGTGCTCCAATCTCCACAAGAATCAAAAGGAGCTTTGCTACCTCTTCATAGACAGCAGTGCTTCCCACACCTGGTTTTAATCTCAGATCCATCTGATTAACTCCAAAGCATCTTCTGTGAACATAGTTGTAGAGCCCTGTTCAGTTTTCTGACCTGACTTCTAACTCTGCTAAAGGAGAGGAAAAATGCAAATGCTAGATCTATGTGTAACTCTTATTATTGGATTTGCTTATTTGGTGTGTACTTTTTTTACAGTCTAATTGGGATAAAATTTACATATGTGATAAATATCTATATAAAGCAGAGATTACATAAAGCATGGTCTTCTCTGTTATGTGGCTAATCCTAATTGTACTCTCTGAGAGAGGAGGAACAAGAATAGGGAAAACAGGAGTGTTATCTAAATTAATTGTATTTAACTTTTGAAATCTTACTTTAAGAATTTTGCATTTTTACTCTGATTTCATAAAACTAGACTGGTGTAATTAGAAAACATTAATGCTCCTTTGAAGACTTCTTATTTGAAAATATTGCTTGTATTATATCTGTGTCTTTAAATGAACTATTTCTATTGCCATTAAAAATATTCCCTGAAGAATGAACATAAATTTAATAGAAACATTCATTAAATCAGTACAGACGCATTTACTTCAGCCTTCAAGTGTTCTCAGAATCTTGACTAAAAAAATTCTAATTATGATGTCAAATTTGATCTGACAATGCCTTTTTTTTTAAAAAAAAGAAAAAGCTGATAAAATAAATGGAAATGACACACTTATAATTGAAACTTACACTAAAAAATCTTTTCTGTGAAAAAATGCTTCTCATTGTGGTTGATTGGCATACTCAATGACTTACAAGTGATGACTTTTTTTCATCAGTGACTATCAAGATATCAGTTTTGTAGGACATTGTCTGTGAAAATAGCATCATTGCTTTTCTTCCTTGTCAGAGGTGTTTTCATCCAAATAAAATGGACTAAAATAGAAGGAAAACACTTAAGTACCTGTTTTAGTACTGGTGTAGATAAGTTGTCTAAGTCAAAAATAGTAATCTAAACAAAATCTCAATGGGCTGTGACCTAACACTGGAAATATCTAGATTCACTACTTTATAAAATATATTTACTTTCGGAGTTGTTAATATCTGAGGCAGGTATCTGTTCCAATGACAAGTTTTTTTTTAAAGATAAAACAACTTCCCCAAGATGGATGTTGAGACCACCCCTAGAGTGCCTTGCAGCCTGTTTATTCCTCTGAACCATGCAGAGGAGCAGAGGTTTGAGCTTTCATCCTCAGGCAAGAACAACAGAGAAAAACTCTAGGGAACCCATTGACTCTTTTGGCTTTTGGGCAAGACTGAATCTGGCTGGCATCTCTGGAGACTATCCACAGCCTCAGACAAGAGCTGCTGTGGAATGCTCAGTCTGAGAGTTTGAGAGTTTCATTCCCCTCTGTGGCAGCAGCACTCCTGATGCTGCTGATGGATCCCTGGCACACAGCACAAAGGACATCAAGGAGTAGATGAAGTATCCATGCTCACACTGCTTTGTGCCATACCTTTATGACACTAAGCACAGGCTAAACATCTTCTGAGAAGGGGAACCCCATGAGACAAGAAGACCAATGGCTCCTTTTAATACCTGAAGGAGAAGCAGGGTTTCAGTCACTTAAGCAAGCTACCCAGCATCAAATTAGCAGCTCAGTAGTGGAGCCAGCAGCATTCATGTCTCAGAGCTGGAAATTTGCTAAAATCTTAGAACAGGGAAAGCAAAGCACCATGATGCCAGATCAAAACTGACAGGAGAAGGCTGATTCTACAGCTCCCTAGCAGTGATGCTTGCTATCTACTGCCTCCTTTAGAAACGGAGAGCAATGCATTATTTGGATTAATTTAACTGCTTTTCTTTCTAAGAAGCAGTTGTTTTGTGGTTTTGTTTGTTTTTTTCAAGATGTGTTATTCTAGAATATTGGTTTAAAAAAATGTAGTCCTGTATTACTTTCAACCAAACATATTGATACTATCAGATTAAGCGAACTGCAAAAATGCTAGTTAGAAGAGTATCTTCAAAGCTTTACATTATTGTTATAAGTAATTGTGTCTCTTTAAAATCTCTATTCAGAGGCATTCTATGGATTAGAAGAGAATTCAGAGTAGAAGTAGATTTATTCATTCTGCATCTACATTTTACAGTGACATAATTATAACATTTTAAACAGCCATGGTTTTGTTGCCCATTTTTGTGTCATATTGTCATCCTTCATTTTGGAATTCCATATTGTCTAGGATAAAGTCTCTGCCTTCTGTTCTACAAAACAGGTTCCCTCTATGATCTTCCTTCCTTTGCCTTGTTAGTGTTATGAATTCTTGTAATGGATTCACTTTTATGCTCAAATTTAAACAAATTTTTTGTTATCTGATAAATTAGATAATCTTCACCTCCATTCTATGCTACTAAATTCTCCTTATTTAATATTCACATTTTGTATTATTCAGTGCAGAGGAGGAGTGCTTTCAAGTGAGCAGCTTTTCCAGGGAGCAAACTGTGGCTGGATTTACACGCTCACAGAATTCAAGGTAACAAATATAGAATTCCCCATCTTTCCCACTTTCCTTTTCCTCTTCAAATCATCCTGTAAGCAAATTTTGAGGGAGAAATCACTGTGGAGGCTTTCAGACACTAAGAAATGTACTGGTTACACCACTATGAATTACAATTCCATAAAAAAATACAGGTCTGTGCAGCTGCAGTGATGTAGTAACCAAAGGAATATCATTCTAGCAAGTACTCCAGATACTGGAGACCTGTAAAACTGTGTCTCTTGGGAAGATGAAGCTTGCTGACCTAACCACCACAAGTTCAGTCCTGTGCATTGAACTTTCCAGAATATTTTATTTGCCTATGGCTTATTTTTCCCAGAAGAGGTCTGGGCTAGAATTTCCAAAAGCACTCAACAGGCTTTGTCTTATTTCCA
The DNA here is from genome assembly GCF_036169615.1 of Heliangelus exortis. Classification (NCBI taxonomy): domain Eukaryota; kingdom Metazoa; phylum Chordata; class Aves; order Apodiformes; family Trochilidae; genus Heliangelus; species Heliangelus exortis. Next base: position 13,124,200 of record NC_092427.1, read on the forward strand.
AAAGTGAACTACTTAGTTGTGCTGGAATTAATATAATTGAAAGTATTCAAGACTTTCTAAGTTATTTGCAAACTGTGGAAATGTTACAGGGTGCTGAGTGATCATTACGGTGTTGTATATACAGCAAGAAAAAACAATGCCTGAGAAATTTAGTCTTTGAAAGAAGATTCTTCCCTCTTTAATACAAACTATTCAGTATTATTCTGTCTATAAGGCAGTCACAGCACAGATACAATAATGCTGTACAGGTACTGCTAAAAGAAAAAAGAATTAGAGATGAAATAATTTTTTTAAGGGTGTTTGTGGATAAGAAGGAAGATCTGTGAAAAAAGCAGAAAAAACTCATACTGGAAAAGTGTGTGAAAACCTCAGTGCTATATTGACAAACACAGAGTTGCTAGAAAAGGTGTTTTGGTTTTTTTTGTTTTTTGTTTTTTGGGGGGTTTTTTTTTTGGTTTTTTTTTGTCCCAGAATCTGGGCAACACTATTGCAAAAGAGAAATTTGGTTAGAGACATAATGGATTTTTAAAAGTATCAATTTCAGGAGTGGAGAAGTAGCTTTGAACATCAATATAGTGTTTATTTGTTGAGGGGATAGGATAGCTGGAGGAAATCACAGAACAATTACATTATTAGGAACCACTTTCCAAAGGGGGATCATTTTAAAAGATTACTTTAGGGAAAGCTGGTGTACATTTTTCTCAAACAGTTTAATAGCATAATCATTTGTGCCAGTATTTTGTGTTTAGCGAAGAGAAAATAATTAGAATTGAAATTACAAAATTGCAGTTGTAGCCTTAGTAAAAGTCTCAAGATTTCATTCATAAGAGTGGTTAAAAATGCCTTTGTAATTCAGTCTTACTTAGTGTAAGGTTTCCTTTGATGAACTGAATTATTCAGAAGATACTCAAAGCAGCACTGAAATGCAGCACGACCTTCATTAGCATTGTCAACATTTACAGTCCAGTTATTTTCCTGTTCCAGTGTAAAGTGGACAGTATCAAATTTTTAGATCAACGTGTGTAAGTTTTCATCATGAACTGAAGGTGGATTATTGTGTAGCTCTTAATACACAGGTATATTCAAGTTCTAATTGAAATGTGCCTTGTAGACCCATTTCTTCCTCTTAGGAAATAAAATCAGGGTATGTGTTCCCATGGAAGTGCTATGATGTAGCATCTACACAGACACAGAACAAAAATCATGGTGTTTTTTGATGATAACAAGCACCACCAGAGGTTATCATCTATCTCCTGCTGTAAAACACAGGCCAATTATTTCATCTTAAGAAGGAGGAATGATCAAGAAAGCAGCTAATGGTAGCAGGTTTTTTTAAACTCTCTTCACAACAGTTTGGTATGAAGGGGATAAATTTCCTTCAATGGCTGAAATGCCTGGTACAGGACAGGCCTCAGGCCTGTTTTCTGAATCTGCTCTTACAATGGACTTGCAGAAGACAAGAAAGCTTCATTTCAAATGCATGTACAATTCCCACCAAAGTCAAGGAGAGCAGGACATGGCTGAGAAGAGGCTTTTGCTTTTACTTTCCTTTGGCCTTCTGATTGACACACCAGGAAAATGAACCACATCAGGGCTGGGAAATTCAATGTTTCAAAGCATTTCAAAGGGAATAGTGAATAATGAAAAAAGAGACAGAATGGAAAACAGGACATACAACAGAAAGTAAAGAATGATAACAGGAACAAACCATTACAGCATTGCCCAGGAAGGGAGAAGGACTGATGCCTCCAACAGCCTCCCATGAGGTGTTCACACCATAGAGACATGGATGCTGCTCTGTTCAGCCCTGCTTGGAGCATGGGAGGCATTCTCATCCTTCCCTCTCTTGCAAGGCCAAGCTCTCTTGAAAATTCTCCTTGATTGTTTCTTTCAATATATTTTGAATGTCTTGAAGGTGAAGCATAGAATAGAGCCATATTCTAGAAAAATGAGGAATAATAGGAAGGGCCTCATGTGAGCTCTCCCCACTCTTCAAGGTGGGACAGTCCTATCCATATCATTGTTGACAATGGTCTGGTTTATTCTTAAATGACTCCACAGTCCAGGCAATATAGTCAAGGATTTTGTTAACATTTCTAATGTTAATTTTTTAAAATATCTAATCTGTGTGTTGCTGCAATTTTAAGTCCATTGCGCCTTATGCAACAGGCCTTGGGGATGAAAAATTATTTAACCTCTTTGAAGTATCCTTTCAGGTTGTTGTTGATTTATGGATGCTTTCCTGATTTCTTTAAGCTAAGCAACCTCCAGTTCTCTCAGAAAAATTGACATGCCTTGAACTTTCCCCACATACACCTTGACACAGTGCTCCTAAAACCTGACACTGTATTCCAGGTGAATCTATACCAGTGCTGTGTAGGAAAATTATTTCATGTGATTTTCTGGTTACAATCTATCTTATATTAAAATTTCTGGGGTTTTGTATCAGCTTGGCATTTTTGATTTAAGATAGATCTGTGTTGGTTTTCAGAGCTTTTTAAAAGATGCTTCGTTAGGCTGCATTAGCAGCCTAAACACTTAAAAACAGACCTTGGCCATTAAAATAATTATGAAGTGATAATGCAGGGAGCTTTTCTCAAAAATACATGATTATTTCTCATTCATTGCTGGATTCCTCAAAATTAATCTTTTTTTTAACATCTCATTTCCATCACAGACAAGGAACTCTATTATTCTGTAAATGCCTACTGAAATTATCAAAGATTATCACTCTTCTCAGAAGATTAAGGCTTCTAAGGGAGCACATAAAAACTCTTATAACTGGCAATAAAATTGTGAGATTTGATAGCACCAGAATTCAGGAATCACCAATGAGAATAGAATGCTAAAATCACCTCAGAGTGGTTTTACAAAGCACTAAATTAGTGAAAATTGATGATAATTTTATCTTGGGATCCAAAAATTGAGTTTTCAGTTCCCACATTTTTTTGTCTATGACCTTGGCTGCATGGTTGATTTTCTACAATTGCTTCCCTTAGTCTGATCTGAAATAGTTTATAGCTAAATAGACAGTCCTCTACTGTGAATTTACAGCAGCCTGTGTCATTGACCCCAATCTTATATTACAACATTAAAAACTGAAGATACCTGCCTGGATATTGAAAAATGTTGATCATAACCTCTCTTGATTATCAGAGGAATAATAAAAAATGGGCTGCAGATTGAGAAGGAAAATATGCAATTTGTGGAGTGATGAGGGTAATACAGATGGGAAAACTTTGGGAAATAATATGAAATACTGTGACAGGATGAGGTACCAAGGAGAATAGTGGGAAAGAATGTATTTTCTTTAATTATCCTTTCACCAAAATACCCATCCCTTCCCCCTGCCTACCAAATCACACAATTTACACACACAGTAGCTCATATAGATCTGGGCCAAGACAATGTTTCTAGCTTATGGCAAACACATTTTGTTCAGATGAAGAGCTATACAGAGTCTTTTACTGCAGGACTGAGGCTTTTTCTCAACCAGCCCTTCAAATTGCAGAGAAATCTCAGCATAGACAATGTCTGCTGAGCAGGACATAATCAGAGGTGCTATCATGTAAATAAAAGAGACAGAAGAGAAAGCTTTAAAGCCAAAAGACAGATTTCACTATTATAATTCTGCTGCAAATAATTCACAAGTACAGAAATAGATATCTACATATTGATGACAGGAAACAGGTAAGAACACTGGTATTGACCTAAATGACAGGAAAACTTCAATCTAATATTCCTCATGTACCAAAAGCCAGCTGGGGCAGGGTAGGCTCAGTCTGATCTCCAGAGCACAGGCTGTGGGATTTCATCATCTGCCCCAGCCCCATGACTTCAGCTTCTGGCACAACCTGTCTTGCTGTTTTTCTCTACTTGCCTGCAGGGCCTTGGACTCTGTGTCTTTGATTTTTTCTGCTTTTGAGGGACTCTGTAAATTTCTGTGCTTTTGAGTTAAAGCTAGTAAGACCAGCCTGGTCTGGCTGTCAACCAGCATGAATCAGCAGCAATTTTACAGTGTCCTAGCACCAGGCAGCTTGGCACTGTTATAAGTGGTTTTTCCTTTAATAAAACTTGGCTTGTAATATTCTGTGCTTTACAATATAGGCTGATTATTAAATTACATTATTTTTCCACTATAAACTACTTTTTTGGGAAAAAGAGTATCAATCTTGCCCATTAAGTTACAATCAGAATAGACTGTCTTTTCTCTGTGTGTGGAGATGAAATGATTGCTAAGCAGTTCCTGTCCAGCAGCTACAAAATGATATTATGGGTAAATGTGAAATTTATATTCTTTTCCTGGGAGGTGCTATGGGTCTTTTAGCTGGTGAGGAACCATTTTCACTTGGTGACAGAAACATCTCTGTTTCTCTTTGTAAATAGGCCATGTATGGAACATGTGAGAATTAATTTTGAAAAAAAAAAGAAAAAGAGAGAGAAAGAAATCACTGAATAAAAGCTTAGGGCACTGAAAAGAAAAACTATAACCTTAGGAAAAAAAGCAAAGACTATAAAAAGTTTTGTTCCCAATGACTAACATTTTTCTTGCTTTGGAAGAGCAGTTTTGAGGCCCAAAGAAAGCAGCTTCTGAATTTGAAATGCATGCTAATGATTTTGGGTGTGTGAGGGTATGAGGCGGAGTCTGGACTTGAAATATATTTATCATCTTCTGTAACGGGCATGTGTGCCCACCCAGTAAATTCCTCTATTCCTCTATTACTCTAAAAATAGTATGTCACATGGAAAAATTGGATTTATGGATTACTGTATTTTGATTTTCTGACCAAGGTGAGTGTCACCACTGTGCACCCCAGCCCTCCACACTCTCTGCTGCATCGGGTCTCTGGTGTAGAATGTATTCACTATTGCTTCTGCAATGTAATTTACACTTAGTAATTTGCTACAGATTGACCTTTTAAGACAACAGAAGATAAATAATGGGCTCAGTGAATCCCTGGAGCACCTTCATAAAGGTTTGGTAAAATAGCCCTAATGATCCAAGCTTTTATAAGCCTTGGATTTGCATACCATTAGGGATAATGCTGATGTCCAGTAAATGATGAGTACTGAGATATCTCACAGTCAAACACCTGAGGGGAGCACCTTTTCTCATGCACCAGTATCATATGTGTAGTGATAGTAACCATTTGCACACAAGGGTGAGTATTTCTGAAGTTCTTAGAAAGAGCCATTAAATAAAAAGGAACTGCCTGTCTTTAGGAGCCTGCACATCTATATATAGCAGCACAAAACTGGTCTATAATTCTATTCAATGGCACAGCTCATTTCTAAAGTTGTACTTTCCTGGATGCTTTGAATGAGAATGATGCTTCTAATAGCAATCTAATATGATAGTAAATGTCTACTTAAATCATAATTTAAGGATTTAGTACCTGAGTTTAGGAAAGTAAATCTCACTGTATAAGAAAGGCCAAGTTGTGAGGGCCTGGATCAAGCCCAAAACACCACCAAAGGGAAAAAAATCGTAGAGTGATAAAAAGCCCTTTAAACGGTATGGATAGCAACACATATATTCTTCTAATGAGGAAGGAGAATAAAATTTAATTCACTCAATATTTAATAGATTTATTAGTAGGATTAAGCAAATTTGTGAGCTTTATTAAGGAAACTCTAAGACTTTAGCTGGATTTGGAAGGATTGCTTCTGAACCAGACTTTTCCTGTTAAGGTGCCATGTGTATTGCAACAGCTCTTCCCATGGTCCCAACATTCTGTGCTGTGCTCTGGTGAGGTTTCACAAGTTTGGATGGGATGGAAGGCACCCTTATTGCATAAGGGGCCTACAGATATTTTCTGTGTGCTTTAGAAAAGCTCTTGAGAGACACAATCCTTAGCTATGCGTTCCATCTTACTTCCCTCGTCATTAAATAATTCTCTGCTCTGTGCAGGAGGCTGGTTTTGCCAAAGGCAAAAGTGGTGGAATACAGAAGTTATAGAAAGAATTGTTATACTTGGAAGACACTCCAGAAAACACTATTTGAAATAAAAGCAAAAAAGCAGTCAGTGGAGGGGATAATCAACAAGGAATTCACGTGGAAAGTAGATTATAAAACTGAAGGATTTGCAGTCAGGGAGAAATCAGATGGAAAAATGGAGAAAATTTGTAAAGAGAGCTTTTGGAACCTGTATTTCCTTTTCCTTTTTCCTTTTTTCCTTTCTCCTTCGCTTTTTCTATACTTTTTCCTATTTTTGGCCATTTCCTTCCACTTTTTCCTTGTTCTCCCTTTTTCCTTTCCCCCTGATGGAGGGTTCTGAGACCATTTATAAGGTAAGACAAAATGTTACAAAAGAAAATGGTATGATGGAAGTTATTATGAAAGGTCAGGGAAACAGATGAGAAGTAATGCTTGAGAGCCACAAGACACATGAAGGAAAAGAGGTTTGGAGGCTTCAATATGATGGAAGAAAATGATTGAAATACAAAGAGAAATAAAAGTGAAGACTCATGATGGATAAAGTTAATAAGGCACAGTGAATATGACAGATACGTATGGCACATGTGGCATTCAGGACTTCCTCTCTTAGCTTCCACCTGAAAGGCTAGAATATACCACTCAGATTAGGATTAGGTAGTCTTGAGAAAATTAAGAAACTATGATTAATCGAACAGAGTAGTCGAGGGTATCAAGCACTAAATTATAAATCTAATCTCCAAATATTGCTTGTTTCTTTAATGTTAGTTGTAAATTTTTATGGGAATTAAACAATAGCCAGTATGAGTGAAATTATCAGAATAGGGTATGATAAGAAATAATTGGATTTTAATTTTGCTTGGGAAATGTCTTTAAGCAAACAAGAACTCTGAGTAGAACTAGGTAGCAATGATTTCCATCTCCTGTGAGATGAGTGAAAAAAAATCCACTTCAAAAGAGACTGAAAAATCATAATCTTAAAAATGTTAATAAAAAGATGAATCAAAAGAAAATGAAAATGAACACAAAACAGTGGAAATGACTTGATAATACCAGCACAAAACAGTTCAATATTTAACTTTTAACTAATTTTAAAATTTATATCAGAACAAACAGATATTGATAAGGATAACAGAAGATCCTTGCTCTCTGAAAACACTGAGAAGATCCCCTAAGGCAATTCCAAAACTTACTCATCCATTCAAACTGATCAGTGGACTTGAGTGCTTACAGAACAATTTTGGCTTATTCAGTCTCCAACTGACATTTCTTCAGCTGCAGTTTTTCTAGTCATATAATCCTTTCCATTCATCTGCTCTCCTCTCCAAAGAGCAGAGCAGGCTGAAACCACTCTTTCTATTTTGCTTTCAGTCCTTAAGAAAATATCTTGGATTTTTCATTCAAGAAAAAATCGCTCTGAAGTGTTTCAGTGAGTTTTAGCACTTTTGTTGCACACAGGGCTGGGAATCTTCTGCTCTGTGGCCTGTGGCAGATCTGATCTCCTCTGCCTCTCCCATCCTACTCTGGCTGTCTTATATATTTACATAGAAATGTGGGAATTTCTCTGCCACTCTGATATCTGACCTTTTTGCTTCAGTTCTTGTTAACATACCTGCACTGGGAAAAGCCCTGGCAGAGGACACACAATTATACCAGCAAAAAAAGAGTAATGTCAGGGTTTTTTTGGTATAATTGTTCTGCTCAATGAAGTAGCTTACAGGAAAAAGCCTTTTTTCCTGAATTTCTGTGCTCTTGAGCTTTGAGATGTGGTAAAAGCAAACCTTTCTAGGACAAGGCTTTCTCTTGTATTTGTTGAACACCTAGCACAACAGAGCTTGTCTTTACTGTGGCATTTAGGTGCTTCTTTAATCCAGCTAATAATGAGCGAGAGTAAGAAACAATGAAAATAGCACAGCAATTTGCTGAAGTAGATTTCTAAATTTGTTTTATTTCACCTGCAATAACATCCTCCATATTTATTACTAACCTTTTCCACTGAGCTCTGCAATCATTAGTCTGTCTAGGTAGTATTTATAATTGTGGGACAGACTCTGGTGCACCAAACACATTATAACTTTCAGAGATACTTCTAACCAACAGTTAAGTGTGAGCAGTAAAAGCTGACCTGAAAGGTTTCCATAATTGCTATAATTATGCAGAAGCTTTAAAATAAAACATCATTCCTCCCTGTCCCCCTTCTACCTTTGAAAATTCATTGCCAAGGAAGACAAAAAGGAAATGTTCACTGGAAGGGTCACTTGCTTCAGACTGTGATGCTTTTGATTGGAAATTAAAACTATAGTCATTATAAAGTGGATACAGTACCTAATTATAATGTTAGTTCTTGTGGTAATATATATTAATAATGTACCTCATTTATATCACTTTTTTTGTGAAACAGGATTACAGGGGATGGGGAAATTTGTCCTGGTTATAACTCTTTAAAGTTACTGCTGGAATAAAGCTAGAGCTGATAAAACTCAAATTCTATCACAGCACTGAAATAAAAGCTTTGTAAAGATGTGGGAGAGAGGAAGAACCCTTTAAGAATCTCTTACAACCACAGACCATTTTAAGGCTTTGAAGGTCACAAAGAAAGATGCTTGCAGATGCAAAATATAAGGAGGTCCTGCTCTGCAGGTTTGTAGCCCCTGGGGACAACAGCTCCTTGCCAGTCACCCTCAGCAGGCAAAGTGGGATATGAGAGGCCATTAATTCATTGCAATATGTGGAACATAAGTCCATTTTTCACTTTCCAATATTAAAATTCATGTCACAAAAGCTGCAGGAGAATTGTAGGCTTCAAACCATACCTTTGTCTAAACTTTTCGGTCTGCCCATAGTAATGGAGATGAAGCTCCACTGCAAGAGTGTGGGGCAGGAGACTGCTTTTTTTCAGACTCCTTTCAGGAGTGTGATGCTGTAGTTTCAGCTTCCCCAACATGCAGCATAGCAACAGCCAAGGTCTGGTGGCTGTTCCAGCCAGAAACGCATCCCTATGCAGAGCTGGTTTTTGTCAAATGGGAAAACATCCAGCACCCATCCTGAGCCATGCAAAAGCTTTCTATTCTGTTCACACAGTAAGAATCTAGGGTGAGAGTGGCAGAACTTTAGTATTTCAATGTTTTTGGTGGTCGAAAAGCAGCAAAACCCTCCAAGGATTTATAAATGCCTAAGGAAATTCGTTGTTCACTACCTAGTGAAACTGATGAGTATTAGTAGCTTATATTCTACCTATATCTTACAAAGAAATCAGTAAATTCCACCCTTATGCTTAGATAGCAAAGAGGGATGGAAAAAGCTATTCCAAGTGGGTTCATACTACAGCTGTGGATCAATTAAACATGGTTGAATTATGTAGAAATGGGCAAATTTTCCTCTCAGAGGTGTCATACCAATCTGTTTCAGAGTGGTTCTCAGTTTACATGTGCAGGAGGGAAAGTAGAATTTCACCAATATTAGGTGATACATAAATAAAACAATTAAGCATCTAATATACAAGGAGAAGAAGTATAATAAGAAATAGATATTTAGAAAGCAGCTATATAAAAATATATCCACAATGCTACAGACACAAATTTTCTGATCAAAAGTTCACAGATAGGACAAGCAACTTCACTGATATATAAAATATGATCACCAGAATGAACAGCCTGCTGGGACAACAGGCATTTTTAATGATGCTTACTCCTCAATTGTTCCTGGGTTTTGCTGTTATACAAAGAGTAAGTTTACCAATTATTTTTTAAACATACAGTATAAAAATGCAGAGGGATGCCACTGCTACCACTGCCAGGAATAGTGTCACAAAACCACACCAAATTGGGAGGCATTTTGAATGTGGATCCAGAGAACTAGTAGCTCTTTTTGTGGGCAGTCTTTGCACGTCTATTCTCCCTTCTTCTGAGAAGTAATCTGTTAAGCCCATTATCCTGCCTTTTCGAGCCAGACAGTGAAATTCCAGTGATTTCACTGTCTTGGAAATCTCCTTTAGCCATAGAGAAGTGGGGTAGCAACACAGCAACTAGGTGGCTGCAAGTGGAATGTCATCAAGTGACACAACTAATGATGCAGAGCATGTCTGTGGCCATAAGGTCACATTTTAAAAAATTACTAACTACTGAGTTCTATTCTATTTGTTTCTTACATGGCAGCTGTCATCTTTGCATCAGAGCCCTAGTGATTTTCATGACACCTATTCTTTGTGACACCAAAAGATTTGCTTTCTATGCTGTGTCTAATGCATTCTTGCACACTTTATTCTGCCTCCAGGGTAGTTTATTTGGCAGCTTTATCCTGCAATCACTCGGTAGGTAATTATTACCTAGAACAATGAACAACTCATCCAGCAACACTTGGAAGTTTGCTGATGGTAACAGAGAGTTTTGTTAGCATTTATTGTGCTTATTTGAAGGTGACTATTGAGCCTTTGAGCTGTGGTGTTTTTTCGATGACTTGTAATTATAATGGCATGTGGGAGAGCAGAAATATTCCTCCTCTGGACATTTTTTTAGAAGTCTTTAATAGAATGGGTATTGATTACAGCTTTTTCCAGCTTTCAGAAGGAACTATTTATTTCTCCATGAGTTGAGTGATCTCAACCAACCTGCCAAGTCAAAAGCTTTCATGCAGTCGATATGGTATATCTAATGTCTCTGGTTTGGGTCCTCTGTCAATTCTATAATTGTCTTTCAGCTGAAAGATTCCTCCCTATATTGCTTAACCCAGTGTGTTCTGGTACTGTTTCACTAGCCAGCATTGTTCTCTTCTCCTCACCCACAATGAGAATTTGCTTGCAGGACAAATGAATGGATAAGCAAGCAACTCTTGCTAGTTTTTGTCTCCGTTGCCTGTTTTTACAAACAGACCAACAAACCTTCTTAAAAATGTTATGATCTCAGGCACCATCTTGTCTGTTCTGTTGGCCTGCTTAGATGGCACCTCATGCTGGTGATAATGTTCCTTTTTTTAAAGCAGTTTCTTCTATAGGAGTTTAATTTGGGCACTGTGATACTTGCCCATCTGTAATTCTGAATTCTTTCCCCATTTTGAAGGCAGACACACCAGTTTCCTCATTACGTAGTTCTTCAGCTGTGTACACTCCTGGTGTGTAAGGCTGACATCCTCCAGGACTATTATTATCAGTGAAATATTTAAGTTTCTCAGACTTCCCTCTTATCCATCAAATTAAAAAAAAATTAATAAATTTGCATTTATCAAAGAAAAGGTTTAGAGGTAACCTGATCATAGTCTGTAAGTGCTTTGACAGGGAGGAAGTTGATGAAAGTACAAGAATCTTGAGTTGATCAGAGAAGGTGACTCTTTCTCTTAGAGTTCCAGGCAAAAAACTAAAGTGCACATTTTCTACAGTGTTGATGATGAGCATCTGTAGGAATGAATTACCAGCAGAATCAATGTACTCTCCATACATGACATACTAAAATAGAGGATATCTTTTTTGAAGCACGCAGTACATGTCAAGCATGGGGATAGAGAGCAAAGATTACTGCAAATTCCATGACTTGAGCTGCTCAGGAGACTAAATTGTGTACATTAATATCTTTAAAGGCTGAAGAGCCTTCTGTCAGTTTTCATCTCTATAATCTGACAGTTAGTTTCAGGCACAAATTTTGAGAAAAGAAACAAGTCAACCAAAACAGGCCCCAAGCAGAACTGTAGTGGAGACTGAACTGCCTCCTTTGGGTGTATTTTTCCATTCCAGGTATCAGCATTACCAGTGCTCACTTCTGCATCAGTGGAAGTTTTAGATCTGCTCTTGTATGACTTTTAAACAAGAAAATTACATGTTATGCATAAATTCACTTTTCATTAGTTAATATTAAAAATCTATTTTGTTGAATCACATGACACTTCATATTAAACACTTTCTGGATTGCAATTTTGTTTAAATATGTTGGCTGCTGGCAACAATATTTGAAAATTACATAGGGCCTTCAAAAATGACTACATTTGCAACCATGATATTTAATCAAACATCAAAATATATGAGGTATAGCTTTTCATTAATGGCTTGTAGATAGACTTGCTGCTAACGTCATTCAGCACTTTGAACATTCTGAGCCATGTCTACTGTAAATCTCTTCTGTTCCAGAGTTATCACTTTATCTGGATAAAAGATTTGTTTAGAGCAACATTATGATTTTGAAGTTGATTCCTTGAATGTCATTACTGTGCACCAGTTTTGTTTGAAGAATAGTTTTAGTGCATGCAAACTTGAATACTTCCAAAGGAAATTAGTCCCATATCTTTTCTTCAGTTATCATCTCACGTGCTCCAATTCAGTACAAAACAGAAAGTCTAGATCAAGGATGTTTGGGAGCTATTTGGATGGCACATGTATATTAAGAATATTTATTGCAAGGTACCTCACAAGAACTGGTTCTACAGTCTGGATCCAGGCTAACACTTTTGCTCTATGGACAAGTTGCACTTGTGCTAATTTACTTGTTCATTTGGACATGCTCTCTGAGTACTGTAATGTAGACTTCCTTCTGATTCCAGTGCTGTCAGTGAGAGCATTAACCACAGGGTTTAAAATCTGCTTTCTGCACTGTCTTGCAGAAAACACACATTCCCTAATTTCAAACAGAAAGAGCACTGCTGATTGAGGATGTTTTGGTTTCAGCAAACCAAACTTAGGTGGAGTCACTTTAAATTCCATGCTTTAATTTCATGTAGCTGCTCAGAGACAGAAAGAGACATATAAGGCAATTTCTACCTTTGAAGAAGGCTTTGTTAAACCAATTTTAATTTAAAATCAGTTAAGTTTCACAAAAAGAAAGTTACACTTGCAACAATCTGAAATCCTCTTCCTTTCAGCATTCAAGTAAGATACTTCATCTGTCAAAATAGCAGCTTTCAATTTGATAGTTAATTTTTCTTTATACATAAGATATTTCATCCATTTTAGAGCTTTATTCATTTTTGCAATTAGATGTCTCTAGACTGTCTTTTATATGCTGTTAAAATATTCTTTTGACAGTGCTTGACTTCACATATCCATTCTTGCCTCCAACTATTCACCAAATGTTCTTGTTCTGCATTGACCACCCCTAGGTATCCCCCTGTTGTTTTGCCACTCAAATCTCAAACTGTTCACTGATGTCTCAGCAGTGAGTGCATATATCTATTTTCTGCTAACTATGCCTTCCTAGCTTTCTCATTTGGGGTTCTATTTCTGAGCTTTCTTATATGCTCAAGTTGACTCAAGTGAACTTCAAGTTTTCATTTAGGCAGCACTATTTTTTAAATTTTAATTATAGTTTCTCTTCAAGAACATTTTTAATTTTTTCTTTCCAAAAATCTATCATTCCATTTAATGTCATCTTCTGTTTTTAAAAGACTGACAGTTTCTTACGGTAACCATAAAAATTATGTGATACACTTGAGCTCATGACTCATATTTAGAATGAAGTATGTTGGCTTTTTACCTCCTTAGTAATATATGCAATTAATCTGATACCTACAGTGAGATCAATCTTACTGCAGGTCTAAGCAAGCTATTTGCACTGCTACTGCTATGACCTCCATCAGTTTAAAATCTAATTACACACAATATTCTTGATTCCCCTCTCTTCAGATAATGGATCTTGTTCCAAATAGACACTGTTCTTGCTTAAGTCTAGTTTTGATCTCAGCCTCCAAACACTGCATCCCAGCTGTTGTGCACGTAGGTGCCAAAGCCTGCTATTACTTTAGCATTCTGTATTTTTTTCCTCCTCTATGCTCCTGTGATCAGATTTATAGTCACTTCAGAAGACTTGAAATTCATACAGGGTTGAGAGCTTAAAGATTTCCTCCTTTTGAGCCAAAACTTCACTGTGCCATATCTACAAGTGTATTATCATTAGAAGTAATTCTGTTTGGGTTTTGTCCTGTGTGATTTTTAAGCAAGGGGTAATCTTATACAAAATATTTAAAAATAAAAAAATCTGTAAAAATTCTGACTGTACCAAAACTAACGTTGATTTCAGGATTCTGTAGAATACCTCTACAAAGATCTGAACTCATGAATCATCACTAAAGGGAAATATTCACTTCCTACCATTCCAGTTCTGTGAACTATTTGCAGAGTTCAAATCTTACACTTTATCAAGTACTGTCTTTGTACCATGTATATTTGGTTTTTATTTTTATCTCTATGGCTTTAAAATATAAGAAAAGAAAACATAAAAATACTTTTTAAACCATCAACAGGGCATGTTGTATTTTTTACTTCTTTATCACAATTATATGAATAATCACTGTGCAGTCACAAGCTGAAAAGACTTTCATTTTCTCAGTTGTACTTTTCAACTGAGCTGGTCAGAAACACATAGTCACCATGTTCTCCAGCCCTGAGGTCTGCTGCAAATACTTGTCTTGGGTGATGTTTAACATGTAATTTAAATAGTGATAAACTGTCAGAACAGGGCTAATAAGCAAAATACATGTTTCACTGTGGAAGCAAAATGGACAATACAATACTTTAATTTTAAAATTTCAGTTATAAAATTTCTGTCCCAAGCTTCCAAGTCAAAATAATTTAAATCTTGTGCCTCCTAAGGATGTGCAGATTAGGATTATACACCTACAAAAGATATATTTCTCCTAATAACTAACTGTAGAATTATCAGTAGCTGCTGTGTATCTACAGTGCAAATATTTCCAAAACTATGTTAAAATAGTTGGTATAAAGATAAATGACTAAAGATATGACTAAATGACTAAAGATATCAGGGTGTCTTGGCTAGGCAACTTTTTGTAATTCAAAGGAGTTTCAAGATAGGGAGAGTGGCTAAGATTTTTCGGGAGCTCCTAATGCTTTGGGGTACTTCTTTGTTCTGGAATCTACCTTGAGGATATTTTAGGGTTCCTCGTTTTATTAGTTTTGATAAGACATCATCTGGAAAGCATTCTCCCTGAAAATGTTTCAAAAACTGGCATTGGAAACTTCAGAGCATTTTAAGATCAGCTTTGAAAATTTATTATGACATTTTCTCAAATTAGCACTTGCTTGACTATGCTCTGGAGAAGACAGCTTTCTCAGGTCTTTTTAGTCTTCAGTCCTTTGCTAGCTTGTAGGAGGGAAAACAGGGATTCACTGAAATGTTTCTGTCACTTTCTAATCAAACATAAAGAAGTTATCAGTGCTCAAAGGGAGACATCCATGGTATTAATATTTCGTTCTCTTTCAGACAGAGAAGCAGTGAAATCTGCCTTCCCAAATAAAGCAGTTTAGCAAATGGCAATCATCATTGCATCATACAAACAACTGAAGAAGGATTAGAGAAAAACATTACTAATTGGATCAATATAATCCAATTTCTCCTTCCTTAATTAGAAAGTGAACTACATAGACATTCTTTACATCTTCTTCCATGTAATCCTATCTTTTATATTCACTCTTATTCAATTTTCATCAAAAATATTTGATAATTCTACGGAGTCTTTCAGTTTGGCTGCTTAACACTGAATGTAGTTATTCATGTGAAATAAGAAAAAACAGACATAATAAAATATTTCCCCTCTGTAAAAATAGTAATTTTAATGTTTTGAAATGTGCCTAAAATACTTAATGAAAATATATATTATAGGTTATAAATTATTTCTATTCTTTAATTAAAGCAGGTTTTTAATATGTGAACATGTGTGGCTCTGCAATTCTGCAGTAAAACTTACCAGCTGCAAAATATTAAAATGTGAATACCACTGAGGCTAAAGTGACAAACCAAAGCCCTATTCAGAGTTACAAAAACTCTGTTAATATAATGTTAATATTGAAAGTAGTGGAAGATTTTAAGGAGATCTTACCGTTTACTTTCAGGAGAGAAACAACACCATGTGCACAGAGGATTTTGTGGCTTTCTACTGTTGTGGGTTGTTTTTTTCGAGTGGCTCATTGTAGTGCTTCCTATCTTCTGCATAATTTTTCTTGTGGATCATGTTTATTTAAATTTCAAAGTTGTTGAAGTAGGAGGTTTGCAGGTTGGAGCTGTAAGTATAGTAAGAGACACTGCAGTTTTGGCTTGGTTTGTGCAAATGTCTTCTGAGAGAGGAACATAAACCAGCAAATAATAAAACAGTGACGTATCTTATGTCAGTCATGGATCTGTCATTTCAGTTTGGCCATTTACCATTGTATTTTGAAGATGACAAGATGTGTATTCCACTGTGATCTATTAGGACCCAGTGCCAGCTGAGCTGATAACATGCTTTTCTTTCTCTCGGGGTAGGAAGTTCTCTGTCTTTCTCTTTCTCTCCTCTCTTTCCTTCCCTGTGCCCTTCTCTTCTGCATCTTATGCTCAACTGCTCCATTGTTTCAGGAGAACGCAGCTGATGTTTCACCTTGTTTTTCTGCTACCTGCGTTTTCCTTTCAAACCACTGGTCAGTTGGAAAGAGTTTTTTTGAAGATCAAAGGTTTTCCTGACACTCCTGCATGAAGGTAAGCCAGGCCTCTCTCTTTCCAGGGATCCCATAATTCACCACTGCTTCCTGACTGTTCTTCTGACACTTCGCAATCACTTTTTGCACACTACAAAAAAAGTATATTTGCATTAACAGCAGCTTCATCAGACATTGCCCTTATCCCTCAATTCTTCCCACATTTAATAACTGTCCTTTTTTTAACCCTTTTCTGATTTTCTCATAGCTTTCCTTCCTTCTTTCCTTTTTCCTTTCGCTACAAAGTTCCTTGGTCATGAAGCAGTTTGCTTCATTTCTAGTTATTTGAGATGCCTACTATTCTTTTTGCACTTTAAAGAAGACATAGGTATCTTGTATGTGAGAGGCCAGGATTCCCAGGCATGCCAACACAACATGCTCAAGTCTGGTTTCTTGTTATGTTTGTGTATTTCTGAAATTTTTCAAACTTGAGAAAAACTCTATTAAACTTCACTTTTACATGAAAAGATATTATGTTCATAGAACAAACACTCGTAACAAAGCAATTTATAATTTTCTTTTTCTTAAAGTGGAATATTTTTTTTATACAAACAACCATAGTGTTACCATTGTCCTCAGATCAACAGAGATTTATTTATAGGCCTACACACTGAAAGAAGAACACAATAAAAACACTGGTGCGATGAAACCAAGTGGAAAGGAAGACATCAGAATGAATCACTACAATAAATCTTCCAACCAAAATAAATAAATCACAAAATCAAGAGGAATGTGGAATTTTTTGACAGAACTTATTTAGTGCACTGTTAATAATTTTCAAGACTAATTCCACAGCAAAGGGGTACTATGATACATAAAGTCAACATCCAGTCTCTTACAATTTCATATCAAAAGCAATTACAGATAATGGTTGGCTATTCTTTTTTGCCATCTTTCTTCTGTATAAATAACCTACTTCCAACAAGCTAGAATTTCTCAGTGCCAAGTGATTTGATTTAATCACAGATAATCATCTGTTGATTCTTCCTGATCTAAACAGGGTGTCTTGAATAAAAGATAGAACATGAGAGGTAGGTGGTAAAGTACATGAAGCGCACAAAGATTTTACAAAATGGCAAAAATTAAAAACTAAATCAATGACTGAAGGATAGGTTTTCAAAAGGCCATTTAAAGCCAGAGTATTGAAAGATTAACTCTCACTTTGGTGCCAAACATCCTCTATAAGCAAATAATTTTGTTTTCATTTTGTATTTGCAGTAAATTTTACAAATTATTTTAAGAACTTGTAGCTCTCTTAAACATCATGTATCTAACAACAACAAAAACCTACATTTCTTGTAATTTTGTTAGCTAGCCAATTTAACAGTTCTTTTGGCAATACTAACGTCATAGTCTATTCTATCAAGACATCACAAAACCCTTATAAGAAATATTTCAGCATTCAGTTTCTCCAGAAATCAGCACTTAAAAAAAAAATTAATAATACTTCTGCTTAATGTTGAAATATTGATGTTACTTGAGTTTCCAGATAGACTCATCTTATTTTGTTAAAGAACAAAGTCTTAAAGCATACCAGAGAAATACCATTTACTTTGTACTTATTCAAATACAGAGAATACAGGGACTGTATAAACTGTGATGAATAGACCTAAGGACTGAGGTGGCATTTTTTCCACCAGGTTTCAGCTTATTGAAATTAATGTTTAATTTTAGACTGTAAGATAGAAGTGGATGGTGTTGGGAAGCATTCAGGTTTCTAGTCAATAATACACTTAGTAAAAAAGATTTTCTATCAAGTTGTGGACCCTTCTGTTTCCAGTCAAGCATAGAGAAGGGGCAAGCAGCCCAGTGGCACGTACGTATTCTGGTTCAAGCTGCCAGCTGAAGATAGAAAACTGTGTCTGATCCTTCTGAAGCTTACATTTAAAATGTCTGCAGAGTTTATTTCTGGAAATGATATGTCAGAGGAAGCTGGAAGAGTTTGACTGCGGTATCAAGATATTTGGCTTAATTTGTGCCAGGGAAGGAAGCAAATGCTCATGTTTGAAGGACTTCATGGGAGAAGCAAGCTGTCAGAGAAATCCTCCAGTAACATGGGTGATGTATTTGCCTTGCACAGTCAGTGCAGTATTACACAAGGGTGGCTCAGTACTCACAGAAAGAGAGTAATCTGGGCTGGAAGGGACCTTTAAACATCATTTAGTCCAATTTCCCTGCAATGACCAGGGACATCTTCCACTAGATGTCTTCCATCCCACCTGACCTTGATCACTCCCAGGGATGGGGCATCTCCCATTTCTCTGGGCAGCTGGTCCCAGTGTTTGACCACCCCCTTCATAAAAGAGTTCTTCCTTATATCTAGTCGGACCCTACCCTATTTTAGACCCTGAGTTTAAAACCATTATCTCCTGCTTTGAGAGGCCCAGCACCCACCTTGCCTGTGGCCCAGCCGGTACCAGTACCAGGCTGTGGTGAGCAGAGGACGGGTCATGTGACCTGGATGGACCAATCACAGCGCTCCTGAGCGGAGCCCTCAGCACAAAATGGCGCCACAGGGAGGCGCGCGGGTCTGGCCCTGGGCCGGGGCTCTTTGGTTGCCATTGCTCCCTCTGCTCCTGCCTCCTCTTTTCTGGTTGATAATTGTTTACCAGCTGAGGAGTGAGGGGCTCTTATTTACATATTTCTGTATATTTGCAGTTTGCTATACTTGTTAGTATTACTACTTCATTTACCTCTTCCCCAACCTTATTCCTCTTGGGACGGAGTTGTCCCATTGCAACAGTCCCTCCTAAAAGATCACTCCCCATATTTCTTATAAGTCCCCTTCAACTACTGAAATGCTGTACTTTAAACCTTGTGCCAGTAAGATTTCTGTGTGAATTCTAATTCTAAAAGCTAAATGGGGCTTTCCTGGTGCAGGTGACAAGTTTCATTCTATGATGGTAGTAAGGAATACCCCTCAGCTGGATGCATCAGTAGCATTCATTTGGGACATACATTTTTTTGGATTTCAGCCAAACATTTTTATTTGTCCTTAATCCCTGCTTGCTGCATGGTATTGATATCATTGAAAATTTGCTTCAGCTGTAATTTCAAAGGCATTTATGATAAATGAGTATCAAACACTGAGTTCCTTTATATTTTTTTAAAAATAAGAGGATTTTTAACTCCCAAAAGGGTTGTAACTATACAGTGTTTCCATGCTTTTTATTATAAATTTGATCATTCGTTGTGGTTCCTTTTTTCCTTGTTCTTTTCATAATTGTGACTCCAAAAAGAAACTCAACTTGGTATTAACACAACCAAACAGGCACAGCTCATTCTTTCTCTGCAGTGGGTTGTTGATATTTTCTTAAAGATTTTACGTTCTAGGTATATTTTAGGCATAGTACTCTGATGAATAATCTAGTAGTTTTTTCATTATTTCAGTGAGCATATTGTTTCTGGAAGGGTAGATGTGTGGTTTGCTACTTTGTATGGTAATTAACACTGTGATAATGCAGGCTTTGCTCTTGTGCTGGAAGATGTCTTCCCTTTCTCTTTATTCCAGAGATACCCTGGGTCATGGTTATAATATGCCTGCAGATTTGGTGTCAACCCTAGGAGATAAACAAACAAAAATAAATACATCTTAGTTTCTCCATTTAGGATTCATCAAGCCTCTATTGATCTTTGTTATTTCTCTCAAAGGATTTTCTGAAGAGGCTTATTAACTGTATAATAAAGGCACTTTAACTTCTGGCAATGAAAGCTTTCCTTTTTTGTGGTCTCTCTGGTATGCAGAAAGTGTACCTAACCTTTGATGTAACCACATTTGTGCATCCAGGTCCCCTCATTAAGTGGAGCCTGCCTTAGTGGATCCAGACCTCTGTGAGAACAGGGATGAGAATCAGTGGAATTACAACGAGGTCAGGAATCAGGACCTTTGGTTGAATGAGCTTGGACACATTTTATCTCCGTTTTGATATAAAGCTCATCTAATATGAATACAACCAATGGTGATTCCTCACACTCTAGGAATAGGTTGCTCCTGGAAGAAAGCAAATGAAAGGTATTTTATGCTAATCATATGATCCTGAGTAGGACCCCAGTTGTATCAGATACTTATGCAGTGAGAAGATCTTCTCTTTCCCAGACAGTTCATAAATGAAATTCTGCATTTTTTTTAGATCACACATGAGCTCCCATAATTCAGGATACTCTCTGGCCCTGTTATTTCTTGACTGTGACTCTTTTTTTTCCTCATCTTTTTTCCTGTGCATCAGCCAAAGGAAGCAATGCAATATTGTTCTGCGGTGTGTCAGAAGAGAATACTTCCAGTTCAGAGTCAGACCGTGCAGGTTACTGCAGTCCCTAATGGCCAACTTGTTCGTGCCTGGGTACAAGCATCCAGACAGTGACATTTGTCCTTTCCTATCACTACAGCTGCAATGAAAACTTAGACAGTAGGCATGAGTGTCCTCAAAGTCTTTCTGGCTGACATTTCCACAGCAAGACAAGCCATATGGCTCCATTGCCTATGGGACAAAGCCTTCTTCACTACTCAAAAATCAAAAGGGATAAGAAACTAGTCTCAAATAGAAAATAATTCTTTTTGCAGAAAACAGCTCCTGGAGACTGAAAATGTGCCAAGGCTCTGATCCTTGCCTACCTTCTGCATTCACCAAAACAAATGCAGTGAAGTAAGTGCTAAGCATGATAGACCAGGCATGACCAGCCATCTTCACTCTGCAAGTCACGTTTGTAAAGTCATTGGAAACACCTCACATACCTCAGAGAAACAAGGGGAAAGAGAGGTTGTGAAAGAGTTGCAAGTAATAGAACTCCTCAGGTCCCTGGTTAGTGGGTTTTGTTGGTGTTATAATCTGATCCTGCAATGCTGGTCGCAGCAGGTCTGCTGGTTAACATTTTCACAGCTAGATATTCAGGTCACCTGGCCAGCCTTGCTGCAGCACTTGCTCCATACCCCTCAGGCTCTAGACTTGCCATCCCACTTTTATTTAAGAATTGTGGAGCTGGCTGGCCATGTGTGTACATGGTGTCCACCTGTTTTTGTCCTTTGCTCTACCAGAGTAGGGATTGCTGATATGGTACTGGGGAGAAGAGAGACTATGTTAACAGTGATTAAGATAATGTGCTTGTGGTAATGATCATAAAACCTAGTTAATAGTGGAACACATAACTAAGTACTGTAAAATATGGCAAAGTTGTAAACACAGTGGATTTCTGTTTTCATATTTGCACAGTATGGCCTCCGTATACAATCAAAATTTCTTGGCTAATCCCCCAAATCAAGACAAATACCACATAACAGCTATGTTAATTACTTTTTGTCATATAGGATAAATCTCCACTTGTTGAGAACATCTCTTAGCAGTGACTCTTTTTGAAGTACACCAGAAGAAGTTTTTAAAGGATTCTGCTTGGATTCCTCGGAGCAGCAATGTTTTGAGAGTCTTGTTCATCAAGTATGAGTTCGTCAAGTCACAGCAAGTCTATCAACCCAGACAGCAAGGACTGTTCTGTTTGACCTGGCTTTAATTTTTTTCTTGTTTGTTTTTGGGTTTTTTTTTCCCCAGCTCTCAGCTTTTTTAAGACTGTCTTTACATTAATATTAAAGCCTCTGGACTATTACCTGGTTAAAAAAATATGCCTCCCATAAGACTAGCTGGGAATAACTTTTTGAATTACCTATGAATAGAATCAGAAAAGCAAATTTCATTGATTTTATACAATGGAAGCACTTAAAACTTTTACTTTTTTTTCTCTATGAAAATGTTAGGATGGATATGAACTACAGATTTGGTGGTCATTTCAATTATTCATAGTAGCTGAATAGTTTTGGAGGTGATTGTTTCATTTTGTTTGAGGGATAAATTATATTGAAGGCAGGTATACAGCAGAAAGCAAGGCAGCATTTTTTTATTACTTATTTACTGCACACCACAGGTTTTGTAATGACTTGAAGGAGTGTGTATTATGCAGGTGGAGCATTGTCTGCTGCAGGATAAAATTAGACTGTTCTGTTTGCATCTCAAAAACTCTGACAGCAGCACTGGTGAATGGCTCATACATTTTAAGGAACAGAAGGCTTGGTTTCTATTCTAGTGTTAGCCCTTATATTATATACATATTGTATATGTATATATACATATATATTGTCCTAGTCCTCCTCTTAAAATTCCAGTCTTTCAGATTTCCAGATTTCAATTAACTCTGGATGGAAAAAAAACCATATTTTTTTTTAGGTGTTAGATGGGTTTTCCAGTCAAAACCAGCACAGAGGTGGGTGCAGGATATAAACTACACTGCTCTGTGCAGCAGTTTCCACTGTGACACAGCTGTCAGTAGCCTCATCACTAATGCAGCATCAGCTTTGCTGGACCTTGGTGATGTGCATACACTACTCATTTTCCCACATTAGCCCATGGCATTTAGCCCATCCCAAACTCAGGAAGGAGGAAAAGGCAAGTGATTGCTTTCTTACCAAGCACCATATTCACACTCCTCATCCACCAGTAGAGCTGAGGCAGAAAAACAATGTAGATTTTTAGCTTGTTTACTAACCAGAACTATGGGGAATGTCAGAAAAGTATTAATGTGGCAAAATTGAGGCTCTTAATGACCAAATGTTTCCTTCCTGTTTTCCATGTACAAAGAAATTCTGCTTATAATCCATTTCATATTATTTCAACAATGCTAAATATTTAGACAGTAAGGCTTTCCATAGATGTCAGGTTTCATATGTTTTAAAAATAGAAATGCGGGAAAGTTAGTGAAGTACTCAGTTGCCAACACTAATAAATAACATCTTCAGCCTTTGGCAAGTGCAGTACTATCTAAACAAGGGTTTTTATCATGGAAACTCTCTCTTCTGCATCGATATGTCTGTCATACTTCCACAATCAATCTAGAATATCATATCTTAGTAAGGCTGCTAAAAGGGACGGTCACATCTTATCTTTTCCCCTTTCTTTTCACTGATGACAGCAGTTATATGGACACACGGGGGATCAGTACAGGAAAAGGCTGTATTTGAAAGGATTTTTATACGTTTGTTGCCATGGTATTTTCTGAACTGAAGTTACCCATGTGGCAGAGTAGAAAGCAGGGATGGAGGGGGGAAGCAGGTGTCAGGTCGAGGAACAAAAGCATTATAACTCCTGTGAGCAATACTGCCAATTCCTATGAGACTGAAGTGTGTGTGGGATGACAGTATACTATTAGGTTTGCATGAAAGTTGTTTTCAGATTATGAGAAATGGGATTTAATGTCAATATACCTGATTTCTGTGTTATAATTCCCATCATTGCTTGTTTTATTAAATTAAATCGACTGCATAGCACACCTGAATATTGAAAGTAAGACCCCTTTGTCAGCATCACATTCGTTAAATGTAAGTCAATGTTTTTTCTTTTCACTAGTGCAGACAGCTATTAAATGTGTGGTAAACGTGCTTGTTTCCTCACAGCATTGCAGGAGTACTGTATTAAAGAATGGTCTTTCAAATGGGGACTGGGATGGAAGCCTCCCAGACAGTACCATTATTCAGAACTGCTCTTGCAAGGAAGGAAAGAAATATCTGAATACTAAATTAATAACTCGATCCGGGCAAGTTTACAATGAATTACCTTGTCTTATTAGAAACTTGTTTATTCAGCATTCATGTTAAAAAAAAACCCACAAAAAACACAAACAAGCAAACAAACAAACAAACCAAACCAAACCAAACAAAAAAAACTGCAAAAAACCCCGAGAAAGGAATATTTTTTATGTGAAAGATTTTTCCCGTCAAAAATCTGGCTTTGGCCTTTCATCTGGTCTTGACAGGCTATATGTGGGCCTGAAGATGTGAAGCCATATCAGTATAATTTGAAATTAAGATTACCCAACTGTGAATATGATGAAAGTCAATATATTTCTTGGTTACAGCAAGTAGTATAGTTTCTATTAATTTTTAAAAAAACAAGAATGCATTCTCACAAACACTTTATATACCATACAAGAAATGTTAATTTTAGGATAATCTGTAGGGTTTTTTATCTTTTTTTTTTTTCCAAATGAACATTTGGGGTGAAAAGTAGTGGGGCTAAGTTTTGAGGCACTTGTAAAATAAAATATTAATCCTTTAGGAAAAATTCAATGTGCCTGATCATAAAAATCTGAAACATTAGGATTAGCTTAAATCCTTTCCTTAGTCAGGGTCTGGGTCTTAAAGCAGTAATGGCTTCCTTCTTCAAAATCACCAAACAGTTAGACTTAAACCTGCAAAATCCTACTTAGTTGCCTGTGTCTCACTGAAATTAAAATGAATCTGTGAACAAGAGGATTTGGGGTGTGACTGCTCGCATATTCAGTCAAAATCAGCTGAGGTCTGTCCTTTCCTAACATACTCAGCATCTTGCAAATTCTGCTGTGATTTAATACCAACTATGTCTAGATATCTAAGATGTTATAAAAATAGGAGAGACCAAAAGTTCCTTTTCTGTAAAAAAGGCCAGATGGGTGTTTAAAAGATTTTGATTAATTAATGGCTGGTTATTCCATATGTGTTAATTTCCTTTATGCTTGTTATACATAGATTTTTTTTCAATTTTAAACAAGAATGTGACCGAGTTTGTTGAGACATTTTTCATGTTATGAATTTGTGTCATTTGTTATCCAGAGAATCAGTGTCAAAACACTAAAATACATGTGATCCAAATATGGGAAATTAAAAATCCTGTTTAAGTCAGTTTTCAAGTTCTCCTCTGTCACCAGCACAGAGATATTACTCTTTCTCCAGAAAGCAGTTCCACCCTAATCTGACAAAAGTCTCTCATCCAGATTGGAGCAGCCCTTCCTTCCAGTGACAATAAAGAAAGATGAAATGGCCTGAGTAAGCAAGACACCTTCATTTTCTATGGTTAAATTAAATAACTTTAATATGGAACTATATTTAATTATATGGATAGAATTCCTTCTGGAATGCTTTGAAAGGCCCAGGAAATAATGAGTAGTAAACGATGTGTATTAATTGCTTATAAAATTGCAAAGTATGTTTTTAACTTATGGGGATTTGCACATTTTTTCACTAGCAGTTGTTACCTGTCATGTACAAAGTTTTATGTTCATGTTATATGGAGTTTAGCCCTTTTGTTCCCCAAACCTCCCAACATTAAAAAGTGTGTTTTATTTTTCATTTCTATCATTTGACATGCTCTGTCATAAATCCTGAGCTTCTGGATGTGCAGTAAAACCCAGTATTTTTATAAAAAGTAATACATGGAACCCTCCAGGGGTGTGTTGCTAAGCAAACCAACCATAAAAGCTGAGTTCAGTAAATCATAGCACATCACATATAATGTCTCTTACCATCCCTTATCATATCCTGCTTTAGCTTAGTCCCCAACCCTAGATGATGTTGACTGCACAAGCTCCAGCTGAGCTCAGTATCGATGGTATGACTTCTAAAATATCTTCCTTCAATCGCAGAGCTCATGGAATTACTTTTAATCATCCCTGTTGAAGCTCTTCCAGTTTGTATGGAGTAGCTCTCTGTTCACCAACCTAGAGAAAGAGTGATTGATTGCACATGACTATGGTCAGGGCACTTGGGTTAAAACACTAACACAGCTTTCCCATCAGATCCTCTGCAAGGTAGCTAACATGGAGAAGCTCAGTGATTTTCCATGTGTTGGCTGATGTTTGGATAAAAGAGGAAACTACCTCCATTTTGCTTTTTTTCTTAACTTTGTGTAGGGCCTTATCTTGCTGGAGTTACCTCTCAGGGCCTTGTAGGTGAGGAAGGCAAAAGGATGGCTTGGGTTTGCGTTTGACTTGGTGGCACAAATTTATGACTAGCTCTGTGGGAATGAGGAGACCTTGAAGGAAGTGGGAGGACCTTGAAGAAAGTGCCATCTAAGCTATGTGTAAAGTATAGCACTGATAAAATTTAGACAAGAATCACAGGCTGCATGTCTTGTTTGCAGTGTCCCACACACTCATTTATAATTTGGTATAAATACAAACTAGCATTGGGTAATAACAGCAGGCAAGGCTACAGCAGTTGTGCTGGCTCAGCCATGAAAATTTGATAATGCCAATGAAATAACAGGAAAATCATAATTAGGTTAAAGAATTTCCCATATTACTCATTTGCTAGCTCTTGTGTAATAATCTTTTGGGCTACATCTTCTGAATTTCCTTCTGGGAAGCAAATGTCTACTGATTTCTTTTCCCCTGGAGTTCTGTTTTTATTGTACCCTAGTTTGTTTTCCTTCACTTTTTTTTTTTTTTCTTCAATATACTGATTGAAAAATACTTGTTTAGAAATCAAGATATTTAGAAATATATATTTTGAAATCAAGAAGATTTCAATTAAAAACTAGATCAGAATCTGAAAGAGCTTATTGAAAGGAGAAAATGTCTTCTTTACAAGACATACATACAGGTTGGTATTGTAAATGCGGATGAGCCACACACTACTGTGCTTTGAAGTAGAAATCTTAAATGAAGATTGTCTCAGGTCCCAGGTCCAGACCTGCTTTTTCCTGTCCATGTCAAAGGTGAAAGGTTGTAGGAAAATGAAGCACAAAATGTCTATTGATGGGCAGGCTTTACACCCAGAACAACAGCTAGGACACAATTTTAGCTATAGCTTCTGGTCTTAGTATGTCTTGAATTTTTGTCATATACACTCAATAATGGAAATACCTTCCTATTTTTCCTTAATTTGTATTTATGTTTTTGCCCCAGCATTTTGTACAGACCTGTTCAGAAAAATCTGTATTACTTATTTCTCCTTGGTAGAATTAGGAAGACTCAAAACAGTTCTCACTGAGTTTTGTGATCATGGCAGGCACAGACAAGCAGTGCTTATTTATGTGTCATGTCATTAGAAATAAGCTTTTAAGGTAAATCTGTGTCATGTCATTAGAAATAAGCTTTTAAGGCAAATTGCAAGCACATGAATATAAACTCTGTTACAACTGGGAGCACAACCTGTAAACCAAGTGATTTTGTGTCCATACATCCAGCTATAGCTGTGAGAAAAGCTTTTTCTGCAGAACTGTCACAGTAGCAGCAAGTTTTCATTCACCTTCCCCTTTGTGCACACCCAAAGGATCTAACAAAACCCACTTGAAAGGAAGAGAATAAAAGTATTTTCCAGGAATTTTCATAATACATTTTGTCATATTTGGACAACATAAACTGAAATGCCTCTCTGTTCACTCTGACTTTGTCCCCAAGCTAGAGGGACAGTTTTCTGCTGCAGCATACCAACCTTTTCTCCTATCCTCTTTAATGGCTTCACTGAAGGTATGGTAGGCAAGGAACAGTGGGTGATAGCCACTGTTTGATGTTACCAATTCTGCCACTACTGTGGTGAAGCACAGTAGAAACAATGGAAGAAATGTCTGGCAAGAGAGCTGGGTGCTACTGTATGTACAGTGTGCATGATGTAAAATAATATATTAGGGATTCTCTCAAACTTGCAACACTCTGCCTCTCTCTTGATCCTGATCTCTTACAAATAAGAGAACTGAAGGAGAAGGCTGAAGAGAGAGCTAAAGCATTGGTTAACAAGACTTCAGGCTTTCATTCCTTTCAGCCTCTGAATGTAGCTGCACACACACACACACAAAAAAAATCACAAAAGCCTATTTGGGTCATTTGCTCATTAGCTTTTTTGGTAAGAAAACAATTATGAGACATTTAAAAAAGCAATAAAAAATTAAAGGAGAAGCACATCCCATTTATCAAAGCACTGGCGTAATTTAGGGGGCTGCTAAGGAAGGCAGGCATTTGTACCAGTGTAACAGCTGAGGGAATGATGATTTTATATTTTCATGTTGTTAAAAATACAAAACCTGATCCTTCAGCTGTTAGGAGTGCAAGCATATCTATGTTCCCATTTTGCATACTGAGGCCTATGCCTTCAGAGAGCATTGATAGAACTGGGATATCCTTTGGGTCTTGGAGCACCATTGACACCAAGAAGGTGTCAGCAACAGGGACAGCTCTTTTAGGGCTGTGTTTAAAGGGAGCACACTGGGTTCACACAGGGACTGAGGGCTCTCCTGGATGGAAACCTTTCTCCTCCTATGCACAGGTCTGAGTGGTGCTGAGTGTAAAACTGCCAAGCACATGCTATCCATACTACTACTTTAGTTCTCTTTAGGTATTCCCTCCTCTTTTCTACCCGAAATTAACTGGGGTTAAACACTTACCACTTTTAATGGTACAAATCACATCCATTGGCCTCTAAGAAAAATCAAAACTTGTGAATTATACACATAGCAATTCTTCTGTCAAACAATCTTACCTTCACATGACAAACTCTCTATTTCTGTAGTGTGGCAGATTAGATGTTATTAAGGCTGTACAGAATAGCTCATGGAGCACATTGATTTTAATAAAATGCATATTGATTACAATGAAATGTCAGTCTTTCTGCTCTGAATATAATACCTAGCTGTCATTAAGTAATGTTAAAATTTTATTAAATCAATATTATATGCTCACTTTAATTAAGAAGAGATTGTCTATGACCTTATTTGTGCTGCTTGAATGAAGCTCCTCTCAGTCAGCAGAAGGCTGGTCTTTTTTAAAGAAGAAAGATACTAGTATTAATGTATGCACAAATTAATGTTTCATAGTTGTCCAAAGTAATGCATATACCAATTAAGCTTAGACTTTTATTCATTAGAAAGAAGAGTATTAGTAAAGGCAGTATTTTGAGCTTTTCTGGAGCTCCTCAGCATCTCACAATATCAGATATGCTACAACATAGCAGATCCATAAAAGTTCAAAAAAAATCCTCTACAGATGAAATTCAGGGTGGTTGAAATTGGAGAGAGGCAGCTAGATTTAAAAGCCACAGTTGGGCCATCCCCAAATCTTTGTAAGTTTTAATAGCTAAAACCTATAAATAACTTGAAGATAAAATATATTCTCTAGGAGAGCAAAACTGAATGGCTAAATTTTTGTTAGGCAACAGGATGCCATTAAGAAAAAAGTAAATCTGAAAAGTAGAACAGTTGTTTATTCACTGAGCAACTGAATTATATATAAAAAAAATCATAAATTTATGTGTAAAATAAAGTGACATCAATTTACATCACTCAAAAACACCCCTGGAGTTATCATTTCACATGTTTACCCAGTATTTGTACCCATCTGTTTCTGAACACACTGGTGAGCTGGTTTGATCATATGGGTGCATATAGAAAGAGAAGTCCCAATGCAGCCACTGTGTCTGATCCAGAGGCAGCTGTGATTCCCAAATGCTTGCTCATAACTTTTGACCACACTCAGTCCTGCAGCAGCTCCTTTTGTGGAGGAATGAGAGGTACAGCAAGGAATAAAATTATACACTGTCTATTTGGCTCTTAGGCCTCCTAAGCAGGATGTCTGCTGTCCTTATTGCTAATGTGATGTCTTGTTTGAGAGTTTTATTGTTCATATATACAAGTAATGTTTGAGTAGTTATGATTATTAGCATACATAATTAGTGGTTTTAGTAGCTGTCCAGCCTTGAAAAATTATATATACTAGAAAAACAGAAGTCTTTCTAAAGCCTACAGTTTTTACCCAAAGACCTTGGGCAGACATATGACACCATATTCATCTAACAAAATGCCCACTTTGTATTCTCCTGTATAATCTAATAATTAAACCACAAAATTAGAACCATTATAACAGCCTAATTTATAATATTTTCAGCTCAGTCAGATCTGTGCCTGGAATGTATTTCTTTTCAAGTTTAAATGAGCAGAAACTGAGTATTTTAACTAAATAACCACATGAAGAAAAACAATTATATCTTTGCTCTAGTTAATTTTTCTCTCATAAAGAGGTATTTACTTAATCATGAAGAGTGAAATTAATATAAGGCTGGGAGTTCAAACATAACAAAGTGGATGAAAACCAGCTTCACATGTTTCACTGAGCTGTTCTAAATGTCATGTAGTACGGTGCAAGAAGTTAGAGAAGGAAACAGCAATGAGGTAGCAAAATGTCAGTCACCTAGAGGCAAAAAACATCACAGGACTTCTAGAAATTTATAATTAACATAATCATTCTATTGCTTAACATGGAAACTTGAATAAGTGCTTTCCTGAATTTAGAATTTACTGGGTTTATATATATGACAGTTACAAAGTGGACTGTGGAGCTGGAGCCTGCTATTTGCAAGGACATAAAGCCACTTTGTTTAGGCTCTATCTGTCCACTGGCAGTGGGTCCCTTCTCCTGCCCGAGTCTATTCTCAGCTGCTTCTTCATTCTGCAGGGCTACTCTGTTATGAGGGGAGCTGCATGCTCACAATCAAACCATTAATTATTATTATTACATTTAACTGTAATAATATACTTACTGGAGGAAAGAAGAGTTGTTGCAATAGGAGAGGAAAAGACATTTTTCCAAATAAGAGGTCTGAGAGAAGGAGAAAAAGAAGTGAAGAGCAGTAAACAGTGGTCTCAAGAACCATCATGCAAGTTGTGTAGGTCTCTAAGCAAGATCACAAAGCATGAAACCAAAATGAATCAAAGAGAAGTGATTAGAAGTATTTAGGATGGTAGGGAAGGAAGATGAATTGGGGGCAAGGAAATAAACACTCCAGAGTAAGGAAATAGCTGATAATGAATGGGGTTTTTTTCCTTCTTTTCCTTGTTTGTTTGGTTTTGGTTTTTTTCCTGCTTACTTTGATTTCAGGGTTGAGTTTTCATGCAGTTTTAGTAACCAGTGTTGAGATGTTGTCCAGGCTGATGTAAGCCCATAACGGTATCTCCACTTGGCACAGTCCCAACACCCTGACCATTACACAGCACCTGACCCACATTTTTCCACAGCTTCAGTCAAGACCTATGCACAGTCATCATTTGTGTGAGTTGACAAATGTCAGAGAGGGTTTGTAAGCCATGGGATGCAGGTCCAACCCTTCATCATCACAGTCCACCTGGGCTGTGAGTCTGATGTGGTGTGTTCTGTCTGAGGGTTGGTTCTTCCAATCCAGCTTTATAAAGGCAGAGAGGCTCAGCACCTGCAGAGGGCTTTAGGATCAACAATGGAGCTTTTGGGGCATGTAATTTTCTGCAAACATCAGAGTGAGATAGAGTGAACTGTGATCATGGAAGTGGTCTGTGAATTTTCACAATAGGTGGGAGACTCATAAACAGGAGACAAAATGCCCAATAAACATGTTTTTTAGATGCTGGGATATTGAGCAGGATATGGCTGTGATCACATAAAATTTAAAACACTAAATCAAGGTATATTTAGAAAAGGAAAAATCAGGGAAAATAGCTTGTTTTTTTCAGATAGAAGGCATCAAGTTGGCCTCTTTGTATCAGCTGCAGTTCTGTACTTGGTTACTCAGGCTACAGGCATCAATAATTATATGCTCTCCAGACAGGACATAATGACATCTGTTGCCTCTGATAATTCTCAGTATCAGGGTTTTCACTTTCTCAGATAAAAGCACTAGGATTTTGAATGAAACCCCCTCAAGCTGTCACCAAATTTGCTCACAAGTTACCTTGTTATCAGACCTTCCCCTTCCCCACTCCCAATAGTGTTCATGAAGAAACCTTCAATTTTACTGGGGCTTGGAAGTGGCTGTGTGAAAACAGTACAGAGGGACTCTGCAGTGTCAAGGCAGTGAGAATGTTGCAGAAATTCAGCATAAAGGGTTTATATGAAAGTGTGGAATGGCTGTGCTTGAATGAGCTGACTGCTGTTGCTGTATTGAGGAATATTTGATGGAGTTACCTCTTGTGTTAAAGCTCTAGAAGAATGACTTTTTGAGCCTTGAATGCAGCTGTTGCATAAGTGGCAGTGAGCTGATGAGGTCTGTGTTATCCAGCCTTTCTGTGGTCTACATTTAAATTGATTTCCCTCTACAGTTCTGATCTGGACTGCTGCTTTCACACCTTTTTTTTTTCCCCCCTTTGAATTCTCAAAGCAGCTTGGTGAAAAAGATTTGCCATCCTGGCTTTCACCACACTGGCTGCACAAAAAGCTTAGGTTGAGTTTTAGTGTTGAAACTTCCTCGTCATTTTAAGTAGGTAGCCTAGCCTTGAGGGAGGCAATTTGCTTTGAGGACTGGGAGCAGAAAGCAGGGATAATAATGAGGAGGACTGGGCCAGATCTTGAAAGAATAAGGGAAAGAAACGGCGACTAAACTTCAGAGGAAGAAAGAGCAAATCTTATTTGGCAAGTGGTACTGTGATAATTGTGTGATCAGTGCAGAAGGAAGTCAAGGCCTTCCCTCCAGCCTGTAAAGCTGATGAATTTGCATCCCTAGTTTGTTGCCAGTATTCATACCAGGGGCACAGACATGAAACTGAAGGGATTTGGACTACCCAGAAACTTCCCTGTGTTCCCTTATGGTTTCCTTTGTGCCCTTCAGCAAAATCATGTCATTGCCATTTGCCTCAGTTTCCCCTGCTTTAACAAACTTTCTGTTTGGTAAAAATTAGCTAAAGCTGTCAAGTATGTTGAATATGCAGAACAAGCATCAGGTGGAAGGGAGATTATTTCCAAATGTATTTCACAGTTTATTCCCAACGACTTTTCCCATATAATCTTGTTTATTGCCAGACATTGAAACGGTGCAATTTTCCTTTAAATTGTGAGATGTGAGTGAAGTGGCTGAGGACCCAGCAATTTTAGATTTCTTTTTGTAATCTACTTACGCTCACTCGTGCTAGATACTGCTGTCTGTGGAAAATCTTGGTGACACTCTTCCTGGGTTAGTGCAGTCTCCAATCAACAGTATCATCACCACTAAAAAGTGGTGTTTCCGTGCAATCAAATTAACATTGCAGGCTAAAGATGACAGGTGTGACAGAGACTTTAATTTCTATGTATTTGAAAACCTGAAAGTTCCCTGGTTTGCTTGCAAAGTCGACCTGCTTTAGAAACAGGAACAAAAGGATTTTCATAGCATCCTGTCCTTGGAAGCCTCTGAAACTCCACTTCTGCAGTCACACAGTTCCTACCTTTATTTAATTGAAACTATTTTTAGTATGTGACGGTATTTATTTGACTATTTCTTGTGCTAAGAGTCCCAGCAAGACTGTATTAGCCTCTAACCAGTAATTAGGTTCAACCCTGAAAAAACTAGGATACAGAAGTTGGGAGAGTAATGGAAAAGACAAACAGTGCAAAACACAACGTTGCCCGCTGCTTGATGGCAATGCACGGCTTGCAAGAACCTCCCTGTTCCAGTGCTGCCCTTACAGCAGTTTTTGAGAGCATTGCAAGCCATGTTTTAGGCTGTCATTTAGAAGAAGAGTCCCCAGAGCTGGGGCAAGGTATTTTCTCTGTGATGTATATGGAAAAAGTAGTAATCAGTGCAGCTGTCCTGCCCTCTGCTCACTGCAGTGCTCTTGTTATTGCCAGATGCATCGTTGGAGATTTTACAGCTGTCTGGCTGTGCTGAGCCTTTTACCTCATCAGGGACAGAGATGGGCCATATAGTAATGTGTATTGATCCATGTCCCAAAATGTGGTTTATGTCTTACATTTCTGTGCTGACCTATAGCAAGAGAAAAACAGACTATTACAGCCCAGTCTCCCCCATGCAGATACAGCTGCTAAATGAGAGATGACAAGCCTTTAAGGCTGAATGGATGATAGCTGAGATGTAGTAACTGTCCATAACTGAGTGGATATGTATGCTTAAGCCTTCCACAAATCTAAGGTAAAATGAGTTAGCTCAAAGATCAATAAAAGATCTTAAGAGCTCTCACTTGATAGTTGATGATGGATCTTCTGCATGTGCCTAAGCCCCTCAGGGTTGGGGCAGCAGTGTACTGCCAAACAAACATGTTCCCCCAGCCTGAGAGGGGCAAAGGCAGCTGGCAGTGAAGAGGATTTGTTGCCTCTTGGCTTAGTTGCACACGTTACCTGATGTAAGTCCTGAAGTGCACTGGGAAGAGGAGAGCTTGTTCTTAAATAGACCAGGAGGGCAGTCTCTTGGAATTTACCTAAGTTTGGTTTGGATGGGGTTTTTTTTGTTTGTTGGGTTTTTTGTTTATTTTGTTGTTGTTTTTTTTTTCTCTTTCTTTGTTTTGTTTGGTTTGGTTTTTATTTATTTGGTTGGTTGGTTTTCTTGTATTGATGTCTTTTATTTGTTTGTTTGGTTGCTTTTTTTCCCTGGAAAAAAGTCTGCTGTACTCCTGTTATTGAACAGGAAAAGCTTTTTGCACTCAGCTGATGATAAAGTGTAAAATTGGAGGAGATAAAATGCTCACAGAGGCTCCTTGCTCTCTTAAAAATAACTTAACTCTTCTTCTTCCAGCTGTAAGTGCTGGTGATCACTACTGCTGTTGTTCCTTCCCTTGACAAGAGAGGATGTAGGTGGCCAAACCCTGGGTCTGGAGAGAGGGAAGTGGTTGTTGACCTGACCCAGGAACTGTAAGAACTGAGGATTTCACTTTTTCACCACAGTTAACCAGCAAGAAGTGGGTTAGAAGTGCAGAGTCCCTCTTCCTCGCTGCATCCAGATGGTGAGGAATGGGCTGCTACTGTCCCGGTCCACAGAAGCTGCAGCAACATCAGTACCAGCACTTTGTCCAATCTAAAAGTAGCAAGATTTCTTGGTAAGGGCACCATCACACAGTCCACAGCTGGCTAATGTCTGGAATAAAGTTAATTTGAAGGGTCTCAGCTCAGATTTTCAAGCAGAGTTTAATATGTACCTTGTATCTGAATGCCCACAGACACACTGGGTCATGTCATGTGTCAGCACTACAGGTGTTCCCCAGGAGTGAAGTCACTGAAGTTCTCAACAGCATTTTGATGGAGTACATGATGTTGTTCTTTTTCCTCATTAACTAACAAATTAAACAAATTTTCTGTGACTTTTCTATTCCCTCCTCAGGAGGTACAGTCTAAAGCAGTTCTGCTGTACGGGTTTTTAAAATTTTGTTTATCTCTAGGGCTGTGAGAAATATCCCCACGCATCCATTTGGGCTTTGAGGGTTTCTTTTAGTTTCCTCTTTCTCCCTGTAGCAGTATGAGACAGTTTCAACTTCAGCTGTATTAGAAATGAGTAATTCTCTTAATGCTGGAAAGTATAAGGTATATTTTATGAGGTATCTTATGGAACTGATAGGGGAAAATAAATAATAACAATATTAATTAAAAAAAAAAAGTAGTGTTATCCAAGCTGAAAGTCTTGCAAAGATAAACAAATCAGTAAAAGGTGCATTTTGCTTATGATAGAGTAATTTTATGAGTCATAATTTTTCAGATGAACTGAAGCTATCATCATTATCAACTAATAGCTTTAAGAATGACTTATCTAACTTGGTATTGCTTGTGGTATTTCTGGAGTGTGAACGAATTTTAAATTTTCTGTAAGGAACTGATGCTGCCTAAAGGACAGTGGAATAAATGAACCAGAGCATTTTAAGTGTTATCCTCTCAGAGGAAAAGAAACAAACATCGTTCACAAAATGCATAAGGGTGTATGCACTCTATTGCTTCTGGAGTATCATCTGTGTTATTCTTTCTGACTCACATTAAATCTTCAGCAGAAGGGCAGTATTAATGATGGATCAGATTCTCTTTTCTTGCCCTGAAGAGCCTCAAGTAATATCAAAGGGCTTGTTACCCTGGGGTTAGCTGATCTCCCCTGCAAAAGAGGTGGGGGAAAGTACAGTGATATCCAAAAAGATATGAAAATAACTGCATTTTCTACATTATTTAATGAAAGTGAGCCAAAAGAAATTGTTTAGCCTTGTAAAGAATTTTTTATTTCATTTTGGAGAAAGTAATATACTTTGTTCTGCCTTTTTGTTTGGTTGTTTTTTGTTGTTTTTTTTTTTTTAATTTTTGAGCATCTGTTAAATAGAAAACTTAAAGAAAAACAAGAAAGGATGTTAAGTTTCCATTTAAGAAATTAACCTGATAGAAGCGCACTTAGATACCAAAACAAAGCTGGTTGATTTGTTTTGATGATGAAATGTTAATATATTTAGTTTTGAAAATGTGACCATTGATCACCTGGATCTGCCTAAAAGCCCCTCCTGCTGTCCTGATTCCACTGAACTGGGCTCAGGTGGTCACACATTTTTATTCAATGTGAATATGCTTGGCAAATTCTCCATTTGCTGAGGAAATCAAACTAATAGAAAAAAGGAAGTGGCTTCCTTTTGATCACTTCTCATTCCCCTTAGCTAGGGCAGAGATGGCAGTAATTATTCTGAGAGCAAGGTAAGTCAGCCACAGCTGGACTGCTGTCACTCGTGGGTGCCTGGCAAGGTTTCTAGAGGACTGAAGATTTCTTCAGCTGGAGATTTCTGGGTCTGCTCAGTACTCTGCTTCTACTGCTGCAAAGCTCTCACCAAACCTGTGAGGAGAAGTGGGAAAAGGCAGCTATATGGGGATGATGGGAGGCTCTATCACTGTCCCCAAGGGCAGACTGTAAGGCCCCTTTGTGGAGGCAGTGGAGCTGCTTCTATAAAGAAAAGTGCATCTGGGTGAGGTTGAAGTGTACCTGAATGAGAGCTGAATTTGTTTGCAGCTATTAACAAGTACAGAGCTGTGCTCCTATGCAAGGAAATGAAAACCTATCCTGCACACTTCCTATGTTGATTTGATAAAATAATGATGGGTTTCTCTTTTATATTTTAGTAAGCATAAAATGTTTTGTTTTACACTGGTGGGACAAGATTATTTCAATTTTGGTTTCAATTTTGCTAACTCTAAATAGTTCTCATGTAACTGAGGATTGTCCTGTTTGTTTTCATTCACATTTTTAAAGTTTTTTAAAGTCTATAATGAAGTTGTAATCAATTATATATATTTAGAAAATACATATAGTTTAAATTAAAACAATATCTTCTTTAATCACAGTTGAAATCAATGTTCCAAATGAAACAGAACAATTTTCAAATTAGCATTATTTGAAAGGAACTGCAGATTTGGAACAAATCATATTTGAAATGATAGAACTGTGTGTGTGCTGAAAGTTTTGCATTTCTACTAGCCCTGTGCTTTTATAAGTCAAAATCAGATTTGCCTGTATATTAGGTCTGACCAATGCATAATAATTCAAATAGACAATTATTGCTGCAAAGAGGTGGAGGTTTGAGCACAGAATGCATGGATAATTTCCAGACAGAGCAGGATGCTAATCAATTACCCCAATCACTGCTGGAGTCTTTTTTAGGAAGAGCCATTTGAAACCCTGAACATGACTTAAACAGTCTCAGTGGAAAATAAATAAAATAATTTTTTCCAAAGTAGAGGTGAAAAGCCGACTGCATCCTCAAGGGCACAGATGGGCTGAGCACGGAGGTGTTCTGGTGCTTTGCAGCAGGGCTGGGGATAATGCCTATGAGAAACTTCTGGGAATATGTGCCAGCTCTCCAGCATTTTTTCAGAGAAGAAAGGACGGCAGTCAAGGGCGCAGTCAGAACCAGTACTGCAGCCACAAACATTGACAACAACTGAACTTCTCACTGGATTGCTGGCCACCCTTTATCAGGCAGGGCATTTTGATTGCACCTTAAATATAAAGAATTCTTGAGCGGAGGTATCATCTGATACCTCTCTTGGCACTGAGAAGAGGCTTATTTACCTGGACCTGTGCAAAGCGTTCAACACTGTCCCACACAAGACTCTGCTCTCTCAACTGGAACCATATGCATTAAATGGCTAAGGAACTGGCTGGGTGGCTGCACCCAAAGAGTTGTGATCAATAACTCAATGTCCAAATGGAGACATGTGACAAGTGGTGTCCCTCAGGGGTCAGTACACTGACCAGTGCTATTTAACATCTTTGTTGGAGACATGGATAGTGCAATAAAGTGCACTCTCAGCAAGCTTGCTGGTGACACCAAACTGTGTGAAGTCAACATGTTGGAGGGAAGGTCCACAGGGACCCTGACAGGTTCGAAAAGTAGACTTGTGGAAACTGCATGAAGTTCAACAAGGCCAAGTAGAAGGTTCTGCACCTGGGTCAAGGCAATCCCATGTACAAATACAGGTTGTGAGGAGAAAGGATTGAGGGCAGCCCTGAGGAGAAGGACTTGGGGCTGGTGGTGGACCAGAAGCTTAATGTGAGCCATCACTGTGTGCTTGCAGCCCAGAAAGCCAACCGTGTCCTTCTGCATCAACAGAACAAGGGACAGCAGGTCAAGGGAGGTGATTCTCCACCTCTACTCTGCTCTTTTGAGACCCCACCTGTGTCCAGTTCTGGAGTCCCCAACATAAGAAGGACATTGAGATCCTTAAGCATGTCCAGAGGAGAGGCACTAAAAGAATCAGAAGGCTGGAGCACCTCTCCTGTGAACACAGGCTGAGGAAACTGGGGTTGTTCAGCCTGGAGAAAATGACTTTATAGCAGCTTTCCTATACCTGAAGGTATACCCTACTGGGGTAGGGCTTTTTGCATAGGTGTGTAGCAAGAAGACAAGGGGCAGTGGTTTAAAACTTGAAGAGAGGAGATTCAGAATTGACATTAGGAGAAAATTCTTTCCTGTGAGGGTGGTGAGACACTGGGCCAGGTTGCCCAGTGAAGCTGTGGTTGCCTCCTCCCTGGAAGTCTTCAAGACCAGGTTGGATGGGGCCTTCAGTGACCTGTTCTAGCGGTATGAGTCCCAGCCCATGGCAGAGGGGTTGGAACTAGATGACCTCTAAGGTCCCTTCCAACTTTAGTGATTCTATGATTCTATGATCATGGCAGCCTTTACATATTATTAAAAAAAAAAAAAGTGCAGAATAAAAGCAGCTTCCCTCCTCCTCTCCCTGCTGCTGCAAACTCACAGCTGGAAAGTTCATGATGGAATGCATCCATCTCAAGTCATTCAACCACAATGAAGGGCTTCACCACATGGCTGGGACTGCAGGACAAGCTGGATTCCAGGATCATTGATTCCTTTCTCAGCAGATCTTTTAAAATTCTGCAACCCGAAGTGATTTGTTCTCACTTGTGAATGAGAATAAAAGGCTCTTCTGCAAAATTACTCATTGATTGATCTCCCAGTGCTTTGTAAAGGTGGTCAGCATTAGCTCTTTTTGACAGATGGGGAAGGAGGGATGGTTTTCCCCGAGGCACTTCTCAGAGTAGTGATAAGGAAGGGAGCTGTAATTCCTGCCAGTATCTGTACCTTATGCTCTGCTATTTTTGTTTCCCAAAAATTACTTCCTAAAAATGGAGGCCTCATATTTATGGGCATCATCTCCTTGTGCATGTTTTCATATTTGCTGGCTGGACCCATGCCAGAAGGATACAAGTGCTCATGTGACTTCTTTTTCACTGTTTTGGACTCCAGAAGTCCAAGACAGACTTCAAATGTTTGCCTAATCTGTGATCTTCTGAACCCAAACCATCAGGCTCAAAGAAGTGATGCTATTTTCTCAATCCATTTCAGATCCCTGTCTAGTTAAGGAAGCATACTGAAGAGTTTAGAGGTGAACATACCCATTTCACACCTAAGAGATGCTTCTTCCAAATAAGATTAATTACTGGTGAGATAATTGGAAAAGATACTGCATATGGACACAAAGCACTTCAGGATAAATTAACTAGTTTATGGAAGTGTAATAACCCAGCATTCATGTGCTCAGATTGCAGTGCTGCAAGGAAAGGCACTGCATTGAAAAGGGCATGTATCTTCAGGGGGACTGAAAATTTATCCTCTAGGATACAGAGATATTTCAAAGTTCCTTTAAAAGATCACTCTGTTATAGAGATAAGAAAATTGCAACTTCTACACGCAATTTGTTTATGAAATATTGTAGCTGGGAGCATCGCAGAGGAAAAATATTTATGCAAATGGATTAGGACATTGGAGATGATTCACGTAAATGTCTTTTTTCCTATTCAGCTTAATTAACTTCAAACTAAATGAATTCTTATTCTTGTACTGGAAAGAAAATGAAACCAGTGTCAAGAGAAAATCTCCTGTATGCAACTACTTGGTATATCCCAAATATGGATATTGCAAAAACACAAAATTTTTGCTCATTAAATTTTAAAAGCTTTCTGACTTCTTAGAATTATAGCAGAGTTGTAAATGATGTATGAAATGAAATGTGCTTCTCAACACAAACAACATACAGTGCAAGAGCTCTGGAATTATTATTATTACGTACTATTTGCAGTAATATTTTGATCAGACACTAAGATAAATAGATAAGTAAATAAAAATACCCACCAAGATAAAAAAAAATCAGTGAAAAGAAGAAAATATGGAGAAGTTTGTCAGTACTCAGTTTGTCAGTAGTGAAAATCTGCAGTAAATTTGTTTACTTAAGTAAAATGTTTTCAGCTTCTTTGCTTCTTGTTTCCATTCTCTAGATCCCTATAGACAGAAATTCTTTCTGGACAAAAGGATTCTTATACACAGATCCAAGTCCTCTTTTTTTCATATTCCTGCATTTAGTATAATTAAAAGGTTTTACAAAGATGTGTCAGGCTGAATCCAAACAACTTCATCTGGACACACTACTCCAAAATATGAGTGACCAGATGTACTTTGACTGCACTCATTATAATTGGATGTAAAATCTAAAGTCTGATTTATGATTCCCAGCTGACCCTCACTGGTAAAGTCTTCCTGCAACTTGATATTAAAACTTATAATAAAAATATTTTAATAGCCCTTAAAGAGCTTTCCTCAAGTACTACTATCTTGGTCATTTCCTCTGAGGAAAACTACTCATTATACAAATTTGCAATAATATGCTGAAGAAATACCACAGCATTATTAAAATCCAGATTACTAGCTCAGAGACTGCTCCAGGGCCTCAGGTTGCTATTGGAATTAATTTTCATGTAAACACCATTGTAAAGATACAACGCTACATGTGGAGAAAAATGTTTCTGCAGAGTACTAGTTATTGCCCAACTTTCACTCAAGATTCAGCTTTCACTTTGTTTAAAATTAATTGGAAGGAATCAAAATTCTTTTATCTTGCTTCACCTCTTCTCCTTCTCTTCTCTTCTCTTCTCTTCTCTTCTCTTCTCTTCTCTTCTCTTCTCTTCTCTTCTCTTCTCTTCTCTTCTCTTCTCTCTTCTCTTCTCTTCTCTTCTCTTCTCTTCTCTTCTCTTCTCTTCTCTTCTCTTCTCTTCTCTTCTCTTCTCTTCTCTTCTCTTCTCTTTCCTCTTCTCTCTCTCTCTCTCCCTCTCCCTCTCCCTCTCCCTCTCCCTCTCCCTCTCCCTCTCCCTCTCCCTCTCCCTCTCCCTCTCCCTCTCCCTCTCCCTCTCCCTCTCCTGCTCCTCTCTTTCTCTGAATGTCAGTAATGCATTCAGTAACATGTGTAATGCATCATATGTATGTTATCTAATCCTCCCTGCAGTGGAGAAATGTATTCACTACTGTTCCATTCTGGACTTTTTCAAAGCCAGTTAATACATATTGATATACTTGAATTTTTGTGAAAGGCGAAGACAAGAAAAGCTCTTAAACAAGGAAGTTTTTCTCTCTTTGTATCTGAATTGTCACCATCCTTGGTTTCCAGCATAGTTGGAGTAGACATAGACAGACTAAGGTCACTTGGTGGAAATAAGGTGGGGTTTTTTTAGCTATGGTTTTTATTTTCTTTTTGGAGTAGAGACTGATTCACCTGCAGGTACAGGTTTGTAACATTGAACTACTGGGCTTACAGAGACCTTGGAGAAAACTATGGCATGTTTTGCATTTTGGGGTGTGCTTTTTTCAAAAGCCTGAAGGGCTGGAAAAATTAACCTCAGTGATCACACACATACCAGCTGTGTGTACGTTAGCTATTCACTTCAACTTTGATCAGCCAAATTTTGCTGGACTGCTCTGAAACCTTACTAAAATTTTCCTGAAATCTTTGCATGTTTGTGAAGGACAAAACGCTTATTAAAGTCTCTACCATGCCTACAATCCACAGAGAATGGTTTAGAGAGAGAGGAGATCAGGGATCTGAATAACTTAGGTTTCCTAGTAATGCTGAAACCTTTCACAGATGAGTACAGACATTTTAGGATCTGATATGGTGTGCAAAGGTAGGCTGCATGATCCCTGGTTTGTGTAACTTACAAATATCGTGTAATGGTTCAGATGCCATTGGATTCTTATGCACAAGGCAGTTGATCTATAAAACATATGGAATTTTAAAATATTGATCTCTTCTGTGCCAGTGAGTAAGAGATATTAATGTAGCATGGGATTCCATTTGTAACACTGGGATTAAAGGCAAAGAAGTGGAAAATTGGAGTAGACCTGAATTTCTGTGAAGTGAAAAGTACAGCTGGCAGTATGACTAAAGCAGGAGAATAACAAACAGTAGCAAGTATTATTTGGAATAATTTTTAAAAAATCACATAACAGCTATTGAGGTAACAGAGTAAATGTATCCAAATTAATGTTTTATATTAGGTTACTTTTAATATTACTGGTAATGTGAAGTTACACCATGGTGACACACAAAAGAATGGGACAAGCCACAGAGTAATACCAAACAGGAAACTAACAAACTTTTACTCTAAAGTAAGAATTATCTATATTTTGAAGTACCACTTGATCTGAGTCTTTGACTCTTGATCTGAGTTCCATGGAATATATCTTTCTGCATTGAACAAACAAAACTAAAAACCTCCCGAGACTTTTGTTCAACTGCTCAATTGATTAACACTGGGATTATATATTTATCTCTTCTCCCCACCACCCTCTATTTTCCTTTTTTTTTCTTTGATGAAAGTGTGACATAGTTGGGAAGAACTTCTAGAAATAAGAAATTCTAAACATACCCATTGCTCTGGACACTTTTTCTTGCTTTTTCCTTTCTTTTCCTAGTTAGCCTGTTGTTGAGACTGATAACTTGTGTTTCACAATCATATCAGTTTTAGGAAGGCACTCAGTCCTTGTCTGAAGCTATTAAAATGTGGAAACTCAATCAGCAGAGTTTAATTAAAAAAAAAAAAACAAACCAAATAAAAAAACTGGAAGCCAGTGATTCTTGTTGTGCTTTTCTGTGATAGATTTGAGTCCTTTACTAGATGATATTTTCTCTCTTTGAAGGCACTTCTACATTGTAATTAGGTAACTATTGATCTTTTTTGATGAGTAGATTGAGCTCTTTAAGTCTTTTATTATGAACAGTTTTCAGCCCTAAAATCATTTGAATTTTTAAAGGTGTTGAAAGGTTAGCAGAACCCTGGTAAAAAGTCATATCTCTTTTCTCCACAGAACCTCACAGTACTTTCTTTATTTCCATAACAGTGCAAGGTGGACTGCTTTTAAAAAAAATTTAGCCATTAACATTAACATGAAATATAATGCCCCAGTGACACAGAGAATGATGTAGTTTTTGCATGTAGTTTAACTTTGATCTGTTGTAACTAATGGAACTCTTCCCAACAGTTTCAGCAGCAGCAGAATTAAACCAGTATCAAGCAGTTCTGAAACTCCCAATTCAGACAGAATTTCTGTTCTAAGATCCTAGGGGAAATGTGGCAGGTCAGATGCAGTTTCATAGTAGCTTGTGTGAATAATTTTAATGGCAATCACTCTACTGGAAACCTCAAACAAAATTACCTTCTCTGCAATCTCTAGCCCTGACTCCTGATTAAAAAGCCATTATAGGGATGGAAAATATTGCCCTGATTTTAGCTGGTTTTGGATCTGACTCTGGTTTTGAGAATTAAATGTGTGGAGAGCCAAATAGACCACAAAGGTCTTGGTATCTCAGATGAGCCCCTCAACATATTCTATGGGAAAGGCAGGGATATATAGCCCAGATATATACACCCAGGGATATCAGGATTCATTCTCTCTGCTGCCAGCTGCATTAGGGGAAGTCAGTGGATCCTATTTATTTGAATAGGCACGTGACTACTCCCTACAGGTTTCCACTCTTAAAAAACAGCTTAGGTGAAGGTTTTAGTGGAAACGCTTTTTTGAGGAAAAACTAAACTAATCTAG
The DNA here is from genome assembly GCF_036169615.1 of Heliangelus exortis. Classification (NCBI taxonomy): domain Eukaryota; kingdom Metazoa; phylum Chordata; class Aves; order Apodiformes; family Trochilidae; genus Heliangelus; species Heliangelus exortis. The sequence continues at coordinate 13,168,436 of NC_092427.1, forward strand.
ACACCTCCCATTTTCCAAAAATAATAAAAAGCTCAGAGACAGGCTTTTGCTTCAGAGAGGGGATGTAAAAAAAATTGGAGCCCCCAGGCAGTGCATGTCTGGCAGCTCCCTGTTCCTCTGTATCTCTGCTGAGCCTGGGGAAAGTGTTACTGTCTTGCATGTGAGTGGTGGTGTCAGCCTTTGGAAGAAGTTTTGAATTTGAACTGTAGTGAAATGAGGACACCAGGTGCCACTAATTGCCAGGTAGTGGGCATGAGCTTGTGTTAAGCCCACCTGTGCCTGATTAGGGCGGGCCCCCACTGCGGATGAGCAGGATTAGGGGGCCAATAAAGCTCACACCTGAGGAAGCCAGAGGGGAGGCCATTTTCAGAGCAGTAGCACCGGTTCAGGCTGGTCAGCCCTGAGAGCTATAGACTCAGGGCACTATTCGTGAGTTTCTCCTGGAACACCTGGTTGGACCTTGGAGCGCCGTGCCCTAAAAGAGGTTCGTCTCGCTACATCTGGTGGAGAATGCGGGCATAGGCCTCCATCTAGCCCGTGATGAATCAGAAGAAAGGGAGCTAGTCCGGTGCAAACCAGCATTAGCAGAAAACCCAAGGAGTCGGGTAAGAAGATCCACTACCTGGCAATTAGTGCCACCTGATTGCCTCATTTCACTACACTAAACCATATTGGGAAGCCACAGAAGTCTGTCAAACACAGTGTGTGCGTGTGTGCGTGTGTGCGTGTGTGCGTGACTGTGCACCTCTGCCAGTGACTGGGCTGAGGTGGCAAGTGAGAAAGATAAAACCCTGAAATAGAGGTACTGAGGAAGACACAAAATTAGGAAAGATAGTTTTGCAAATATCTAGCTGGTGGTGAAAGAGGACTGGGGTTATATTGTGAAAAGCTCCAAAATCAGTGAATTGCAATAGTAACACCAGGACTGGCGCAGATAGGGGATGTGCTCATCAGGGTAAAAGGAGAGCCCAGAGATTAGAGAGGAATCACAGAAAAATGTGATGGAATTTAGACATAGTTTAGCTACAAGGTGTAGGTTAACCACATATCACAAACCTGGCTTGTGTGGTAAACAGTCGTCAAATGCCATGGCACAAATTCCAGGCAAAATCAGATGATAGCCCACTTCTCATTTCCTCCATAGTTTTTAATAAATTCATGTCTCTCACAGTCCTGAAACAGATTTGAATAGGAACAAGGAAGCAAACCTCTTACACTTCCAGTATGGCTTTATTTACTTGCTTTCTATTGTTTCAGTAATAAGCCATAATGACATTGGCATGGGATGTCTCTGGAGGGATTAAGGACTAATTTAGATGAATTTTTGCTCTTACTGACACAAGAATACTGTGTTCAGCCCAAAGAGGAATTTAATGAATGTCTTTCCAAATAGCTGGCAAAGTACACAAACTTGGAAAGAGGTCTGGAGCTAGACTGTGCAATTGGTAGGAAGTAGTTTGGTTAAATCCTTTGCAATCCATTAGCTTGCTGAAATCCCTGTCTTCCTTTGCAGATCACCACATATTTAAAAGTACACTTAGCTAGTCCACATTTTAAGTAGACTATTACCATAGCATTAATAATTTAGTATACCAGCAGAAGAAATGAAGAATGAAGTGGAAGATTTTTTGAATCAAAACTTCTTTCACTTTATATTTTGGAGTGACAATACACAGTCATTGATAATTGTTATTTTTAAACCACACCTTGTTAAATTTCAGCTTTTTCAAGAAAATATTCAGTTTTTAAAAGAAGCTGAAAACAATCTTTTATGTGGAGATCTCTGAAGATATTTTGGAAAGACTTTAAAACAGTTTTCATGGTCATTAAATAAAAGTTTAACATTTTCAGAAAACAAGAATTTTTTCAATTATTTTTATTTGTTTAAGTAGGTTATAAAGTAAATGGCATTGTCTGGTTTATGAGTGAGCTACCTCCCCATGTAACATTTACAATATATTTTGTGCTAACAAGATTTTAAAGTTTTTAAGTATTTGGTTTTTTGTTGCTCTTTAATGGTTTTTAGAAAATTAGTGAAGATTTTAGTGGGTATAGACAGTAACTAGGTAGTAATATACAGGTTATGTGAGGTTAAAGTATTTGTTAAATTTTATAAATACTCGTAAAACTGAAAGTGCAGCAAGCACTTTATAAGTAGTTTTAATTTACAAGCAATTTAAATTGTTTATAATGTGTAAACAATTTGAGTTAACAACTGATATATTTGACTGTGACTGTCGGAAGTGCCCCATAAACTGTTGATGGTTTGGAGCTCTGAGTTTAAATCCTTGTTTTCTTGACTTCAAATGCTGGTATTGCTGCTCTTGAGTAGAATTCTTTTCCTGAGTTTTCATAAAACCATCTCCTCCCTGGAAAGAATTGTCATAGTCTTCTCATTGCCCCCCTCAACCCTTTAAGAACCTGAAAGTTTTTCATGTTTCAGTCATAAATGCTTTTGGTGTATATGCATGTCCTGTCATTTTCTTTCACATTTTCTTTTAAATCAGGCTCAGAATAAAGTACATAAGGAATCACATAATTGAGAAAACAATCCAACTCATGTTATTAAGGTACAACAGGCATTAGCTGACAGTTCCTCTGCCTACTTCTGATGAGAAAACAAGGAGAAAGTGATTTAATTTACATAAATTCTGTATTTATTTAAATGTCACTAAAAGAAAGTATTAAGACCAAACACCTGAGAACCTCCAGTAGTGCTCTCCAAGTAGAAGAATTAACAGTCATAGTAAAAAATCCCACATCATAAACTGAATTACAAAATTACAAAAACAGATGTCCCCACTTAAAGCTTCTCTAATAAGATCTTGACCACAAAATTCCCCTTTGCCTGCAGCTTCTAATTGTAACAAAATGAAGAGCACTGCACCTCAGGTTTTACTAATTGGAGGAGTGTAAGTAACCACACCTTAACATACTCCTGTCTTCAATACAGTACTTTTGCAACTGGACCTGCAAGTCATCATCTATTAGATACTGCACCAACATTAGTGTTTTAGCTCAGGTCTGGAGTAAGTTTTGGAAGAGAATCCTCCAACTCTCCCCGCTTGCTATGCAGCAGTTCACATTGCAGGGTGTTCTTGTGGTGCATGATCTGGATTCCTCGTGGATGAAATAACAAAATGACTCCTTAAATTGGAAAATGAACTCCAGAAGAATAACTAAGGTGTTCCAGCTGCCACTGAACAGTCAATAGAAAGGACAAGACTGGAGCTACTGTGAAATACAATCTCCAGAACCAGTGTGGACTTATGGGCTGCAGAACAAACTGGTTTGCTCCCTATGTCTCACGTCTGTTGTTGTTGTTGGCATAGCTACAGCCACACAAACTCTCCATCCAAATGAGGATGTCTAGAACTTATCATCTGGTCTGAAACAGAAAGTGCCTGAAACCTGGAAAGATAGAGCTATAATTTTGGTGAGGACCTCTGCTCTATGCACACTTTATTTCTTAATATGCACAGAGAAAGAAACATACCTGAGCTTTGACCGGATTTCTACCTTTTGAGAACAAGCCACCTAATCATGTATTTCAGCCGGGGCTTCCTGGAGAGCTGCAGCATCAGCTTTTCCCACCCCCTTGGGAAAGGCTGCACAGCCCAGGTTTTACAGCTTACACTGGAGGGGAGCAAGCAGAGTGGCAAGAGGCTGGCAGCGTGTGTAGCTGTCAGAAAGGCACTTTTAGCACCTGAGCTTCACAGTGAAGAAATTTCAATCCCTCCAGCTTGCAGAAACAAGTGAGGTGAAGACAAACCTTCAATCATGTTCTGACTTCTCATGAGCTGTAGAGGATTAGTCCTGATGGTGTCTGTGGGGTGCGATGTGAGCAGCCCATTTCTTTGTGACTAATGGGTCTGCACTGAAGTTAAATCACTCATCCCATAGAGTCATCATTTCTACTGCACTGCAGTGATAATTATCTAAATAAGTAATAAATGAGGTGCTTCTGCTTGTGTGGCTGAGCTCAGGCACCTCACTTTAGGTCAGTGCTGGAAGATTTGTGTTTCTATGTCACCCCAGGTGAGCTGCAGAAAATGTTATTTCTGTGGTATTCCTGAACACCTTTTTTTCTCCAGGCCTCAGCTCACCACTCAGCAGACAGCACACACTGGGGGCACTACAGATAAAAGGGCTTAGAAGAAATGAAGGTGTTTTCCATCAGCCAAAGGTGCAAAGAAACATCAAAGTTTGGCTACCTTAGTCATAAGTTTCAAAAAGCACTTCAGTCTCCTTTGTAAAGGGATGTGGGGGGAAATGAAAGAAAGCCTTAAGAAAAAAAAAAAAGTAAAGAAAGCGAACTGAGTGACAGACAGGTCTCTCTGTGGAGGGAAGGAGCTCATTTGCTATATTCAGATATGACGATGGGAAACCAGATTGGAGGAGGAGGGATTGGGGTACTAGAGTCAAGAAACTAGTTACACATGACTTTTTTGTCTCTCTAAAGATATTTAAACATCTTGTGCATCTGTGGTACAGAGTCACCATTTGGGTTTTGTGCCAGGGCTGTAAGACACACATTGATCAAATTGAAGTCTAAAGGAATTTCAGAATGTCAAGAGCAAGTTTGAAGTTACTGTCATGAAAATGCTTAGAGCAACTGAGATATGAAAGATGGAAGAACACGAAATTTGTCCTAACATCAGCAGAAGCTTTCCATTCTATCTGAAAAATAGTTTTTTTTTTACAGTTTTAGTAGAGAGGGATGCTGAATGAAGAAAAAGTGAGATAAACTATCTAAGAGATCTAAATGGTCTCTCCCCATCTTAAAATCTCTTAAATTGGACTCCACTAGAAACCCTTCCAAAGCATACTGAAGCCAGTGGAATGGAGGCACTTCACTTTGTCATCCTGTTTTGGATGAATATGCCGTAAAACAAAACTACCACAATTGTATCAGAGCTCTTGGCGAAGTTACTGCCTGAGATTTTATGAAAGCCACATGGCATATGGGAACAGCATATGGAAACTTGTTAACATTGAAAGGTAAGGAGAAAAGTGGCAATGAGTGATGAACTTCCTGGAAATATTTAAAAAGCTGGATCACAGTCATCTGCAGAATTCCTGATGGAGAACATTGAGATTGATATGAAGCCAAGAGGTTGCCAAAGCTCTCCATCACCTGAATGATAGCAGAGGGCTAGACACTAACCATATGTCAACTGCACGTTGCAGAAAGACCTTCTGCCTCCTGAGAAAACAGGGTGTGAAATCATTAGTAAAGTCTAGAAATTTGAAAAGTGAGGGACTGTCATGTAACCACACAGAGAAAACTACCTATAAAGATTATATCAGCTAATGAGTTTTTCACACTGCTGCCTACAACAAAGGAAACTTTTGCATTTTTATCTCAAACAGGATCAGAGGGCTAGTTGAAAAAAACATCTGTAACTTCAGCAGGGGTGAATTTGGCACCTGTGTGTGAAGAAGATACTTTTACTTCAGCAATTTATCATGCAATGGCAGATCTGAATCCAATAGTAATTAGTGTTTAATTGACTTTACTGGCACATTCGATGCTTTGTACCTCTTCTAATTATGCAATATCCTATGTGGATATGCATTTTCATCAAAGCTGATTTTTCCAAGAATATTACCTATATGAGAATGGCTTGAGGTCTTACGTTACAACTGATGGACTAGTTTAAAGGGCAGCCCATGCACTGCCACTCACAAAATAATAAACAAACAATAGACTCTTTCATCTTAGTAAATTCCAAAGATCTGTACAAAGTAAATAACAATTAAGCAGGTGAACATTTAATGAAAATGTCTACATCAAAGATGATGCATACCACATTAAAATATATTTAGCTTCAAAACATTCTCACCATCTAGCCATTGCTTATCAGGTTTAACTGAATACAATGATGAAAGAGGTGTCTGATTTCACAGCCCTTGCAATTAGTGATTCTTTTCTAATTACCTTCAAATTTGGCAGCCTGTGTTACTATTATCCTGACTGTATCTCTTTCTAGGATGCTGTGCTACTGTTGCATTCCATGGCTATGCCCATTAGGGAGGTGTTTTGTCTCTTGAGGCCTATTGAATCCAATGGGAATCTTTCCAGTCACTTTAACAGTTGCTGGATCAAATCACAGTAAATTCTAGCGTGTTTCTTTACATTTGCTTCATTTGCCTGGGTAGCTGGGGCCAGGTGCCAGCACACTCTCTCCTTCAGACTAGTGTTTGGTATCTATTCATTTTTAGCTGATGTTTGGATGAAGCCAAAACTGAAGATTCTCATGTGAGGCAGTAAAAATGTCAGGCTTCAGCATTATCTGGAATAACAAGAAGCAGCTGGTTTTACATGAGATAATTCATGATTCACCAACAGACAGGACAACATGTGGAAAAGGGACCAACCTCTGCCAGCTATGGAGATAAAAAAAGGGTTGTCCCATGTGGAATTTTCCACACACACTTTTGGCAATTGTTCATCTGGTTTCTGAATTTTTAATGGTTCAGAGATTTTCTCACTACACTGAAGTATGAAATCTGTGGCTTTCAATGCTGTGGGAACTGGCAAAATTTGTTAATAGCAAAGTGGAACTACTTTCTCTACATATGGAAATCTGCAGAGCTTTCCCTATTCTGTTGTCCCATCAGGTTGATTTAGAGAATCCCTCTTATTGCTTGTGTTTTTTATTTATTTCCTTTTTCTCCATTAAAATTTTTCTTCTTTAATCTAGGGATGATCTCTGTGATTGGGTCTAGCACAGGGCATGGTAAGAAGAAACCAGTATAATCAAGGAATATAAAAATCTGCCTACCTCTCTCTCTCTGTGCTCAATACCCACATTTTCTTTTTTTCTAGAAAATGTATGGATCTGATACCTGGAATTAAATATGAACAGCTCCACAGATTAGCTCCTCCTGGTACCCAGGAAGAATCAATAACTTTAGTTACAGACAGATCTACCAGAGACTGTAAGTGCAGTAAAACCACATATTCTTTCTGAAGGAATTGATTCAATTTCTAAGCAATTGCCTAGAAATCAATCCAGACAAATCAGAATGCAGCTGCTAATTATGCCTTACTTCATTTTGGAAGTGGTGTGAATTTATGTCAGAAAAACAAGGGGCAATTGTTCCATGTAGGAAAAAATATTGAAAGTCTCTGATTGTTCCATCCTTCCACTTTAACTCAGATCAACAAATCAAAAGAGTTTTTAGAAACCAAAGATTTCAGTGGTGTAGATGTATTCATTTGCTCTGAACAAATCTGTTTTATCCCTCAAAATGGAGTTTTATACCTTCTGCGAGTGTCAGCCCTCCCCCAGCTTGTCATTTGCTGTCCCTAAGATGAGCAAGTGGCCTGAAGTTCACATTAGGGTGAAGTCCCAGATATAATTCAGGTATAATTGAAACTCGGGCAACATTCTTTCTCCCCACCTACCTGCTCAGTAGATGAGTCTTCAAGAAATGGTAGGACAAATTGTTCTCAGAGGCAGAGAAAGCACCATCACTTATTTTCCCCTCTCTGTCTTGGCTTCTCTTTCTGCACCAAGCCCAATTCATTAATTTTTAGCAAATAGTTTTACCAGCACTCACTCTCTGGCTCCAGAAACCCTTTTGCTGCCGTGCTGACTTCTCCTAAAGTTGTGCTGTTATGTCAGCCTCACAGAAACCCCTAGGAGCTGAAGTAGCTGTAATTAAAGGTTTTCAGCTACAGGGCTGTCAAATCCTTTTGTGTATCTGTTTTGGCAAGTGCTTCGAATCCTACAGCAATATTAAATAGACCATCTGTTAGCCTTCATTAGGCTCTCACTCATCAACAGGACTATTAAATATAACTGAGCATGCTAAAGGAAACCTTGACATCTGGGCTTTCAATCGGAACAGTGATCAATATTAATAACAAAACTATTTCACCTGAATTTATTATTAATAGAAAGTTAAATACAGCATAAATATGGATGTTTTGACCTACAACACAGCTTTAATATGACTAATCTATGTGATACAGTGAAATCCAACTTTATTACTCTCAATATCTGTAACGATGTAGGTAACTAAGGAGCTCAATGGTACTGGCACTGTCCTGAAAATGTGAAGGACTGATCATCACTTTCACCTTTGCAAACTGACAGGGCAGAAAGGAGTATGCTAAACACAAGGGGTGTTATAGAAAAAGACCTACAATTACAAAATACCCAGAGCCTCTGGCAAATTGCTTATTCTCTTCTTATTTGCAATACCTACTTACGTATTTAAGGATACGATGTTATATCTTCCTTGGTTGTCTCTTGTCTACATTAAAAGAAGCTTCTAAAGCACTCCTTAGAGACAACGTCTTACAGACTCTTTTACTCTTCTCACTGTTCTCCTTTGAATTCTATCACTTAACTCCATGTGTATAATTAAAACACAGGGATATTCGCCAGCTTCTTGCTATTCCAGCTGAGGGATGTCAGACAAATTCCTTCACAAGTTTCACACACATCACTCCCATTTACATGGCCAGCATGATCCCTGGTCAGGTTTTTTCCTTTCCATTGAAGAAAAATACGATCTAGTCTTTCCACATTTTATAGAAGTATAGCTGATTCTTCCCAAATACATGTAATATTTTGTATGCTTCTCTATAGAACTGCACTTTATATTGCATTTTTAATACAAAACCTGTCTTTCAGTGTCCTTGTAGACCCTAACAGAATGGCATTTTCACCCAGAACTGTCATAAGACAAAATATTGATCAATATGGGTATCACGAAATGGTATCGAGTAACTTCATCTGATAAATCCTTCCAGCCTAATACTAAACAACTGATTACTGGTATTCAAAAATGTCAGCTGAAAAGCAATCTATTTCATAAAGCTGCTGGAATCCTACCATAGCTTATTTCAGAACATATTATCCTACAGTCATAATCAAAAGCCTTACTGAAGTAATGATATACCACTTCCCCTTTCTCCACACCTATGTAAAAGATCATTTGTGTATTGTGCAGAGAAGCATGAACTTGGTTCATCTGAGAACAAGGATGCTTTGTCAAGGCAACAGCTCCAGTAGCAACTGTATATTCTAACTCTGCTCATAAGCTTGCCAGGCCTAATCCTAAAGTAATTCTGTCTCCATATTCCTGGAATACTTGAGTCACACTGACTAATGTCTAATCCTGATTTTCCAGTTTGAGTAGCTGGAACATTGTCTGGAAGCTCAGTCACCTATACTGTGTAGGGAGGTGAAAAAATGTACCCATGTCAACATCTGTACCTGACTGGTCACTGTAGAACCAATAATGAGTCTGAAACCCTTGTTCTGGTGGAAATATTTGAAATACACTGGCAAAGTTATGGTTTGTCTAAAAGTTATTCCTCACTTTACAAGGGGGCTAATGGAAAAAATCTTTATCTGAGCTTCCTGACATAACCCTTGAGGTCCAAATTGCTGTTTTGCAGATAATGCTGACACTGATATAGCAAGATTTTGATGCTGACAGAGAGCAACATAGCCTGCCAATAGTCTGGCACAGAGACAGCATGAGCAGAGATATCAAACCTTGTAATGTACCTGATAGGAGCTGAAACAGTCACTGAAACTTCCACTCCATGTCTTATGGCTGCAATGTGTACACATAAATGGAACCCTTTGTATAACAGTTTGTTTATCTACAAAATAGGAGAAATTGAGTTCCAGCACACAATCATTAGGAAACTGATTAATGCTGATGAGCATCATGATCTGCTGCTGATACAGAATCCAATTCTGATTGTACAAAGTCCAGCTCCTGAAAGCAATTTTGTAAAAATTTCAGATGAGTCATTTGTGATTTTGATTTCCTACCTAGAAGAGCTATAATTAAAGCAAGCTCAGGGTACCACATCTGAAGGACATTCTACCTCAGGTTATCAAACCACTTATTAAAACAGTGAAAAGACACCCAGGCAGTGTGAGGAGGTGGCACTGATACATTTTTATTCTGAGACTGGTTTTAATCGTTTTTCAGTGCCTGACAAATGCTAGAATTTTATATTCATATTAATGTATCAATATCTAGCAAAAAAATTATTCCCAGAACATCACTATAACTAAGTTTTTTCTCTGTGTTCAACATATCATATTGAAGAAAGAACCAAATATTTATCCCATTTTTGCATAATAAACTATTTTGGTGAATGAGATGTGATTCAGATTTGATGTTTTACATTGATGCAGCTCTGATTATAACAATTTATCAGAATTCTAAGTATGAATGCCCAGATGTTCAGCTGAATCCCATATACCACATGTCAGTCTGGCCTGCTATTTTGCCCAATTTTCTTAATTCTGAAAACAAATGAAGATGCCAAGCTGGCACCTTGGCTTGTATCAGAAATAGTGTGGCCAGCGATTGTCCCCTGTAATGATGAGCACTGATGAGGCTGCATCTCAAATACTGTGCTCAGTTTCGGCCATCAATACAAGAAGGACACTGAGGTGCTGGAGTATGTTCAAAGAAGGACAGGGAAGCTGGTGAAGGGTCTAGAGCACAAGAATCATCGAATCATAGAATCATAATGGTTGGAAAGGACATTCAAGATCATTGAGTCCAACTGTCAGTCCTACACAACTTTAACCACTAAATCATCTCCCATAGTGCTACATTTTTTTAATACCTTCAGGCATGACAACTCCACCACCGCCCTGGGCAACCTGTTACAATACTTCACCACTCTTTCAGTGAAGAAATTTTTTCTAGTATCTTAGCTGAACCTCCCCTGGAGCAACTTCAACCCATTACCTCTTCTCCTATCACTGGTCACAAGGGAGAAGAGGCCAACATCTGCCTTACTACAGCCTCCTTTCAGGTAGTTGTAGAGGGCAACAAGGTCTCCCCTCAGCCTCCTCTTCTCCAGGCTGAACAGCCCCAGCACCTTCAGCCTCCCCCTACAGCTGGATTTAACTCCATTGACCACAGCTCTATGGAACCAGCCATCCAACCAGTTTTTTTATCCGTTGAAGGGTGTGAAGACATCAATGAGGCCTTCTAAAGACAGGTAGAAGTAGTCTCAAAGTCACACGCCCAAGTGATCACAGGTGACTTCAGTTACCCTGATATTTGTTGGAAAGGCTACACAGGCACATTAAGTCCAGAAGGCTCTTGCAGTGCATTGAAAAGTCTTATGAGAAGCAGCTGAAGCAACTGCGGTTGTTTAGTGTCGTGGTTTTAAACAGTAAACTAGGTGACAGATATTCTCTGTTATTTCCCCACTACCCTGCCAGGGGAAGATGAAGAAGGGGAATAAGAGAGAAAGACTTTAAGGTTAGGAGGAAAAACTCGTGTGAGTTTAATGAAGTAGTAACAGTGATAGTGAATTACAAATGTAAATAAAATATGTAAATATGGAACTTGCCCTACTCTGTAATTACTTCCCAACTGGAAAAGTCCCACATTAGACTAGGCAGCAGATGGCTGTGCCCAAGTCCAGGGTCTCAGTGGCAGTTCACAACAGCCTGAGAGCAGCCAAGCTGTTCCTACCTGGGAAGGCAGAAGGGGATCTGTCTCAGTGAATGATGTTCTTCTCCAGTGAGGAAATGTAGAGCAGTGGGAAGAGCAATGGGAGGAGCAGCAAGAGGGGCAGCTGGAGGGGCAGAGGCAAGGGCAAGGAGTCCTGAACCCAGCTAGAACACCAGCCAGAGAAGCCACCAGAGGACTATCTTAGGAACCATTTTATACTGAGCACGATGGGAAGAAATACTTCTCCTCAGATGGGAATTCCCTATGAATGTCCCACCTTCCAATTTTTAAAGGAGTGGTCCTAATGATTGAGGCTGTGAATGGGCTTTTGTCAGCATCATCTGACCAGTTTTCCAGTTCCAGTGCCCCATATCTGTTTAGCGGTGGCACCTGGGATGCTGAGAGAGGCTGAGCAGGGATTCAGCTGCTGCCCCCAGGAGGGACCTGTTCCCATTCGCCCCCATCTCTTTGGTTCCCTCCTGCCTGGTGACGGAACTGCAGGAGGTCCTCTGCTTCTTGTGGCACCTCCACATGCTGCCTTTGCCTCAAGACCAGCAGGTCCACTCGTCTATCTCCATTTCACATTCCCAAGTGCTCCTCAACTTCTCCACCTCCTCTTTCATTCCACAACCAGGCTGAGCAGGTCATTCCCCTGGTTGCAGCACACACAGCTGTTGTGACTGCTTTCCTGTGGTGCGAGTGGCAGGCTCAGATTACACCTGGAACAGCCGTGTCTCTGCAGGGCAGCTCAGTTTGGGCTGCCACATTCTTTTTGGCAATGGCTTTGGCACGAATAGATACCATAGATACATTGTATTCCTGGTGAGAAAAGACTGCAGCTGTCCTGTCCTGCCACGCCCCGTTTTCCCGTCCTGTTGGCTCCCCGGGGGCTTTCTTCCAATTATTTATTTATTTATTTATTTATTTTTATTTTTGGGTTTAGCCGCCCCCGCGTCACGACTCGTCGAGCTCCCGCCTCCTGAAATGGCGGCTGCAAGGGTTTTCATATCCCCCGCCCTCACTGCGGTTTCCGCCCCCTCTGAGCCAGAGCCGTCCCCTATAGATCGGCGGCTGCCTCTTCCCGCTTGGGTCGGGGGGGTAGCGTGCTTCTCTTTCTTTCCATCACCCTGCGCTTTATACTTCCTTTTTTTCTTGCAACATTTCTACTTCTCTCGCAAACCTTGTTGGTCTTTCAGATGAAGGGTCAGAAGAAGGGGGCTGAGTCCGTTTTTCATGCCGGGGGATTGGCGTGGCGCAGGGCTGTGAAGAGGGTGCCGAGGCCGAGGGCCGCCGGCAGCCATTGTTCGTGGGCACCGGGCACTGCCGGCTGGAGAGAAAAAGAGGCGCAGCGGCAAACAGGCTCCAACCCAGCTAGCACACCAGCCAGAGAAGCCACCAGGGGGTTATCTTGGGAGCCATTTTATACTGAGCACCATGGGCAGGAATACTGGGTTTGGTCCATTTGGGTTACCTGACCCATTCTGTCCTCCCCATAGGCGCAGCTGCTCCGTGTTCCAACTCCCACATCAGCAGGCTGGAAGCTGCTGGTGGTGTCCCAGGCAGCTTTTTAATGTCCTGGTCCTGTCAAGCCAGGACAATGCACCCCTTATTCCTTACTATGTGATTCCATGACTATCTGCAATATAATTATATTTTAAAAAAAAAGGCATTATATAATTTGAACTTAAGTTTTCTTAGCCAGCATTAAGTTACCCTAAGGTATCCACTGGGCTCACCATTGCCCTGCATTACTGACCAGGTGTTTCCTTGAGGAGAGACAAACCCCAGTGATAGGTTTGCCCTTGCCCAGGGGTGAAGAAACCCACACAGCATTTCCCAGTAGGTTCCTTTCATATACAACAGTTGTAGAACTGTTTTTAGAAGGTACTAAAACCATGGACTGCTGGGTATCCTTTCCTTCAGAAGATTCACATAGAAATTAATGACCACAGAATTTATTCCTAATTGTCCTGAGGTCCTCACAGGTGATGTCTAGCTTGAAGGCACTGCTCACGACCTCCTCTGGCTTGCTGTCACCAAATGCAGCAATGACCTCTTTCTCTATGGCCTCTGTGAATAGAGGAAAAGTGTTCTGTTCTTTCCAAGCTCAGGACTTTCTTTCCTTTCACATCAAGGGCAGGTTATTTTTTGGACAGAACAGGTGCCAGATGTGATAACAGGTCTTCTGAGATTTCAGCTCTATGCTGTTTCCCTGCAACTGCTTGTTTCACTGCTCTTGCCTGCTCATTAGAGTTTTCTGCTGGTGTGTAGTACCTGATCGTATCACTTCTCTGAGGCCACTGTGGGCTGTAAATACCTGTATGATTGAGACCAATTCTTGGTGTCCCACATGGATAGGCATCACCTCCATATTTCTGCTTTTCCAGGTCACTCACAGTCATCACAGGTTCCTTGGAGTAGACTTGAGCATTGTGGAAGTTTGTTGGCTGTGGACTAGGGCAGCTTCTAGGATACTTTTCCTTTACCATTTCCAAGAGCTGTTTGTATTTAATCTTTTCTTCTTGCTGAACATCCTCTTCCCCAGTGCAGAAGATCCTTCCCATTTTGCTAACTTCTGAAGTCAGGGATTCTGGCACAGTGTGCTCCTTGATGGGTGGCCTCAGTGTTAAGATGCTGTCTGGAGCTCGTATGATGTGGTGTTTCCCAGTCCTGTGTTTGCTCAGACATGGAATTGTGTTGTGGGAAAGGGATAGGCTTTCCTTATTCAAGCAAGCACAGCTTCCACAAAGCATATCACGTTGTAGCATTTCTTCATCTAGTGCAGAACCTGTTGGTCTTTCAGATGAAGGGGTCAAAAGAAGTGGAGTGAGGCTGCTCTTCAGACTAGGTGATTGCAGTGGCATTGCTGACCAAAGCCTTCTGATGTTTACTGTTGCCTTGGCTGGCAACTTCACCACAGGATGAAGCTTTCTTTCTGATTGTAGAGTGGATGGATTCTTTCTTTTGCTTTTTTGATGAAGCATCATCCGGATCTTCCTCATGGAGCTGAGTGCTGGGGAGTGGCCTCTTGCACAACTGTGGGGCCGAGGTGGTTCAGGGCTGTGGGCGGCAGTGAAAAGGGCACCGAGGGCCCTCAGCAGCCATTCGTACGTAGGCCCTGTCTGCTGCCAGCAGAATGCACCCCAGTGTTGGGGCCTGGCTAGCAAGAGTTAAAGGTTGGAACAAAAAACTCGGGTGGGTTTAATGAAGTAGTGATAGTGATAGTGAATTACAAATGTAACTAAAATACCGAACTGGAGCTCACCCCCCTCAGTTTGTGATTACTTCCAAATTGGAAAAGTCCCACACTGGACTAGGTAGCAGATGGCTGAGCCCAATTCCAGAGTCTCGGTGGCAGTTCACAACAGCCTTAGAGCAGCCAAGCTGTTCCTACTTGGGAAGGCAGAAGGGGATCTGTCTCAGTGAATGATGTTCTTCTCCAGTGAGGAAGCCAGGGGCAGGGGCACACACAACCCAGCTACCACACCAGCCAGAAAAACCACCAGAAAGTTATTTTGGGAGCCATCTTATACACCATGGAAAGGAATACTATTACTGGTCCTTTTGGGTCACCTCAGCCATCCTGTCTTCCCCATAGGCACAGCAGCTCCCAATTATAACTGCCCCATCAGAAGGCTGGAAGCTGCTGGTGGTGTCCTAAGCAGTTGGTTTTTCGTTTGTTTTTTTTCTTCTCTATTCTCATCCCCTCGAACCAAGAGAAAAGGAGGCTGAGGGGAGACCTTATCTCTTCCCGAAACTACATGAAAGGAGGTTGTAGAGAAGTGGGAATTGCTCTTCTTTCCCAAATGAAAAACCACAGAATACGAGGAAATGGTCTCAAGTTGTGCCAGGGGAGGTTTACATTAGATTTTAGGAAAAAAAATCCATCACCAAAAAAGGGTTTTCAGGCCCTGGAACAGGCTGCCAAGGGAAGTGGTCAAGTCATAATCCCTGGAGGTATTTAAAGAGATGTAGATGTGCCTGCAGACATGGTTTAGCAGGTAACTTGGCAGTGCTGGTTTAACAGTTGGAACTGTGAAAATTTTGTTCCATGTGAATCAAACACTATTAACTACTCAGCATAGTGAGGTGCATTCTCAAGGCTTATAGTCCTTTACTTCAGCAATTCAGCAGCTGTAGCATCAAAAGCCAAAGGAAAATGTGGATGATTAGCCGTGAGAGGAACCCACTAAAAGACCAAAACTCAATATTAAGAAATACAACATTTTTTCAAAGAGTGAGGGGTCACAGATGTAATTTCTGTCCTGTGATCAGCTGTGATGTTCAAGTGATAAGATACTGCCCTGGTATTGAAGGAGTGTGTTGCTCCAGCACATCTCTACTGTCACTTTCACTAATAGTGGATTCCTGGAGTTAATAACCCCGGACCTAGTAGAAGGCCTAGATGGAGACTGAAAGAATGTACTGAATGGCTTCACAGAAGACTTAGAACAACCTCGTTTTGTGTCAGAGTAATATGATATTTATCTGCAGCCCATTTCAATGAATCTGCTTTTGGGACACAGACTACATCAGCCGTGTGCCATGCAGACGTGAGTGCTTGCCCTGAGCTAGGTAGGATACCTGTTGGTGCAGTCTTATCTTTATTCCTATTTACTCTGTGCCCAGTGACACTGGGAGAGAACTGTCACCCTGAATTTCAAGCTGTTACTATAAGGTTGTTCTTGCCATTTTTTAAATGCTTCAGGGCTGATCTGGGTAGGTACAAATGCCTTAATTTCACTATTTTTAGTTCAGAGAGAGAAAAGAGCAACAGTTTTATTTAGAAGGAAGTTTCTCAAGTTCTAGTAAAAGATGGGTATCATATATTGGAAGATACTGAGACATTTAATTCCTGCTGAGACTTCCTGAGAAGTTTTGCATATTTGCTTTGAGAGATTTCAACATTTCTAAATAACTGAAAACACACAAACAAAAATGCTTCTGAACATAATTAAATCAATCCTAATTGTTGACATAACATTTACAGTTTTCATGAGTTCAAGATATAAACAAGTACTGAAGTATCTATTTACACAGTATTGACCTTCAGACAATGCTGTGTGTGGCTTAGCATACCCAATGAAGGTTCTGACTTTGCCCTACCTATCTGCTTTCTGCATTACCTTAATGAAACAAAACTATAGTGGGAAAGACAAAGTGACAGAAATGGCAAACAGGTCATGGGAAGATGTTTAAAGGAACTGGTATCTGGGGAAAATTACAGTGCTACAATGGTTTCCCAGGCTACCACTTGTCAATGGGGGCACAGTAACTGATAGCTGTGCTATTAGTTGCAAAATAGGAGCGAATTAATCGTGTGTATTTTAATTTTCAGTGGGACTAAAAATACCCACATCACTGTTTTGGGTTGATCAAATGACCTGTGGTGACTCGTTTATCCACTGTGCCCAGTTTGGCTGTGTAGCTTCAAAGTATATACAAAAGAAACTGTCCATGTAAGGAATTTAAAAGCAACAAGCTGATGGAGAGTTTTAGAGTCTTATGTAAGAGCCATCTCAGCTAGTGATAATAGCAAGAGTAAGCAGAAGCTTCTATTGGAAAAATAGAGCAGTAGCCTTTTATTAAAAAAAATGGGTATCTTACAGTCTAAGCAGATGAGAAATATGGGTAGAGAGCAGAAATAAAATGAAGGGAATGATGGCTGGCAAATGGCATGGAAAAGGGAAGATTTTTCCTAGTATGGAATGTGGCTGAGGTAGGATTAGTCCTCAGAAAAGATGAGGAAATGAATGAGGAAATAAGGTGAACGGTGGATGCAAGGGAACAGGGGAAGTGGTGCCAAGGAGATGGAGAGTGGACAAGAGCTAATTCATCATGAAGTCCAGAGTTAAGCCTCTGGAAAAACACTGTTCTTATATGATAGGATTTGTTCCTTCCTTCAGCAGCATCTAATGCAGTTTTGGAGCACAGTCCATGGTTTTAATGTGTCTCCAAGAAACCGGGATTGATGCTTCCCATGATTGCTACTATTGCTCAGATTGCACAGTGGATGGAGCTGGGTCATCTCTGATTAATTCTCTGACCTAGAGGAATGCTTAAAAAAATACAGATGAGTGGAGTATCTATTAATCCTCCTGTACCAGTGCGTATCTTCTATGCATTCCAACTCATTATTATAACTTTCTGAGTTTGCTATGGAAATCTTATGGCTTAGTAACAGGACTTCACTTTAAGATTCCTAAAACTGAAAGAAATCTCTTGGCAATAGTTGCTAAGAAAATCCATAGTGTTCAAGTTCACATTCTTCAGCTGTAGTGGCAAAGTGAAAAGTAATGAGGGAGTCCTGATTTGGTTCATCTAATCACCGAATTCTAAACTAACAGGTTCTCTTGAGCATGAATAACTGGGCCAGAAGTACCACGAGACTTGGTTGTCTCTGGGTATTTCTGAACGGAACAAGGGCATGTTAATAATAGCAAAAATGAAAAATAATTAAAAATAGAAGGCTTTATTGTCCTTGCATCAGATTTTTGTTCACAGGATTGCTGGAATGGGGAAGGCTTTTAGGCTTTTGTTTATAGTAGGACCAGATCCACATTATTACACTTTGTTGTTCTTCTTTCTTTTTTTTTTTTTTTTTTAAATAATTTAAAGATATTTCTAACTCTTAAACATATTCACCTTTATTTTATTTCTTCTGAATGTATTCCCATTTGCTAGGGTTATAACTGAAGAAAAGCCTGTGTTGGCTAGGTAAATAGTTTTCTGAGGCTGTGCTAGTAGCCAGGTTTGCATGAACTAAATGACCCAGTCATTCTCTTCTGTCTTCATTCTGTGATAGTTCTGAGCCTGTGCAATCTTTCTATGACCTTCACTAGAGGATTAATGGGAGTTATTTCCTCTGTTGGTGCAAAGCAATTATGTATGCCATCTTGTTTTGAGATGGTTTAAATGAAAGTTGCCACTAGAAATGTTAACCTTCACCTGTCATAATGCTATTATGTTATCTTGGGCTAATGGTGAAAAGAAGTCATGATTTCATTTTATTTAAATTTCAGCTGGGTATTTGACCATAAAATTATTTATAAAAGGAAACACAATAAAGACAGTAGATCAAGAGTTCAGCAGTGAAAAAATGTTGTGCTATTGTCTGGAATGTAATTATAGAAAAGACTTTGGTATAAACCAGAATGGATGATGCTTAGGTATGCAGAAGATTCTGTATAAATGAAGGTGCTGGATAAATGTATATCCTTTGCAAATCACGATATTTGACTATTTTACTCTTGTGAACTTAATAAATAGTCATTACAACGGCTGACACAAAGTCACAGTTAAAATTTCCAATCAAAACATTGATCATGAAATGAAAAGAAGAGCCTAGCCTAAAATTGAAGATGACCCTGCTTAGGGACCAATTTTTATTTTTACTTTTTTTGTTATATTCTCTATAGTATGGAGAAAATGATGGTTAGATGATATGGATTATTCAAGAGTGGAATTAAATGTAGAATCCTAGTGCTTTATCAAGTGATTTCCATGTATGTGTGAGAAATGATGTAAGTACATGAGGGAGAGACAATGGGCTTAAGTGAAAGCAAGTTTTCACTTGAATGCATGTATGTAAGATAGGCAGGCTGCAATTCAAAAAATGTTTTTTTTAGTTGTGGCTGTTTCAAGATGTATGAATAATATGGTATCATTTGGGGCATTGTATAATAAACAGGCGTCAGAATTCAGCATTGTGTGGTCGGTGATCAGATCCCTGTTGAAATCTCTGAAGCACCATTTGTTCTCAGATAGGCTTCTCCTTTTCTGAAGATGTGAGAAATTATTCCTAACAAGTAGAAAAACCCCATAGCATTGTATGAATCTGATGTGAAGAAATCTGCTTTTGGTGAAACAACATTTTCAACTGAAAAAAGTTTCTTTCAGAAATTTCTGTTCTGCTGTAATAAAAAAAAGGTGAGCCACAGGCTCAGCATTGCAGTCTGCAATTGCTCTTGCTCAGTGGAACTACTTGAAAAAAAATTGTTCTTTTTTATGAGGTAGAAACAAATCCATAATGAAATAATCATAGACTGGTTTGGGTTGGAGGGAATCTTAAAGGTCATTGAGTTCCAACCCCCCTGCCTGGGGCAGGGACACCTCCCAGTACACCATGTTGCTCAAAGCCCTATCCAGCCTGGCCTTGAATGCTTCCAGGGAGGGGGCGCCCACAACTTCCCCTGGGCATATAGATTTAGCCTAAGTTAATATATAGTCAAGTGTACCACCATCCACCTGATTTCTAGCATATCTTCACTGACTTTAATTTCCTTCTTTGCAGATGGGTGGTTTTTTTCTTTTTTTCTTTTTTTTCTTTTTTTTTTTTCTGGGCATGGGGGAGTGGGCAGCCATGTCTGTCGTTTTTCTTCATTTCTTATAGAGGCTGTTAATGCTGTAAGTACATGGTGGTTAATGTATAAAGACACAAAACTGAATCCAACTGTTTTGGTCAGAGGAAGACTGCACCCTGAGAAATTTGTTACTGACCCCAGGCAGTGTGCTGTCTACTGAATCCTGCTGGGAAACCTGTTTAAATGTACACCTGCAGTCAAAAGCAGAAGGGGATAAATGTTCTAGTGATAGAAATGGACTTTTAACAATTTGCACTGATAATATGCACTCAGTTTTATTTTTTGGAGTCAGTTTAGAGTACCATCCATGAAGTCATGGGCTTTTGTCTCTCCTTTACTATCAAGATGCAGACAATGTGATCCTTTTGAATAGATCAGTGAGACTTCCCACAGGATAACTGTTATTAACTGTACAATACTTGGGTCAAATGCAAGGTACAATTTGACTAGGAAACATGGAGACAGTTAAATTGCATCTTGGCATCTATGTGGAATACCTTGTACCACTATAATTACATTATCAAGGTGAAAGATGAGCAAGTATGAAATAGTCATTGAAATTAATAGCATGAAGAGTATTTACAAAGGAGTATATATTTGTTTCAGCTGATCTTGAAAAGGGCATGTGGAATTACTATTTTGTATCCTTTAATATCTTCCAGTTAACAGATCTTTTGTTTAATGTCATCTCAGCAGGAGTTTTGCAAACGTGTAGCTAGCTTTTCTAATGAGGTCATTTTAGGAAGATAGTTCTCTTATTCTCATTTCCATCACATATTTCCTTTCCTGATACTTCTTTCCATATTTTCATAACCTTTTAGACAGTACAGTTCTGTAGACCTTCTCACCTTTTACATCTAATCTTTACATGGTTTGAAGTTGCAGCATTAGCATATAAGTACTCAGTAATCAAGTTCATGGTATCATTTATGTGGAGAATACTCTTCCACTGAACTTTTCTGCAGCAATATTGCAGAAATGATGATGATGTAATATTCCTATTTGCCAAGTCTGTAATAAGGGTAATGGAGACATTTATCAGTTATATCTATTGTATAAAAATTTCAGTAACAAATGTGAGAGATGTTGGATTTGGTTTCTGTTCATGTTTCTAAACCGAGAAAGGAGCTATGCAAGTGAAATGCAACTTGCTTGCCTCAAAGACTTTATTACTTGAAATTGTGACAGAGATAAAGAGACCACTATTCATGTTTTAATGCAGAAGATAAAGTTGCAAAGACATTAAATTAATTACCTGGGGCAAAGCACAGAGATTGCTGGGGACCCAAGGACTTGCCCTGCAAAACCAGTGCCTTCAGACACTGTTGTATTGCAAGCTGTCTGGCTTCTTGGCCTGCCATTCAGATGCTTAGCCTGAGTTTCCAACATTTATTCTCTATATGAAGAGAATGAAACCAAATAAAATACATCAGCTTCTCGTGTCTTCCGAAACTGTGTGGAAAGTCTATGAATTCATTCACCTTTTGCATTAAAAAGAGCAATGAACTCTGTGTACATTTCAGAACATCCAATCCTATACAGGCAGAACTAAGATGAAGGGACATGTGAAAGATTCTTTGAATGCACATAACTAGGTTGGAATTCTGCAGATTTATTCCGAGAATTTAGCATTTGACACCATTAAGCATAATAGCTGAACTGGGATGGAGTGAATGAAGAATAGGCACTTAAACTGGATCTGTCTGCTCTGATTTAAAATCATGGTGTAAGTTTCTACTCAAATAAAGATCTTTAACCCAATGAGCAGCTCCAGTTTACAGCAGCAGAATATATGAACGGATAAGGACTTTCAAACTGATCTATGTATTGAAGGATATAGTGCTGAGCATTTCTGTGGCATTAGATGAGAATTAAGGACACTTTAAGAAGTCATGTGGTGGATGAAAAAGAAAATTAAAAGATTAATTACTTCACAGGAAGCAATTTCTTACAGCCTTCTTCCAAGTTCATCATGCTTAGAATTATGAGGCAGGTAATTACCAGTTCTTTCCATTTCTCACACTGTGTGGAGACCAGATCAATACAACTCTTACAGTCACCCTGATGCTAGTCTGTTCAACACTGGAGACAAATATCTAGTTCCTTTGCTTCAAGACAGAAAGATAGGTGCAAGATAAGCAGTCACTTGCCTTGTTCCTTGCCAGTGTATCTCCTATGGGCTGCCTGCTTGACAAGATGAAAGATAACTGCATGTTCTGGGATTTTTCTAGGGGAATGAATAAAAGCCCTCCAGCCTTTTTTACATGATTAGCTACTGTTTATAAAAGGCTTTAAGATCTTTTCCCAGAAGACATTCCGGAGGGTTCCTTCAGTGATAACCCATTGTAAATAGCAAAGGACACTGCTTATGGATTAGTAAAGCTACCACCTGCTGATCCATCCACTTCCCACTCCTTGTGTGACTCTGGCAATGTGATGGCAATGCTACCTGAAAGCACAGATGGGGCACATTCCTGCAAAAAGTGCTTGAAAGAATCATCAGTATATGCATGATGGATCTCTTGTGTGTCAGCCTAAAGCCTGTCTTGCCTCAGTAAGGTTTCCACTCTAAACTCATGCTTCATGCAGAGATGGGTTCCTGCTGCTTGCACCAGCTCCCCTGCTGCTGCCTTGCTCCTCAAGCACAGAAACAAGACACTAGCAATGATATTACGAAGGACTAGAAGCAGTATGGGGAGGTATCAGCTTATTTACATTTGCTGACTTTCAGAGAGATTGAAAATGGGTTCAAGAACCTGCATTCAACCCAAACACAGCTTCAGTTGGAGCAGGAAGCATCCAGGCTGTATTGCAGCAGGAGCCTTTTGGTGAGAGGGAAGTGGTGGAATTAGGCTGCTTGAGGGAGGTGCTGAGTCCTTGGGTCTGGGTGTTTTTGAAGGGGTAAATGAACTTCTGTCATGGATGTAGTTTCTCTGGCTTCGAGAGTGGATACAGAGAATGTGCCTTCTGAAGATACCTTCCGAATCAATTTGTCCATTAAGCAACATACTCTTCAGACTAGGCTTAAAGATGAAACTTTCCCAGGCTGAAGATGCCTAGGGAGAGTTGTAATTCATGTCAAATCTGTGGTTCAGCCTATCTTATGGGATTCCTGTTTTAATGGGTGAGTTTTAAGGAGTCCTAGCAGGCATTTCATCAATACTGCCTGGCTCCAGAGATAGGACCAGGGTCACAGAATGCAAAAGACCAGTGTGACTGACAGAGCAGTCTGGATAACAACAAAAGGAATTAAAATCTTTATGAAACAGAGAACCTGGGGAAAAGTACATAAATTAAAGCATTTCATTTTTATTTTAATCTTTAAACATTTAAAATGCAATTAAAGGAAATTTTGGAGAGTCATTTCAGATTTTAATTAAAAGTAAATGTTTAATACTGAACAATGCACACTGGATCATCATGACCACTAATTAATTATTAAGGCCATAGAGTGATGCACAACAGCTCAGTTTTTTCTTCAGAGTGCATCCTACAAATTCTCAGCCTATTTATCCTATAAATTCTCTACTTATCTCAGATAAGTAGAGCAGATTATAATGACCTTTAATTAAGTAGTTAGGTAACATTAAAGATGTTGATTTCATTATTTATCTTCCATTCTTAAGTGGATGCTTGGGTGCTTCATACTAATAGATTGTATTTACTGTCCCCTCAACCTTTTTTGTAATACGACTTTAAAAACTTTTTTAAAAGCTTGTAATAGGAAGTGAGTAGGAACTTCTGTTCCAGTGCCAATTTTCACTAAATATGGGTTGGGGTTTTTTGGTGAGAAACTGAGTACATGAAGACAACATTAAAACAGTTATTTTATGTTGTCATTCTTAGATATTTTCAGCTATTTTCAAGTCCTGGATCTTGTTTATAGTAGTCTGAAAGTAAGTTTGAAGGGGCCCTGAGTTAATTGCCCTCAAATATTCCTTCAAAGTATGGTTATGTTGATTCAGACACATTGTATCAGCACATTTGTATATTAACAAAGGTCTTTCTTCCCCCAAGATGTTAACATAGCCTTTTTAATGAATTCCCAATTAATTTTATCAAAAGTATTTTAATAAATAAAAGATGAATAGAGAGATGAGGTAGAACTCTGCCCTCTAATGTAGAAAGCAAGCAGAAATGAAGGTTTTCTTTTTTTCATTTTTCGTTAATTAACTTTGTCTTTTGGGAATAAGGTTGAGTCTTAAATTGAAAAGATTCAGGAAAGAACAAAATGTATATAAATCATGAATCTCAAAGGAATACATGGGAAGGGTGAGGAAGAGTACAATTATTTTTAAGATCCCTATTATGTTATACTTCATTATATTAAATTTATAGTTAAGGCTGACATCATTTTTAAATGGGCTACAAAGTTTCATGCTTAAAGGACAAGTATAAAGGTTAAGGCAAAACACTTTCCTAGGACAGTCATCTCATGTCAGCTTACTGTAGGGTGACTTTCATCTCTCTTAGAAGAGTTCATTACTGATTATTATCTTCATACAGAGCTAACTGGATCACAGGCCTGACCCAGCAGATACATTCCTGACTTCCTGTTTGTTAGATGCATCATCCAAAGGAAAAAATGATGAAGAATGATCTGGTCTGTTAAAGAATCTTTAATGATTTATTCAGGTTAATGTGAAGTAAAAAAACCCCAATCATTCTAATTCTGCTAGACTCTTGAGCTTCATTTTTTGTGGAATGTTAATACAGAGGTAATACAGGTATGAGGTGAAGAATGCATATGTGCAAAGGCTCTTTTAACTTGGTTTGATTTTCTCAACTCTGTTCTGTAAAAAAATGTTCGGTGTAAGGCCATAAAAAAAATTCATCTGGCACTTAGTTCAGGCTTATTACCAATGTGACTTGTTGCACACAGAAATCACCACTTCTGGATGGTTTCTGGTCAGCTCAGAGCATGGATAAAGCAACGTCTCCTTGTAGTTCTATTAGATGTTCCCTTAAGGCTACCCCAGTGTTCAATTACTCCCACTAATGAAGGGAAGATGGCAAGACAGTAATACCTCTGAAAGGATAGGAGTTCTCTTCGAAAAATAACAGAAGAGAAGAAAAATAATACCAATACCCCCAAAGTGGTGTACTAACAAACCAAAGTTGGCTGGACAAGAATATCTACAAAAATATCCCTATGTCTACCATACACAACCAGTGCTCATCTCACACTCCTCTGCTAAATTCCCAGAGCTCCTCCCCTCTGTACCTCCTGTTCTATGTCCTTTCCCAGCTAGCTATTCTCTCTGAGCCTCTGAGAACTTGGGCTTCCAGCCAAGGTGGATCACCATTTTACTAACACAAAACACCTCTATAAACTCTCTCACTTTGTCACTCCGTCTGGAGCCTTTTCACACCTAGCAAATTCTCTTATGTTCTTATTGCATGGTATATTATCACTCCTTCATTCTGCAGGCTTGCAGAGATGATAAAAGGTGACAATAGCAGGACATTAAAATAGAATCTATTGCAAACATATCCATGGATCTCATAGCCAGGAGGATTTTTTTCAACTCTCCATTCAGAGGTTTTAAATTATACTTACATTCCAGTTTTTTTGTAGAAGACAGGGATGGTGAGGTATGCAGGAAGCACGTTAATACTCTTGCACAGTGATATTAATTGTCATTCTATACCAGCTAACTATTCACTAACAATAATGACTTATATTACCTCATTATTCTCCTTGTATGCTGCATTAAGGGCTTTATATTGTCAAGGGTTTTGTCTTCATTCTTTGCCTATATTTCTAATCCACTAAGGTCTTTTTGTCTTCCCGCTCCTCTCTTATTCAAAGCTAGCAAAGTTTTCATTCTCCTTGTTCTCCTAGGAACAAGCTATTTGTGATTTGGCCCAGCATTTTCATGCTCAATCATCTTTCTTTGTTGTCAGCCCTTTAAAGATGCTCCTCTTGCTTTCCTGTAATTTATAGCTTCTCAAAAAGTCTAATCAATTTATACCTTTCCCACAGGTTCAGATCTGACTTTGTGTTGGCTGTTTGGAATTCACAGTAATGGGTGCTGCATTTTTGATAACACATTTACTATAGTGTTAGCCAGGGTGATTTATAAAGGCTGTGTAGTAGGGTTTGATTTTTTGCCATCTTTAACACAGATGAATTAAGTGAAATATTTCTCAATCAAAAGCTGCCACACAGAGTTTGACTCTCAGCCACCACATAGGCTCACTCAGATGGGATGTCTGAGCTTGAGGTATGCCACAAAATACAACATATAGTAGAGCAGACAGATCCTTCAAAGGCAGCTTGTAGCCATGCAGTATGAGAAGATGAAGTTGGTGGATGAAGTTGCAAAGCCACTGTCCATCATATTTAAGTCATGGCAGTCTGGTGAAAATCCTGCTGACTGGAAAAGGGGAAAAATAATCCCCATTTTCAGAAATGAAAAAAAAAAAAAGACCAAGGGAACTGAAGGCCGGTCATTCTCACATTTGTGCCGGGCAAGATCATGGAGCAGATCCTCCTGAAGGTTCTGCTAAGGCATGTGGAAGACAAAGGGGGAACTGGTGGCAGCCAATACAGTTTCACTAAGGGCAAGTCCTGCCTGATTAATTTGGTGGTCATTTACAACGGGGTCACAGCCTCAGTGGACAAAGGCAGAGCAACAGACATCATCTACCTGGACCTGTGCAAAGCATTCAACA
Organism: Heliangelus exortis; assembly: GCF_036169615.1. Taxonomy (NCBI): domain Eukaryota; kingdom Metazoa; phylum Chordata; class Aves; order Apodiformes; family Trochilidae; genus Heliangelus; species Heliangelus exortis. The sequence goes on from NC_092427.1 coordinate 13,194,937, forward strand.
CTGTCCCACACAAGACTCTGCTCTCTCAACTGGAACCAAATGGATTAAATGGCTAAGGAACTGGCTGGGTGCACCCAAAGAGTTGTGATCAATAACTCAATGTCCAAATGGAGACATGTGACAAGTGGTGTCCCTCAAGGGTCAGTACACTGACCAGTGCTATTTAATATCTTTGTTGGAGACATGGATAGTGCAATAAAGTGCACTCTCAGCAAGCTTGCTGATGGCAAGGAGGCCAAGTAGAAGGTTCTGCACCTGGGTCAATGCAATCCCATGCACAAACACAGGCTGTGAGGAGAAAGGATTGAGGGCAGCCCTGAGGAGAAGGACTTGGGGGTGGTGGCGGACCAGAAGCTTAATGTGAGCCATCAATGTGTGCTTGCAGCCCAGAAAGCCAACTGTGTCCTGGGCTGCATCAACAGAACAAGGGACAGCAGGTCAAGGGAGGTGATTCTCCACCTCTGCTCTGCTCTCGTGAGACCCCACCTGTGTCCAGTTCTGGAGTCCCCAACATAAGAAGGACATTGAGACCCTACAGTGGCTTTCCAATACCTAGAGGGGTCCTACGAGAAAGCTGGGGTAGGACTTTTTGCTTGGGTGTGTAGGGAGAGGACAAGGTGCAATAGGTTAAAACTTGAAGAAGGGAGATATAAATTACATATTAGGAGGAAATTTTGTACTATGAGTGTGTTAAGACACTGGAACAGGTTGCCCAAGGAAGTCATGGAATCCCTCCCTGGAAGTGTCCATGGTCAGATTGGATGGGGCCTTGAGCAACCTGGTCTAGTGGAAGGTGTCCCTGCCTATGGCAGGGGGGTTGGAACTAAATGATCTTCAAGGCTCCTTGCAACTCCAGCCATTCTCTGGTTCTATAAAACATTAAGATCGCTGCAACGAGAGCAAGAAGTCTATGGTATTCTCAGTAGACATCCATTTGCTTAGATTAGTTCCTACATGGAGGATTGTAGGCAAAATGTTTTCTCATTTAGTTCCAGTGGGAGTAAAAATTCCCCCAAGAATATCTATCAGTTATCCCTGGATTTTTCTGCATGAAGGCAGATTTGTGCCTTAGACTCAGTGTCTCCTCTAAGAGACAAATAAGAATTATTCATGCAGAAACAATTGTATAGGCATATTCAGTCTCTTCTTCTAGGGAATGATATCATATGTTAAGATCAGAACCAAGAGAACTTACCAGTTCTTCCACTAGGCCTAGAGCTCCTGCACTGCTCCTGCACTTCCATCTCCTCTCCCATGTTGAACTCCAACATTTCATTTCTCTGTGTTTATAAGAGCGTTTGACCTTTGAGGTGGTGGTAATTATCAACTCTTCATGGCAATAGCAGGAGAAGACTGCCTTTTTTTTCCTTCATATCTAATATCTGTACAAGGACCCTGGAAGGTGAAGTCAGGAAGAAGTGAGATCAGAGTGAGGATGAGAGACCAGTAGTGAGGATGAATTTCCAGCAGAGGTCATAAGAACACCCACATCTTCTGTCATCTTTCACTAGAGAGAAAGTATCTCTATGATGTCTCTTCTCTATGAGATCTTTTTCTTCTTCAGGACCAGCACTAGCTAATACTGCCCATGAAATAAGACAGAAAGGACTGAAATAAAATTGCTTATCCCTTACCAATAAATAATTAAACAGCAGCTCCAGCGACTTCCCGGCCTGCAAACTCCTCTCATAAAAACTGAGAGCCACACAAGGTTACCAGAACTCTTTACTCAAGACAAATCCTCTCACCTAGGCTACAGACTTGCACCAAACCCTAAAACAGATTAAAAAAAAACCCAACAAACCAAACCAAACCGAACCGAACCAAACACCACCACCACCCCCCAAAAAACCCAAAAATCAAAACATGCATGTAAGGTAAACAGCAATATATACTCCTCCCATGAGTTCTGCCACCCAATCACTTTGCTGGAGTTGGTCAGCCCATTTGTAATTGATTATTGCTGAATTGGTTTCTCCTACTTCTGCCCTGAAGGCAGGAAAACAAACCAATGCTTCTACTACAACCAGATTCTGAACCAGAGGGTCCAGGTATTATCCAGCTTCTACAACTAGAAATTCTGGTATCCTACTTCAGGCAAGAGTCTGTCAACTCATGTGAGATATCTGATTGCTCTTCTATCTCAATATTTGAGTATGGAAATCTGTCCATGAGAGTGGCTTTCAGCAATATGGCTAAGACTAACTTGCACTTACGGAATAGAAATAATAATGTTCTTTTTATTATCTGAACCAGTAATAATTGGTTAGTTGTTAACATGAAACCGCATCACGCAATTGATTTTACTTTGTCAAAATTTATTCCATTCTTTTTCTTAAAATAAGAATGTTTCCATTACTGCAGTTCATTCCATCTCACAATGCAGCTTCAGTGGAATGATTGCAACAGTCCATTTTTAACAAGGTTGAAGTTATCCATCCTTGAATGTGGGGAAGTGGCTAGCATCTGAAATTGTGTGGCCTTGAGGATCTATTTTCTGTTACCATTTATTAGAATGAGCAGCACCAGTTTTACTGTAGCACCTGGAGCTACTCAAGCACAGAAGTCTAATGTAACCCCAAAGGAAAAGTTATTGCACATGCACAGAATAATTATAGAACAGAAAATATTTAGTACTGTCTAGGATTCTTGGATAGAAGTATAGGTATCCTACTGAGAGCTGGAAGGGAGATTAAGGCAGTACAGTCTCAGGCAGAAAAGATACTTCTGGTTTATGGAGGTAACTGATATTTAAAAATTTTGTTTAATTTTGTTAAAAAAAAAAAAAAAAAAAGGGCCTCATAATTTTAAGATACCTGTAAGAGACAAAGATTTCTGGCCATAAAATAGAGTTCATCATATAGTCATCTGTTGAGGAAGCTGCCCTAAATTCCATCTTGGAGTAGGACTCTTGAGAAAAGATATCTGAAAGTTCATTTTATAATTAAAAATTATGAAGATCCAGGGATTCCCACATTTACAAAGCAACTTGTTCTAAAATTCTGGAACCTGAAGTTCTGAGGTTGCTTGCACAGTGTGATGCCCAGAAATCTGGACAGGGGAAATTCCTCATTTACTGCTTCCATATGGTTTACATGATGGAGTGCTCTCCATCACTGTGACCAGGCTCCCCAGCAAGCTAAGGAAATAAAGGGGCAGGAAAGTACCTAACTGCAGGAACCATGCCCAAGTTTTATGACAATTTTGGAAAAACTAATCATTCTTTGTCAAAAATGCATGCCAATCATCATGTATGGTATTGAAATGTAAAAATTTCTTTGTAAACCTAGCATTCCTAACTGCCTTGCTGAAAAAGCCCCTAATCAATAGCTTTCCAAAGTCCAGACAAAATGCTTGTCAAGAATTCAATCATAGATGCAAGAATCATTCTCATAAAATTCCCTTTTTCATCTGGACCCTCATAAAGCACGGATATAAGAGGAAAAGAGGAATGCAATCAGGAGGAAAATGGCAAGGGCTGAGGAACTCAACAAGGTTCCATAGTTGCCTGTCAACAACTTTGAGAACTTTCATCTGCTTTCACAAAGCTTCCCACCTGGTTACATTTATTGCCACTTCACTCAAAAATAAACACGTGACTCAGCTTTGGGTAGTAGTGCAGATAACCAGTAATCACTGATCACTGTTCCTACCAGGGTTTACTTAGGTATATCAGAATTAATGTCTCTCTGGTAATTAGTACTAAATCATATAATTAATATTAATTCATAGTAATGTAAAATTCGTTTAAAACCATCTACATAAAGGGAACAATTCTTCTTTCTCTCTTCCCCCTCTCCCCCTCCATAGTGCTTAATTATGTGTCATATTTTCTGGTGAATGGTCACTGGAGAGGAGATAAAGCATTCATTACAGCTTTTGGAACCAAGAACAATTACTCAATGAAACGAAGTGAGTAAGAGAAAGTTAAATGGTGTAATGGTCTGCTTGTTAAGGAATGAGAAAAGTTGATGGTCTGCTATAAATGGTCCAAATTTTATCCTCAGAATTACAGGAAAACACAGTTACAGTGAAATCTCTGGTTAAGTTACGGAGGTGAGTAAATCTTGGACTCACTCGCTATATGCATGTGCATAAGTGCACAGTGAGTATTCCATATATACATTTTAATATTAGTGCAGGAAGCTGTTTTTCTGTATGTATATATATTTCACTATACATACTGGCCCAAGAGACAGAGCACTACACTTAATTTGGTCTTCTTTCTCCTTATTGTATATTGCTGGGGAGGATTTCGAGTTTTCTCCTGTAAGCTTCAAGTTAGCTTAGTTTGAGAAAAGTCTTGGGGAATAGATGTCCTCTGGTCCAATACTAACTAGACAACTCATATATAGTGTCACTGTTTCATAATGCTAATCTCCTAGAAACAAGGGATATTCTCAGTGCTTGGAAAGCCTCTAGCAAGTTATAGATTCTCTCCTAAAGAAACAAGAGGCTGCTGAATTCAATAGCCATTTTTTCTGATTCAGTATTTCTCTGTTAAAAAATGGGAGTGATTGGAGAAATCAGAATATTCTGTAAACCAAAAGAGTCAAATGGTAAAATGTCTTGTAGCACCACCCTATGTATCTTGTCAGCAACTTGACTTGACTTTAAATGATGGATAAAATATATTGTTTGCCATGCCCCTTGATTTGTTAAACCATAATCATGAAATTGAATTACAGGACAGGAACGATAATAATAGATGAAACTATTATGTGTCATAGAGAGGCAATTATGCTGTAGCTAATGATCTTTACTAATAGGATAAGATATACTGCCACATGTGCCTTGAAGACCATCATCAGATAAAACGAAGTCATCCATCAACTAAACCTTTAAGGTAGTGTTTAATTTGAGAGGTGAAAGAAATGAAATTTGGCTTTTGAGGACACTGCACATTCCATCCATGTAATGAGATAGAATATTGATCTAATGAACTACCTGAAGTCTAGACTGTATAATTTACCTGGAGCCTGGAGCAACTAGATGCACACACATGCATAACCAAAAGGTTGGCTGAACATAAATTAACTTTTCTTATTCAGAGGTAATACAGTGTTCTGTATAAATTTGAATATGATCATGTCCTTTCCATAGATTGTAGCATCGTGCATTAACAGCAGGAGTTCTACTGAATGCTATGTGGCTTAATCAAAGAACCTAGGTATCAGGATTCTTGGGTTCACCTTTTCCAGTTACTTAAGACTGTGGCATTACTATTGTCACCAAGGTCTACATTAGCAAGTAGAGTAGTGGAATAAAAAAGAATATGTGGAGAAAAGTAATGTTAAATTCCATTGTCCGTGATAAATATTTTGAAAGTTTTACTTTCTGGTAGATCTCTTCACCTCAGTTCTGCAATGAATTGCTTTAAGCCACTGGTTGTACACTTGCCCCAGGCAGTGCTTTCCAGGACTGCCAATTTTACAAAACTGCCATTGTGTCCCTGGGTGAGATAGGTTGGACAAATATAGATTTACATGTAAGTGGAGGCACAGAACAAAAGAACAACAACAGCAGAGAGCCCTGATATCCTTGGTACACATTTTTTTTGGGATCTCTGTCCAGAAGTTGTGAGAAATTTTTAAGCAATGACCAGGAACAGCCCCAGACATGGTTCAGTGGGAAATGAGGTATAAGACTTGGGAAAGTTTTACTAAGGGGAGTGGAGGAAAAACACTTGACTGGTGTTGCTGGTGCTTATTTAGGAGAGAATATGGATGGAATGGCTTGTTACACTCATGATCCCATGCTGAAGGGTTGGCCTTGTCTATACAGAGGAAAAAAAGGTGTTTGTAAAAGACTCAGGGCTATTTTTCGTTGGTTTTTTTCTTCACTAGATAATTTCACCTTTAAGAGCTTGATCCATCCCTACTTCACCACCATGCTTAGTTTCAAATGTAATTCTTTGGGCAGCTCTGTCCAATGGCAGCAGAGGTTACTCTTGGGCCACTCACACCAATGGAGCTGTCTGGTTATAGCTGATAGCAAATGGTTGACTGGATTATTTTCATGATGAATATCCCTGTGCACCAAGGGAAGGAGTTATTTAATTTTGTATCCAAAAGAGAAATGTTTAACTGTGTGTTGGATTTTTTTTCCCTGAAAGTTGAACTGAATGGCACCTAAACCAATTGCAATTCATTTGCAGCAGCCTGGGGCAAGAAAATGCCAACAGACAGAAATGACATTTATAAATAATGACTGAATGAACAATGTAAAAACCAAACAAACCCAAATCCCCTATACCTTCCCACTGCACTTCCCGTGCTCATTCACTCCCTTCAACCTTTAAAAGAATGACACTAAAACCAAGTGGGAATAATCTACTCCTGAAATTATAACTGACTGTATTCTTGAGGTTTCTGCATGACAGTGTTGACCTATATTTGGGACCTATGTATAAGTCTGACTAAAAAGAGCTAATAGTGAACATGTGTTGAGTGTGTGTTGTCCCACCTCCTCCCATTCCATGTGTTCCCTATATTTTGAATATTGATAAAAATGGTATTAACTGAGGTGGCTGGAAGAAGATTTCCTTCTTAAGTCTCATGTACAGTCTCTGCAGTTTCAGAGGATTTGCACAAGACTGAGCCAGTCATCTGAGATTCACACAGCAGAATGTCATGAAAAGAAAATCTGTGTTCATACACACAGAGTTTGAGTCAGAGACTGCACAGTCTCTGGGAGGTATGAAAATAGTTCTGCTTCTGATAAAACACAACGCAAAGTGAAAAGAGATTCAAGACAAATGATTAAACCAAGAATCTGAAGATATTTTAGCATACATGTTTTCTTTGTTTGTTTTGTTCATGTTTTCTGCATTGCAACAAATGTAATACTAATCTAAAGAAAATCCTTAACTTGCCATAGATTTCCTCTTAAGGCATGCTATCTAGCATAAATGTTATCTTAAGCTGATTATGTCTTACACTTCGATATAATGTAACAAAAAACCATGAGATAATTCTACCAATGATTTCTCATACCTTTTGTGGTTGTTACTGTGGCTGTGAGAGAAAGAGCAATATGGGCAGGTGGCCATTTTAATTTTTTTTAATTCAGTCTGGTAGAGGAAGCTGTGAAGTTTGACTTTAAGCAGACTTAGAATTCTCTTGTCTTCTCTGTGAATCAGATAACATAATATGCATAAATATTTGACCATATTAAATACAAATAGAAAAGTCTTGGCTGGAAAGCAAGAAAGCATGATTGGTAGCATGGACAAAAATACGAGGACTAAACCAAAGGCAGGTGGCTTGAAGTAAGCAATCTGGATATAATATTAGCTCTACTGGAGACAATTTTCATTGGTATTTTACAGAAGCTGAGTCTTCTATATAAAATAGAAAAAAATGCAGCAGGGAATCTGGCCCACAGAGGAAGTCAAAAGTGTGAGGTATCAGATCTGCAATTTGCATGAGGCACCTGGCAGTATATCTAACTCTCAATTCGCATAATAAAATTTAAAACCACAACAAAAACTGGATGAAACACTTTCTGTTTAAAAAAAATAAATGCAAAAAGAAACATTAAAATGTTTTCAACCATCCTTATTTTCAATGCCAATTATATAAGCACCACTCAAATGCTTGTCTTATTTTAGGATCCAAATGGCATTAATTAACCCACTGGGAAATTCTCTCAAGAGACATTCTGATAGTATTTGCATGTTTTAACAGAAAACCACCAGGGAACTTGGATGTCTTGCTTCATCTGTGTCCAACCAATAGCAACCTTTTTAAGTTTCATCTCCTTATAGAATCATAGAATGTTAGGTTTGAAAGGACCTCAAGGATCATTTGGTCCAAACCTTAGAAACAGAATCATAGAACTTTGAGGGCTGGAAGGGACCTTTAAGATCATCCAGTTCCAACAGCCCCTGCCATGGACAGTTCCCACCAGATCAGGTTGCCCAGAGCCCTGTCCAGCCTGGCCTTAAAAACTTCCAAGGATGGGGCTTCCACCACCTCTCTGAGCAGCCCGTTCCAGTGTCTCACCACCCTCATGGTGAAGACTTTCTTCCTGACATCTAATCTAAATCCATCCTCCTCTGTTTGGAAGCCATTTCCCCTATTCCTATCACTACCTGACATCCTTCTAATATTATTGTTTATGTGAGATGCCTCAGCACCCTATTGAACTGAAACTTAATTCTAAAGCAGTGGAATCCACTACTTCCCCTGGGTGACCATTCCAATGTCTGTCTGTCCTTATAGTGAAAAAAATTACCTCTTGTTTCCGATCAGAATCCCACCAGGAGCAACTTGTGCCCAATACCCTTTGTCTTATCCATTTAGCTCCTTGTAATCAGGGAGTCTCTATCGTTGTAGCTGCCCTCTATGAACATTGTACTAAGGTCTCCTCTAAGCCTCCTCTCTTCTCAAGGCTGAACCGACCAGTTTTCTCAGCTTCTCCTCATATGACACGTGTTCCAGTCCTCTGATCATCCTTGTGTCCCTTCTCTGGACCCTCTCCAGTCTGTGCACATCTTTTTTGTGCAGCAGGGACCCAAACTGGATGCAATACTTTAGGTGTGGTCTGACAAGCACAGAGTAGAGCAGGATGATGACTTCTTTCTCTCTGCTGGTGATGCCTGTGTTGATGCAGCCCAGCATCCTGTTGGCTTTCTTTGCTGCTGCAGGACAGCTTAAGCTATTAGACACTTCACTGTGTGTGTCTTCCATGTAAAAATAATGCCAACAGCAATGTCCTGACTAATTTTAACAAGATTTTCATTACTCCCTACCCCCCCTTTTTTTTACTTTGATACTGAAATAATAATTTGTTTTGTAAAATCTGTCTCAAAGAAGATAACTCAGTACCAGACTTCAGACTCAGATGGTCAGCTCTGATTTATTGTCAAAACCCTGACAAGTGAATGTTTCATCTTGCTGACTTTCTAAGCTTTGAAATCTTCATCAGGAGCACATTTTTCACCGTCTACCATGAATCAAAATTCTACTGTTCAGAGCTGGTGTGTGTCCAACTGATTGCTTCAAAAATGAGGGTCTTAAAACTGTACCGTGGGTAAATTTAGGAGTTCAGAGAACCCCCTAGTTATAATTTAATGTACTCATGGCAGTGTAAGCTCTGAAAAAGGCAAAGAATTGTATGCTGTTCCAGCAGGTGCTTCAGCAGCCCTCTACAAAATCAGTCACACTGAATCAGTGTAACCTAGTCTGGAGTCACAATGGCATGAAATAAAGATTATTTTTTTTTAATTTTTATTTTTAGTAAAAACAAAACCCATTTGCATTTTGGGCCAATGTGGAATTACATTTCTATAAGCTGTTATTTAATAAGATACTGCACTTCTTTGGGGCACCCAATACTTTTAGTCTTAACCTATGGAATTTGTTTTTCTAGTCATATTTTAGAATTAAATTTGGAATAGTTTTAAAATATTTCATCATGACAAGTTCATTTACATTACAAAAGACTTCTTACATCTTTTTGTCATCTTTCTGCATTTTTATATCCAAAACTTATTGAGAATATAACCTCAGGAGTCTCAGGAAAAAATGTGAAATAATCTTAAGTATTTCCTTTTTTTCTTTTATCTTTCTACTTTTCAGTATTGTTATGCTAAGATTTTGTGGGTAGGCTGATGTAATGTTTTGAAACCTTCTAAGAGACTCTACTATGGCAGGTTGGATTATACATGACAAGATCAATCCATGTAAAACAATTCTACAAGTTGTTAGGCTGCAATTTGACGCATGAAGGACAGGAGTTCTTCTAAAGAATTTTTGCCCCATAGGGAAGATCTGTGAAAGCCTAACAATATGAATGAAATGTTCTGTTTGCTCCTGTGTGAGGGAGACATCTAATTAGTGTGCTGGCATGAAGAGTATCAGAGGTTACACTATCTCCTCAGGGAGCCCCTCTATGATTAAATACAAGCTCTCATTTAGGTTGCTTCAGTCAAGGGGTCAAGAAGGCAAAAGACACAAATTCATTCACCCACAGTGTTTGCATGTTAATTGTCAAGCCTCTTAACTGTTCAAATGTGTGCTAAGAGTGCACTCGACCTATAGATGTATGGACAAGAAACATTAAGTCTTTGAGCTGAATTCTTTCTTCTTTACGCTTGTATAAGACCATTGTGATATTTTGCAGCATGGCAGAGCTGCTGAAGACTTGTAGTCAAGTCTATGGAAGAGGAATATGGTCTCTCACTGTGGCTAGCCATGAGCACAGAAGAATTCACACAATCAGAGAATAGTTTGGGTAGGAAGGGACCTTAAAGGTCATCTAGTTCCAGTTCTCCTGGCAGGGCCATGGACCTTCCGTGTGCTCATGTCTTTGGGCACACAGGAAATAATTTTTCATGAAAAGACACAGAACAGATTTTCTCAACACATAATCAAATCCTCATGGTTCTGCAAATATTTCTCCAGCTTGACTTGTAGCTTTACAGCTGTACAGCTGACTTCCAGAGTATGTACACCCACACAAAGTTTAGTTACTTGACTCAAGAAGTTGAAGCATTCACTGACTGAATATTTGCTACAAAGCAGAAAATGACAGGAAAGTCATAAAATGCCTGACTTAAGGGCATAAATTGCTTAAAGGTGACTTTCCAGTGACTTTTGAAGCACCAAGAATGTCACTCTTTTCCCTGCATAAAGAAGCACTTAAATGTGTTGCTCTGCGTGGAAAACGCAAAACACTTCCTCTTCCCACTTGCTTTTACTTTGAAATGGTAGGCGGGTGAAAAAATCACCATTTTTCAGGCACTTGGAATTTTATCTGGCCTGTGACACTTCAGCTGAGGGTTTGTTAAAATTAAATCTTTTAATGTAAGCCTGTTCTGGAGTTCTATGCCAGCAGAGATGCAGTCAAAAAACAGTTCAAACAAACCAACTGAAAATCAAGCCTGTAGCTGAGTGTCTCATGACATTTGGGCAATTTTACAATAACTGCAGAGCCTTCCAGAGTAAGGCATGAATATTACCTCTGTTCAGCCTGCTGCACTGCCAGTTAGTTCCCATGTGCTCTTCTACATAGTAGGGTATGATGACTGCCAAGTTTGATCGATTAGGATGTGGATTGTTGATGGTTTCCAGGCCACAATTGCTTTTTTAATGGGATTTCTCAACCAAAAGAACAGAGGAAAGGAAGGAGCAAACTGGGATTATAGTCCTCTGCACCATGATAGTAAGCATCTATTATCTATTTAGCAGAAATCTGAGTTCAGAAGGCCCATGAAATATATATGGCACACACCACAACACATGCCAGGCTACAAAAAAGTTCCCAGTGTTTTATTTTTATTCTGAGACTGAAATAAAAGCATTGCAAGAAATACAAGTAAATGGTGGTGAAGAATAAGAGACATCACAAGTTTTGCTACAGCCTCTTTTGCAGTGATGGATTAGCTGAGTGAAACTGCTAAAGACCCAACAAATAAGTGTAATTCCACTCTGCAGAAGAAAGGACAGAAAATGCTTGTGGGGTTTCTTTCCAAGAGTAGTTTAGTCTAAATTTTCCCCTTAGAGTTTTTGAACAAATGTGCACATCAAGAACTCATAGTTCTAGGTCAATTTCACCATGAAGAAAAGTTCTGAGGCTTTTACACTCTTGGTGGTAAAGTTTGGGGTTTTGTTTTCCAATTTTCTCTTTTTTAAAAAAAACTCCCAGCATTTGGCTCATTATTTAATTTTGCAGGTATAAATAAAAGAATATAAAGATATTCTCAAAGAGAAAAGGTAGGATCAGTTGTTAATTCCCCTGTTCTTCAGAATGCCATCTGTGTCTCTATGGGTTGTTTACTTTACATAGGGGCTTCAAGGGACACCAGGTTAGAATAAATAGTTAGAATCTGAAGAGCTGATATTAAATGGGGAATGGAAACGATTGCATTCACATAGTTTGTCAGGTGATTGTGTCCACATAGAAATCTCACAATATAAATAAATAAAATACAATTAAATTAAATAAATTCCAGTTTATAGCCAAGTTAAAGTTGCAAACTGCGTATTTCAAAATTATTAGTGATGGAAAGAAAATAATCCCACTGGGATTCCCCACTGGGAAAACAACATCTTTCACACCCTCAATGTGGAGTCAAATTTTCCCTGAGGCTGCCAATCATACTTTGCTTTGGAATTTTATTGTGTATAGCAGACCATTGCTATTCAAGAAGACAGCAAAGCCTAACATTGGTTTCCCACATTTCTCTTTTCCTGTGATTTGCCTCAGCTAGGCTATAATCCCAAGACATCATTCAACTTTAGTGATAATAATATTCAACAGAGGTCATGAGACTATGTTTCCACAGTTTCCAACTGCAAAGAAGGGTCTGCTATGGTGAGGTTGGCCACGCTCCATTTGAACAGTCTCAGTGTGGGATCCTCACTGTTCCTAAAATGGCAAGTTTTAAGTGAAGTGAGAAATATTCTGTATTTTCAGACAAAAGCTAAACAAATACAAGGAAACCCAAAACAAAACTGAGCAGCTAATGGTCTACTAGAAAATATCAACAATTTGCTAGACTTGCACAGTTGTATGAGTGGAAAATTAAACTAGAAAGCCAAGTGCAAAGCTTATGCACAGAAAAAAGAGAGCTCAAGACTTAAAGAGCATATATATAGACACAGCAGAAACTGAGTCAAGTGTCCCTCTAGGCTTTTGTGCAAATTGAATAGACATTGATGGATTTGTTTTCCTTTCAAATTAAATTGAACTTTTGATTTGAAAGTAGTTTACCTCCACCTGCACTTGAAAGCTACATTTTTCCTTAACTAATTTTCTCTTTTTAAGGCACTTTAGTTTCCTGGTAGTTTATAGTGGTTTATGACTTGGCACTGTAATCCTCTGGAAGGAGCAGGGAAAGAGAATCACAGAAATAATACCAAGCAGTACTTACCTGGACTGCTTTACCTTCTTGGTGCCTTCTTTTTTTTCTTTTTTTTTTTTTTAAGTCTGTTTTGTGCTGTTATATTTTTGAATTCACTCGAATTGATTTCCAGAGTCAGATATTACCGATCCCATGGAGCTGAAGCCTTTCTGACCATTTTTAAGGTGCTGCTGCAGTACCAGTCATAAATAACTGTACCAGTTTCCAAAGAGAGACATATTCACTATCAGCTTAGACACAATGGTTGTGCAGAATACAGAGAAAGGCTTTTGCATATGTGGTTCCTCTAGTTCCTACAGAGAGCTCAGACCTGATCTCACATCAGTTCTGCCTACACTGGTGCTTAGACACCTCTCCATACCAGCCCACACAGCACTGTTCAGGGAAACATTTTGCCCTGAATCTTAAGTCAGATTCAAGATCGTGCTAAATATTTTGGGAATGGGCTAACCCATGCTGTGGGTTGGGCTAAACGTCTACCCATAAATGTCCCACCTACTCTGTGGCAGCACCATGGGTAACACTGAGCAGACAGGAATGAATTCTTCCAGCAATAGATTCAGTGTTGCTTATCTAAAAGGACAGAGGAGTTTCAAAAGCAGTGAGAGCTCTGGCTGGGTTGATACTTCTTGCAGTGCAACCACAGGTGTGCAGAGAGCAGTCCCTGGAGATGAATGCTCTTCTGGCTGTCCAGATACTGCCTAGCTTAGTCTAGGCAGCAGATAACCACTAAATAACAACTGACAACCTACAAGGCTATACTTGTCTTGTTATTATTTTGAGTAGGGTGACATCAAGGAATTCCAACTAGGACTGAGATACTATTTAGACACGTAGCAAGCTATATTCCTTTCTAGAAAAAAAAAAAAAAAAGCAAAGCACCAAAACCAAAACAAAGAAATAAAAAGCTCTCTTCCATTCTGAACACACAAGTAGAAAAAGGATTATTACATCCTACTGGCATGTAATGAAACTAAGGCATGGAGAACTTTTTTGGCTTGACTAGAGTCATATACAGTGGGGCTGCAAGAGAACTAAAGACCAGATTTCCCAAACCCATTTCAGTGCTCTAATCACAGATACTGAGCATCAGAATTATCAGATTGAATGCTATGACCCTCCAGGCTCAGGCCACTTAGATGCTAAATTTTATGGCAATATTCACGTACAGGAGTTTGTATGTGATGACTCCAACAAAATAACAACTAAAAGTCTACTGATCAGATCAGTTTTTTGCCTGACTATGTTGAAACTATGGTCCTAACATACAGGTGATTTATTGTACTTAGACTGTTTGGACCAACCATTCAGGAACACTATGAATTGTATCTTAATCCTTCAGGAAGGGCACCAGATTGCCTTTATATTTTACAGTGCTTCTCTTTGGCACTTTGCATTTTGAGCATCTGTTCCAGGGAAATACCAGTCAGTGGGTTTTCTGTTTCATGCACAGATTAATCTCATACCATCAAAGATTAATGACATATGCTTAATGAAAAAGGAGAAAATTTTCCTTGTTTGCCTCAGCATCTGGCCCCAATACCTTTCTGCCTTTCCAGATCTTCTGATACAGAGGAGAGAAGGTGGAGAGAGAAAGCTGAGATAACCCACTAATAACTTCTGAAGTATTAAAAATAAGCTTGGAGGGGAGAGAGAGATATGAGGTGTGGGTGGGTGAGAATCAGTGCTGTGTCGCCTCTGCTTGCTCTGGAGTATCACAAATAAGTATCACAAGCAGAAGCTTTTCACTCCCCATGTCATATTACTGGATGCCTTAGCAGGTTACAGATTGTACTTCATAACATACTGGCTTCTGGTGGAAATCTCTTTGCTTCTTTCACTTTTCAATTCAGTCTGTCTTCTTCTGTGCTGCAAAGGAACTAAATGGTGGAGAATGTGAAAATTTACCTTAAGTTTTCAATGTCTGTTTTAGTTTGATTGGAATTTTCTTTGAGATGTGATTTAAGGTTTCAGTAGCAGGACAGTCTTTCTTTTTTGTTTGCATTCAGCTAGCTCACCCTTAGTTGTTTCCCTGTTCTAATATGAAACAAATTACTTTAGTGGAAGAATCAGTGAGTGCCAGGCTGTGTTCCCCATGGCAGCCCTGAGCTGTTCTTGCAGCATTCTTAAGTTAGGCTGTAATTTTTTCCCCAGTGCCCCTTCTTCTTTACCTGTGGCTTCTCCCTGTAACAGCTCTGGGGAAGGATGCACTAACAGTGAAAATAACAGCACCAACAGTGGCTCAAATTCACCCCTGGGGGGACTGAAATGTTGTACAAATCATCAGAGATGCATCAGGAATAGATGTGGCTGCCTAAGTGTGGAGGGAACTGGAACTGTTGCCTGCATAGGCATTCACTTTAATGGGCCCCTGTGATCCAAATTCAGGAGAAGTACACCAAGTAAGTAAACTTTTAATTTCTGTTTGAGAGGCTGTCATCTAGGATCATGATGTTGTATAATATGATGCATCATATCCTATAATATAAGAGGAAGATAAGCCTTTTTATTTAAAACTTGTGAAAATGCCCAGTGTTGTTGTTGACTGAATTCCAATTACCTGAGAAACATTCAGCACATCACATTTCAACATGTCATCTCTCCTAAGTGGAACCAATTGCATTAAACCAGTCATGAAACTTCAGGCCCCCACACTTCAGTAAAAATGTAATAATAAAAATTTAAAATGCATATATTCATTTTCTCCCTTCTTCAACAATGTCAGGCAAATAAGTCTCATCAGGATTCACCACAGGCTCAATTATCGATGCTCCGTCTGCAGAATTGTTAATGGAAAAATTACATACACAGAGTCTTGATAAACTGTGCATCTCATTTCACTGTTTGTGAAGCACAGAGATATTAATTATTACTGCTGTCATTCTTCTGGTAACTGCAAAGAAATGGTGAAAGTTTTCCATTAAGCATGCCTGGGTCTTCCTTAGGCACACTGTAGCTTGATCTAAGAGGAAGAAAAGAAAAGATCTGACATTGTTTCTATGTATGTTTGAAAGTGCTCCAGAATGCCACAGTATACACCTCCCTTAACTGTTATTCTCTAATGTGTTGTAGGTTAATTGTATATAGATAGGAACCTCAGGTAGGCAGCAAAAGCCAATGCCTTGATAAATAAATATTAAAATAATAAAAAATCCTTATCATTTTCTTTTGCCTAAGCAAAGTAGCTTATACAGAGCACATATCCTGCTTCAACTAAAGAAAGTCTCAGAACATTAATTGGAGAGTGTCATTTCACTAAAATGTGTGAGGTCATGCTTCAGGTAATGAGGATGTGTTAAGCAATTAGCAGCAAATCCTAGCCATTCTATTATTTGAACTATTGCTCATATATCAAACTATTTTCAACTCCAACTATTTCAGGCTCTGAAAGGTTTAGATGAATTTTATTTCCCATTGCTCGTAGAGTAAGATCTATTTTATTCCTCTCAGAGCTTAAGTGCTTCAGGCATTTTATTTTTCTTTTTTAGATTCAACATGTCTTTAGCAGCATTTCTCTAAGTTTTCATAAATTATAAGTACTAGGAGCAGAGTGTGATCCTCCTCTCTTCTTGTTTATCTGACCCCAATTTCAGGCTGAGCGAGATCTTCAGCATTGGAGATCACCTGCTATTAAACAGTAGAAACTTCTCCACCTTTAGAATTGTTTCTCCCAGCTGCATTCAGGTACACAAGGCCCTTCTGGTGCCTCTATTCTTCTCTGAACGTGGCATTCAGGTAAACTGGGCAGGGATCAGATGTCAGTCCAGGGTAGTGTACATAGAGCCATCACTGAAGCCTTCCCCTGCAAATTGGTTTTAACAGTTTTCTGCATCCTCCACCTTTGCTCACCCTCCACCTTTTTGCATTTTCATCAAAAGAAGCAAACCCTGGTGTTACAGTTCCTAGTTTAAATTTGTAAGCCAGTATCTTGATTCCCATCACATTTAAACTGTTACGCAGGAGGCTTTACATTAGTGGGTTAATGTTCTGAATATGTGTAACTCAGCCTGCATGACATCATCTCTTGCTGTTGAATGTTGCTTTCCTAAACAACTCAGGGAATTACATTATTTCATCACTGAGTGTTTTTTCCTGCTTTTTTTTTTTTTTCCTTAAAAAAATACATACTTTCTAAATAAATACTTCTGTTATTTGACAATTTTTCATTCTTTCAACTTCTTTCGCACTTCAACAACAAACAATAAAGATACTATTATCCTGATATGCCCCCAAATACATTGTATTTATGGGAAAGAGTTACAGAAGGTCTACTGAAATAGCTCAAGATGGAAACTGAAACAAGTGAGCACTGTAGGTAAACAAAATTACACAAAAACCTCTGAACCACTTTGTTAGTACTGCAGGAAGAAGGTTGAAAGTTGTTTGGAAGGTGATTGCAGTTTGTGAGAGTACTGGATTATGTTTAACCTCAGGTGATGCAGGTAAGTGAAATCTTAGGAAGAACTTTCAAGTGTGGCACTTCACTGGAGGACAGCTGCATTACAAGAGTTAGAGAAGTAAAGCAATACTTGCAGTTTAGTAAGTGGCTTCCTCAAATATATTTTTTTTGGTGTGTAAAATGCTCTTATCTCTGTTAAGTCTTCATGAAACCCCTCTAAACGCTGATAGAGAAGAAACAGTAGTAAAGAGCAAATGAAGATGATCCATTCACATGTGGGTTTTCTTCCTTTTACTTCTATTTTTTCTGCGCAACCAAATGAAAATATTTTATTTCATCAAGCATTTTGTGTGATGGCTGTGGTTTGGAGCAAATATTTGATAAGAATATTTGCAATCTAAAGCTAGTGAGGAACTTTGAATCAGTGTCTTGACTGACAGTGGGCAGCCCTGTGTGGTACAAAGGAGGGTATGAGAAATCTTATTCTTGGCAGATGGGGAATAGTTTGCAGCCATACTAATTGATATTGCATTGGAATTGATTTAACCCTGAAACATGAGGTGAGGATTTTTAATTTTATTTTATTAACTCTAGATAATTTTATTAAACACAGCTGTACGTGGTAACAGTAAAAACCTGGAATGAGTTGTATGGCTTAACTATTCAGTGATTAAAAGTGCAGAACTTTCCTACTAACACAATAGTCTTCCTTTAATAAATTATTCTTCTCTTTTCCAATTGCTGTTTTTGAATTTAAATAACTGACTCTTCTGTTTTAAACTTGGGAAATTCCTAGTTCTTGATTTTTAAGTGTATATGTTTTATTTTTCTTCAGCCTATTGGTCTTCTGAATATAAACAAGGTCAATGGTGTCTATTCTTTGTAGGTAAATTTTCCTGATAATTATAATCAACCTCCTCTGGACCTACTTTAACTCAACAGTGTTTCTTTTGATCTGAGATGCTACTTTTGAATTATACCATTGCATTATATTTTTCATATTTTAATATTTTATTTAATACACAGAAGTATAGAAAAGGTAAGCCTACACTAGGATGCTCCTGCTGGGCCTTCTCAACACTAAAGACTTATTGCTAGGAACAGAGGTAATGAATGAAAAAACATTTAACAAAAAAATATCCTCACTCTCCCTGTCAAAACAACCAAAACAACAAACAAAACTAAACCAAACCAACCAACCAACCAACCAAACTTCTAGTGTACTAAACAGAATATATTGTAAAACATGGTGTTACAAGGTTATGATGTAAAAAACCCCAGATAAATAAAGGACTTATTTTCTATTACAATGGCACTTCATGTAGGTCAAAGTTTCAATGGTTTCCTAAAGATGTTTTTTCTGTATATGTACCTATTACCTGAACTAACAGGCAGCTGTTTAAGCAGTTGAGACAAATGTAGTAGCTGTGATGCTTGGCTGTGTTATTTCCAGTACCTTTACAGGCTGAGGGAGGGATTTACATGCAAAGATTTATATCTTGCAACACTTATGTAGTTGCAATTAAAAGCACATGAATAATCAGATTATTACAATAGAACTTGTTTACATACTTAATAATTAAACTTGAATGGATCTGGTTATGAGGGTGAAACTTATGCGTAATCAGAAAGGTATTCAGAGGCGTGGGAGGAAAACATATTAATTGCATTATTTATTGCTTAAATTATTGTCTCTGCAGAGTATGGATGTGTAATTATGTCTACCATGGCCACTGTGAGGAAAGACATAGGATGAATGAGAAGTAACCAGGAAAACTGCAAGTAGCATGGGGATGTAAAGCTACTGCTTTTTATAGCACTGTGTATTTGTAGAGGTGCCTCTGCAGGTGGCCATTAAGGAAAGGCAAACACACCACAAGATGTTATTCTTCTAAATAGCTATTGGCAGAGGCATAAGTGCCTTTGGAAAAGCCAGTGGAAGCTTCAGTCAGATCCCAGTTCTAAAACTGAGCAAAAGACATTAGGTAATAAGATCTACAGATGTGCCCTAAGCAACAGATTGATGTGAGCTTTGCTGCAGAAGGAGATGATGTTCTGAAAAAAATCTCCTTATGCCACCTTGGAAATCTGGTGTTTGAGGATAGGCAATCTGCTTGATGTTTATTTGCTGTTTAGAAGAAGTGACAAGGCAGAACAGATGCTTTCACTTTTGATGCTTGAGTGGAGTAATTCCAGAGAAATTTGGCAAGCAGTGATGGAATTTAAAGAGTTTGCAGATAAATGTTAGGAAAGTTTATCTATACAGGACTTGGAAAGAAAGAAAGAAGTTTCCAGATTAACTAAATAAAGCAAAGAAGTATTCACAGGCTCCAGAGGAGAGAAGTGAATAATTTGAATCTCAAAGAGGTATTGGCAACTAGGAGGGAAGAGGGAAGGTGTGTTGAAGATGACAGCACCTCTAGAGCATGGGTAGATATGGTGCTTACATGCAGGACTAAGAAGACCTACAACATTTCTGTTTAACTTGGGGGTTTAGTCACAGGTTAGGAAATGCAAATACCCTCTACAAAGTAACATAGGTGTGGTTATCTTTTGACACATTTACCAGTGTGAGATGGTGGGCAGGATTTATTTTAACTATGTGAGTCCACCTAGGTCAGTTTTGTCTGTCTACACATGGCTGGTGTTTGGTTCACAAAGAATTTACTGAGCAGAGCATTGGCAGTGACTCTTGCCAGGCAAGCTCAGTTCAAAAATCTAATGCTATACATTATTAATAATGATAAGTGTTCTGCAAAAAGAAGACATCAGAAATGGAATCATGTTCAGGCATTATATGCCAAGTGATCTTGTTCCATCATCCTATGGCAAATACAATTATGCATTATAGATATTAAAGATGACCATGTCATGGATAATGTGAATACATATTGCAATGTAGTAATGAAATTTGGAATATCTGATTAGTCATGGGAAAACTACTGGAAAACAAAAAAGAAGAGAGTATTTTATCTACATTTGTAACATAATTTTTTCTGCATGGAATGACCAGTTACAGTTCTATTATATGTCATTTCTTTTGCATATTTTAATTTCTAATTACTGATAAATTGGTGATTAAGATCACATTGATCCATTAATGTCTACTAAATATTTAATTCATGGGTACCTTAAAATGCTTGGCATTACAAAGGATTCTGATTGGTTTTGGCTAGAACTCCCAAGGAGTGATATACTTCTAGCCTCTGAGTCCAATAAATCTACCAGTAAATTGAAACATCAGTGCCCCTTGATTGATGCATCAAATGTCATGGCACCATCCACAAAATTATTTCTTTTAAATTATTAAGATCTTAAACTGAAATTCAGCCAAGAAGGGAGCCAACCTAATGCTATGAATGCTCATCTTAAGTCTCTAAATGTTTGCTGGCTCCTTTCACAGAAAGTGTGTTTTAGTTCTAATGTATTCTACGCCCCTAAACAGCTAATCAGGAAATAATAGGCACTATTTTCATCTGCTTGATGAAAGCCTGTGCTTCTATATGAAAATTCCTAACCAAATGGAGGAAAGAGGGGGGATCACCAAGAAACATTTAAGCCTCTGCACTTCAAGAACCAGAAATGGGTGCAGTAAAAAGTCAGTGCTTGACAGATCTTTTTGGACTAACCTAGTGCTGAGTATTTAGTGGCTGTCACGTCATTTTTATCGGAAAATCTCTATTAGGAAATATTGTAAAGTTTGGAGAGTATCATCAAAGTTCAGAGTTTGTATCATGGCTTTGCACCTTTTCCATGATGCAGCTGAATCTATAGTTTGGATGAACAACTTGATAGCTCTCCAGTTCTGTGCACCAGATTTATAAACCTATAAAAGCTAACGTGGGTACCTGCACACCAGCAAGTTGTGCTGTGCAGGGGTACCTCCTTGGGTCACTATGGTGGTAGATCTTGTCAGGGAGCAGGAAGGACTCCAAAGGAAGGGGACCTGAGAGCTGAGTAGGGTAATGAGGGAGGTGGTGACCTCACTGACCAGTAACCAGGGTATTTAGCAGCCAGTTAGGTTCTAGTCTGGAGACATGAGACATCCAGGAGTTCCCCCAGTGAGTCTGGGGCATGGAGACAGGTCCACAGGCAGCCTGGGAAGTCCAGACAGTGTCTCAGACAGGCTGGTACAGAAGTGGCTGCTGTACAGCAGCTCACAAAGACAGATGTGGGAGCCATGGAGGCTCTATAACTATCAGGCTTTGCAGGAATATAAATGCAAAAACCACATGGCAAGCACCTATGGCTGGGAGCCCACTTCATAAGAGCAGAGCTGCCGACTACTAGCTGTGAGGGACCAGCCCTCAGTTCCTATTGTGGGAAGTGGTGTCCAAACACAGTTGTAAGCCCTCAAAATGTTTGATCAGACATTGGAATGGGCTGCCCCGGGAAGTGGTGGATTCTTCATCCCTGGAGATATTTAAAAAGAGACTGGATGTGGCACTCAGTGCCATGGTCTGGTAAGTGCAGCGGGAGTGGATCAAGGGTTGGACTTGATGATCTCTGAGGTCCCTTCCAACCCAGCCAATTCTATGATTCTATGAAAAACAAAAGGTCTACCAGAAAAAGGACTGCCTGGCACCTGCACGTGGCTGGGGGCAGCCCATGGAGACAATAAGAGAGAGACATGGGTAATGATGGAGGAGCTGACTGGGCAGAGGTCCACCCCATTTGCTCAGTCCTGATGTGTCTCAGCTGGGCTTACTCATCATTGTTTAAGTAAAACTGGCCTATAAAAGGAGGAGCTGTGATGGTGGGTTTTGGGAGCTTCACTGATACCAACCCTTCCCCATTGGCTGGCCTGATGTTTGAAACAGGACTGTGACTTTCTGTAATCTGTCTCTTGCTTTTCTTTTGTTCTCTCTTTCTCTCTCTTTTTCCTTCCTAAGATCATGAAATAACATAAGACCTACTGTGATTTTTTTCCAGGCTGTGCAGCTTGAACACGTATGTGTTGTGACATCATCAAAATATCAGCCTTTATGATTGTGCAGCCTTAGCATATATACTAGTTCAAGTGTCAGGTTTTATGACTTATTCCTTCTATAGTTCTAATTAAAGCTAATGTTCAAATACAGACCTTGAGTATTGTTTCACCTTAATCTGACCTAGGGGTATCTGACAGTCGAGCATTTCCTCCAACTGTAACATTTTAAGAGACTGGATCCAGCAGCACCTGAGAAGTTCAGAAAGCAAGAGGGTCCAATCTGAATCTCACTGGGTTGCCCAACCCAGGTCATGACACCACCTTTTATGAAAATCCTATTATACAGTCTCTGACCTCCCTCTTGTCCCAGCCTTGCTGTAGTAGGAGGTGTGCAGTGTTGAGTGCTGGTGTTTCCTATTCAGAGACAGGAGCATTGCCAGGGATTGGAGAGCAGTCCCTGTATCTTGTTTCTGTGTAGAGATATTAAAAAGTCTTAATAAATTGGCATTTATGCTAAATAGCTAGCTGAGATTCTGTCATGAAAAGTCACACAGGGTTGCCTTTTCAGAGAGGCCCTGTGGCCTAGGGCAACTAGGCTGGTGAAGGGACTTGAGCACAGGCCCTATGAGGAGAGGCTGAGGGAGCTGGGGGTGTTCAGCCTGGAGAAGAGGAGGCTCAGGGCAGACCTCATCACTCTCTACAACTCCCTGAAAGGAGGTTGGAGCCAGGGGGGGGTTGGTCTCTTTTCCCAGGCAACCCTCAGCAAGACAAGAGGGCACGGTCTCAAGTTGTGCCAGGGGAGGTTTAGGTTGGACATTAGAAAGAATTTCTTTACTGAGAGGGTGATCAGCCATTGGAATGGGCTGCCCCGGGAAGTGGTGGATTCTCCATCCCTGGAGATATTTCAAAAGAGACTGGATGTGGCACTCAGTGCCATGGGCAGGGAACTGCAGTGGTAGTGGATCAAGGGTTGGACTTGATGATCTCTGAGGTCCCTTTCAACCCAGCCAATTCTATGATTCTATGATTCTATGAACATTTTCAGGAGACATCACACTCAACTGGTGTTACCAGTGAAAACCAAACTTGAATGGTGGTGAGGTAGTGTTGGAGGAGTGTTCTGGTTTAATATGAGAGTGCCAGTACGTAAACTCTTGTGCCAACAGACACTTTAAAAAATGAATGGTGGTGACTGTTACAGCAGCTGTTTCATCAGCTGCTTTAGAACCAGCAATATGTTAGTCAGCCAGACATTAGCAGGTGACATAAGGACAGTGCAGAGTTTAAACTTTCCAATACTGCAAGCTCCTTTCAGATAATTAGTGTCTATAGAAATGTCCTGTTGAAAACATCAACAGGGAAGCTAGGGACTAGGAACTGGAAAAGGAGATCACTACGCTGGAGGGTGAGGAGCTGGAGACAGAGCATTGGGCTTCCATAGGGCTCTGCATGTAAGAATAATTAAAAATGGCTTCACAGATAAACCAAAGAAGCTAGCAGAAACCTTGATCTCTCTGCAATAAAAAATAAATAGTTATTAGTGGACAAAACAAACTCACATATAACATAGCTGTGTTAATTCCAGAGCCAGTGTGCCATCCAGTCTTATTTGTCACCAAAGTCTTGTTTGAGGGACACTGCTGCAGGAATACTTGGTTTAAGGGACATTGACTTAAAACAGCCTGCAACAAAACTGCCATTGCCTATTGGAAAATATCATTATGAGTCCCCCGCCACCTCCTCCTCTTTTTTCCTCATTCAATAGTAAATAGTAAAAACAAACAAACAAACAAACAACCCCCTCAAACAAATACTTAATCCCTCAAACCATCCCTCTAAACCTCTAAAGACTTTGAAAGTGTGGCTAGAACATCAGGGAGCAGGGCTGACCAGAAAATATACATTGATTTCTAGCAAATGTTGCTGATGTCAGAAGCTGAGATAGGGATCTCAGGTTACATTTGTTGAGTTTTGCCCAGTACTCAAAGAAAAGAGTAATGATGAGAAAAGAGATTAAAAGAAACCCAAACAGCTCTTGAGATTCTACTGTGAAAGGTGTTGTGTGTTTTAATGTAAGTGCTGTGTGTGCTCGATTGCTGAGTATCTATGGTATTTGATTATGCCAGTTATTTATAAATTTCAAAGTAAGAAGAGAGAGCCCACTGAAAATGAGCAAACAAAACAAAACAGCCCTGTAAGATTTTTGTGCTTAATTCAATTTTTCTTTTCAGTCAGAAAGAAAGGGGTAAATATGTTGCTTATGTAGTTGATGTGTTCAACAACCAAACAGCTGAACAAACTCTAACTTTTAAGTTTCCTAGTAGGCCCAGGTGAGTTCAGTGCTCTGCTGTGATAAGTGTGTTCCAAAGCACAGTCAGCAAAACCTGAGAGGACCAGAGAGAATAAGGACTTTGATGCTGAAATAGTGCCATGGGAAAAGGGGCTGAGCAGGGAGGTACCCACTGGGCTGTAGCCAGAAGTAGAGCCTGGTGTTGAGAGCCCAGTCAATCTTGAATGTGGTTTAAAGACCTGTTCTTCCTTCCTGCTCCACTTGTTGCTGTACACAACTGCTGAGAGGCATCAAATGCTTGTTTTGCTGACTTCAGTTATTGACCAGGAAGTATTGCCCATGCCTCTGCTACAGATCAGTCCAGTACTGTACACTGGCTTTTAAAATTCATTGCATGCCCTCTGTTTGGGGTTTTTTTTCAGATCACAACTAAAATTCCTGATGGTTTATGATGCCAAGCTTGGTGATCTAATAAAGACAGGTTTTGTGTTATGTACTTATAATGCTGAATTAGTCATAGTGGCAGTTTTGAGGGCACATTTATTTCTAGAACCTCTTGTTTAATTTATGATTCTATCTTGCTTTTCACAGCTCACATTTTTCTTAGTAATGCTTCCAATTCCACAGGTTTACCCATCCAAGGAATTTCCCTGACAACAAAAATATGAACCCATGTTCTTTCATAAGGATTTGTGCAGTATTAATTCACCCTTGCCTTTAGAGTACGGGTTCCTCTGGACAGTACACAGCAGGTGGTTCTAACAGACTGCTTTCCCCTCCACTCTTCTTACAGATATATGGTGCCAGCATTTCTCCAGTGCAGAATTTATCTTAGTGCACTTTTTGTCCTCTTGATCATGATTACCCAGACACCCCTTTCTCCAGTTTATCTTTTGCCAGCTGCAGTGATTGCTCACAGCCTGACTAACAAGGCAGAGAATGGGCCTTGTTTCCACTCCTGAGCTGGAAGCCAGCAGATCTGCTTCCTAATCTGCCTTTGAGCTGCTACATGATGACTACTTCAGCTGTCCTCATTGTCATTGCATTGCATTCTTCACATGAATGGCGGTGCTGGAAACTGCCTGGAATATTTAAAAACAGATTATGCAGATTTTTTTCAAGTTGCTCAGATGTGAAGAAAGATCCTATTCTACAGGGGAAATTTCATCAAGTTTTCCTGTTGCTGGCATTTGAGTGGTGTGGGTGACTATTCCTGGCAAAAAAACACATGAGTATTGATTGGTTTTGGAAGTACCATGAGAAATTGCTTTAGGGAATTCCACATTATTTTTTCTATACCTCTATTTCTAATGCTAAGATATAAGTTTTCCTGCAATTTCAGTTGGATGTTCTACCCTTCCAGTCAGCAGTCTTCATATTGCCAGCTCTTTCATGGTATACTAAGCTACATGTACTTGTTTTCTTGGTTATCCTTCTGACTAAACACACCCAACATATTTTAAGATTATTTTGCCTATTGGAAGGATCCCACATATTTATAAAAAAAAAAATTCAAAAAATTATAATTTATAAAAAAGTAATTATTAAAAAGGCAATCTTTGAATTTAGAGAGAAAGAAAACTTAGTTCCTTTGGATACTTCCACTATAACAAAACTCCAGCACAACGAAATGCTAGGCAACCTCAGGATTTTCCAGTACTTCTCTTTTGTTATGCTTGTGTGCTCTAAAATGAAACATGACTACTATTAAAAAACCAACATCAACAAGAAAAAGTTTTACCAAGGGTACTTCAAATATGTGTGAATCTGAGTCACCATCGAAACCTCATCTGCATAGCTGTGTTTTAGTATGGTGTGAATATTCCTTTTAGTATGGTGTGAATATTCCTTTTAGTATGGTGTGAATATTCCCCCCTGGAAATTCCTTATAGCTGAATGCATGCATAAGTGCTCTGAGCACAACAGTGAGGGACAGAAACGTTCTCTCAGAGATATCCTCTCTCAGTGGATAAACGGAGGTTTTTACTCAGGCAAATAATTAAGAAGAAACGCTACAGCGAAGGGGACGAAATGGCTCAGCAGGACTCAGAAGCACTCTGTTCATGCTGTCATTTTAAATTTGCTCTCTTGCACAGAGGATGGCTGCTTGCTGTCACTCAGAGGGGTAACACGCGTTAACAAGCTCCACAGTCAGCGTTCGAACACTGCCTTTTGGGCTGACAGCATTTCACTTCAAGCACACTTTATTTGTTCACCTAGGTAGAAGAAATCTCGAGGAACTTCTGGACTCAGTTTTGCTTTGTTCAGAATCAATTGGAGTTTTGTCATTGACTTTCATAGACATCAGATCAGCCCTTTAGCGCTGCAGAAGTAGCAGACAGGGGAGGAATTAAGACTAAATGGGCTGAAGTTGTATTGTGTTTGTTTACTTATCCTTGCCAATGAATAGGTGTTGATAAATTTAACTCAGTCTCATTATGGAAATGGGAACTCTTAAAATAATGTTACATTACAGCATTTTTGCGTGTGCTAAAACTACAGTCTTATTGCTCTGAAAAAAGGTAAATCTATTTGCAAAGCTCGTTGTAGTGTCAAGCTGCAATTTAATGTCACAGTTTGTTCTACCAGCCCTCAGGACCATGACTTTCCAAGTGGAACTGATGTAGAATTTATATATGTAAATTTAAAATTGCTATCCTGAAAAGCCTTGCTTAGATAATAAACCCTTCTTGTTTTTCCCCATGCAAAACTGCAAAAGACTATACACAACCCAAGCCCTATCTCACAGATAGACATGGCTGGCCACTCACCTGTCTTCATGTGGCTCTGGTGCTGCCCTTACCACTCATGGACATCCCTTTGGTATGATAGATATTCTCAGACCATGCTCACTCCTTTCTTGGGATGGATCCCATAACAAAAACCAGGAAGTTTCCTCTGGCTCTTTAAAGTGCAAGAATTGTCCAATCTTTCTTCCTTGGGGTTAAATGAACATGCTGATCCAGAGAAGCCCCTGCCCAGTGCATTTAATTACTGGGCATTCCTCCTTGATGCCCAAACTGATAATTAAATATTTATATTAATTAATAGTAATCTAAATTAAGTAAAATTAAGTAAATTAAGCAAAATCATCTCAGTTGGTATAGTTTTGCCTGTGACAACAGAATGACTGCTTACAGAAGTGACTGAACTGGTAATTTCCTTTCTTACTGGGGAGCCCTAATTCTTCACCGTGTGAAAAGATTGTCACAATATTAGTTAATAAGTATGGATGCCAAAAAGTGTTGTACACTACTTGCAGGTCAGATGCCCCAAAGGTTGGCACTGGAGAACATATTGTTAAATGGCCACATATCTTGATCTTAACATGTTTAAACTCTTGTGCCTCAGTTGTCCTTCCTGCACATGAGGTATTTTGCTTTGGAGTCAGTTAGATCATTTTAAAATAAGCAATTAGAATACCATGGCAATGAAGAAAACTAGGCTTTTCTCTGACTTAGCAAAGTGATTTGCTGTGAAGCTAATATTAACTGAAGAGGTTGCTCTATCTTAATGGTTGAGGGGAAGGTCTATATTTTCGTCTACTTCTTAGAAAAGCACAGAGAAAAGCTTATTTTGCATTCCTCCCAAAGAGATGCCAATAAGTATTGTTCTGTTAAGCTTTATGCTGACAGTACATGCTGCACTGGCATTCCCACATGGAAAAAATCATGGCATTTACAGTGGGAAATAAAATGGAGAGGGTAAGATAGCATTTGCATGTGTATATGTGTATCCAGCTGTCCCAAAGCTTAACAGGATTATCTGTAACAATAACTCTGGAGCTTCCTCTCATTTAAAAACTAAGAACAAGGATTCTTTTTCTTTTTTTTTTTTAAATATTATTTCTTGCACAGGGACTGAAGTACTAGAGTGATGAAATTTGACTTTTTGCCATTTCAGAGGGACAATAATTTATAGTCCAGACAATCTGACTTTCACAACAACAAAAAAAAGAGTCTGTCATCTGAGAGATAAGGGAGCCCTGTCAGCTAGGAGATAAAATAACAAAAATTATCCAGCTGCAACAGATCACTGGAAAAATGCTTCAAAAAGCATCTTAGCCTGATGTCCCTGGACATATGCAGCAAGTCTGGCTCAAGTCTTAGAGAAATGTGAGGAGGAATATGGTGCAGCTGAAAAACTGGAGTATACTGCGGGAGGGTTGCTGGGATGTGCTGGCCATCAAGAACAGGACATAGATTAATATTGTTCAGGCACCAATGAATTCCTCTTAATGGTTCCACACTATGAGGAGTAAGGACAAGGTGTCACTAAACACTGCCAACAAGAAATGCTGTGATTGCTTTAGATCTGGTGGCTTTATCTGAGAACTGAAAGGCCAAGCAGCTGCTGCCAGTCCTGCCAGTCCATTCCAGATGAAGGGCAGGAACTGCACCAGGCTTGGTGCTTTCAGTAGGAGGCAGAAGCCTGAACTGCAAATTTTGTCCCTCTTGTACTGACCTTGCTCTTGCAAACTGCTCTTCATTATGGGGTGCAAACAGTGCTGACCTGTTTGCTCCCAGCAGCCTCTGTCCCAGCTTTCAATGCTCCAGTCTGCCTGGGTGCATACCCCCAGCTATGTCCCTGGATGCAACCATCTGCATCACCTGTCCCAGGAGCTCACACATCTACTCTGCCTGCAAGGTGTTTTTTAGGTTGGACTTTATGTATTCCTTGGCTGGTACCTTCAGGCTGACACAGTACAGGGAAATGGGACTGCTGATTCTGTATGAACACTACTGCTTTATCTCCACTTAATGATAACTGGGGACTCTCATTTAAAAAATGAGAATAAATTCTTCACTCTTTTGGAACCAATTAATATAGTGCAAAAAAGATAAAAAACACTAACTAGTCAGAAAATACCTGAAGGTTCTACTGCAGGACTTGTCTACCTTTTAGGCCTTTTATTTTTTCTTGAAATAAAACTTACTGCTCACTATCAAAATGAAGTACTGGAGTAGTGAGATTACATTTCTCACCGTGTTGGCTTTCCCTAGTAGTGATATAACTTTTGTCTAACAGAAGGAACTCAGATGTGTTGGAGCAGCAGCATATTAATAGTGCAGACTAATTAGGCTTATAAAAATCCAATTTTTTGCTAACAAGAATATTAATTTGATTTTTTTGTGTTAAACATCTGGAACACTTGTAATATGAGAGCAGAGATTTGGTCTGGAAAATTATAATATGGATAACAAGATGACAGAGTTTGTTGTTGATGTGAGAAGAAAGGTAAATAGGAAGAAAAGTGTGGGTAAATAAGCAAAGGCTTAGACTATTTAAAGAGTAATAGATGAAAAAGACAGTTCAGTGCAGATAAATGATGACTAATGAGTTCACAGCCAAGTATTGCTGGCATTCCTAGGTGCTTCATACACTTGGAGAAATATAAAGCAGGGGAACAGATCATACTGTAAATCTGCATAACTGAGCTGAAGCCTGTGGAGCTTTACTGATTTACATCTTTGAAGGACTGGACACTAGAAGTGTTTGTGATGAATAGTGAGAAACAAGGGAATAAATCACAGTCTTTAGAAACTCTGCATGAGGCAGCGGGGCTTATGTTATTTGCTTTTTCATTAGTATCTAATTTCCTCCAGTTGCTAAGGTAATAAAAATCATATAATTTCTGTAACATGTAACACATTCTATACATTATTTTAAAAATTTACAAGCTGAAACATTTGAGACCATCTAAAGCACTTCAGTCCACTAATGGAAAAGTCTTTTCAAGTCTATAAAGAGCTGTTACACTATAAACTGTGTAAGAGATTTACTTGGAAGTGTTATTAGTTACTGATAGCTCCATTTTGAAGACTTTTGACATTTATGTGTAGTCCTTCCATGTTTAGGTTGGCAGCTAATGTTTTAATCAATAGTTGGATTGTTTAATTTAAATTGTGACTACTTTGGGGATTTACAAGATAAAAATACATGTATGCTTTTTCTCTATTCTTAAATGTGCTAGGAATTAAAGCTTTTTACCTGAAAAAAAAAATCGTTTATGAACTAGAACAGATAACATTAAAACACTGCTGGTAAGGAACAAAAATTTTGAAAGTTTTAGTAAATTGTGAAGTTTCAATCCATCTTTTCTGAATGTGATGTAGCTAAACACTGCAGTATAGTGCTTATCTCTCAGCTTGTTGACAGCTTCATTAATCTCATTTTCACTCTTTGTTTTAGATTTATCATATCTTCTGAGCTAAGCAGACTTCTGTAAGGAAATTTGTGAAGCTCACAGCATCGACTTAAATGAAGAAGTGAAAAACCTATAGTGGCCTTTCCCTACACAGATCTCAGAGATTTATTCCAACCCTGACATCAGTTTAAAAAATCTCATTATAACCTTAAACCTCCATTAAAGTCTTATAATCACAGGTTGTAATTTGGCCTTAAAAACCCTCAACTTTATTAAAGTTTGCATGCAGGTTAGGATGGAAAGAGACCCTTTTGGTTTTGGCTGGTAGAGGAAGAGCCATTATTATCATATTCCATTGCAAATCTATTTAGCTTACTAGTCAGAAATTTGAACCATGTTTTCTCATTTTGGGACAAGAATGGTTGGTACATTTCATCTGGCTGCCTAATCTTGATTAAAGCCTCTCCGTGCTCTGGGAAAGAATGTGGGGTCAGAGCTTATTTTATAGTATCAGGAAAGCACAGTAAGACTTGCAATTACCTTTAAGTGTTTACTTATGTGACTGTAGAAAAATGAGTAAATTAAAAGCCAGCTTTATTTCACTTAGCTAAACAGTTTGACATTTCTGTTCTGTTTTTTGTTAATTTTGTCATTTTGGGGCAATAGAACTTTTTTAGCTGGATAATACACCTTTTTTTTCCCCTTCCCCCTCTTTAATTAACCTCCATCTTCAAATAAATAATTATATACAAGTCAAAGATGGGACCATGACACAGTATTAGGCATGTATCCATGAACATGATTAGCCATGAACATCCAGTTCAAAACCATCTCATTTCTTACAACAAGCTTTCAGGTCTTCAGTGATGCTATTCACAGAGAGTTGGAGCTATGGTTTCTCCACAGAGTGAAAAGAATTCCTATACCCTGTCTCCAGGCTGTGTCCAAACAGACTCCAGAGAATCAATTGGCTCCTTGCCAGGGTTTCCTAACATTCAAGCCTGTACCCTGTGCATGTAGCAGAGCCTGTGTGAGTAGCTGCAGAACCTGCTTCACTTCCTCATCTGCAGGGAATTCCCATGAAGGGTACCTGGATGCTCATGGTGGAAGTTTTCACACCACCTACTGTGTATCATCAGCCTGGTCCTGAACATGGTACAAAGGATTTATCTCTTAAAGTGAATGATATCTGCATATGGATGGACCACAGTTTGATAACATCACTGAGGATGACAAAGCCAGACAGAATCACTTTCTGGGTCTCAAAATTTTTTGTTTTCCTGGCAAAGCTCTTTTCTACGTCAAATTGAAGATTTATTCCTGTGTCCATCCCTGACGTGTTTGTTAGTCAGCTACATAAACATGAAATAAATATTGTACAAAAAGTGAGATTGCAATAAAGAAAAGAAACACTCAAGGAAACATCTGTAACCTGAAACAAATTTCACCCCAACCTTATAAATTGGATTTCACATCATGGCAGTGAGTGTATTTGACTGAGATAGGACACACTAACTCAGTCACAGTGTCATATAAATGCATTACTATAGATTGGAATTCTCTAATTAACTACAATAATTTTAACCCAGCTCACACAAATGAGATAGCATCCAGTCTTTTGTCTACTTTGTTTTTCATTTGAGATGAACTTGAGTGCACTGTAAGCACTATACTTCTTTCTACAGTCCCACTGGCATTTCTTTTTCCTTTCTAAAATAATTTTGCATAGTCCTTGGCTGTCACAAGCAGATTAATGACTGTTGCCCATCCTTCTGTCCTAACATGAGGGGTTGTCGTGTGTGTGGATTGATTTCATCCATTGTTCTGTCCTGCAAAAAATATTTATCAATAAAGCAGATGCAAAGGAAATCCTTTGGCACTATGAGCTGTTTCATCTGCACCACCATGGAACTGGCTGAAAAGTGTGTAAGGCAAAACAATCTGCTCTTATGATAAACCTGAGTTCTATTTAGGATAAATACTACCTTACTTACAGTGCTGAAGGCACTGCATATTATATTGAGAAATGGAAACTGAATTAAGATAAACTTATTATCCTGACCCTATTCATTCACAGATTAATTTCAGAGTTGCCCTGTTATTTGAAAAAAATCTACACCTAAAGCTGAATAGGAAGATTCTTACTTTTCTCACTCTCACTATTCTGTTGGTTTATTATATCTTAATCTCACCCTTGTAACACTGAAAGTTTGAAATTTATTTTCTTCTCAGTAAGTTGCTGTGTAAAAAATATTATGGCTTGTGCTGTTGTGTCAGACATTAAGAATACCATGAGATTGGTTTACAAGCAGTAGGGCTTTAGTAAAATTGTAAAGCTTGAACAGACTATATTTTGCTATCCAGATTTAAAAGTTCTCTAGAAATTCTCATTTCTAACTTTTAAAACACCTTTGCAGCTTTGCATCTGTGGGTAGAAGTCAGCTTCAAATTAAAAAAAAAAATTTAAAAAATCTTTTTTGCAGTGAAACCTTGCAGTGATAGTACATACCTTTGCTTTTTGCCAAAACTCTTATCTGAATTGTAAAATTAAGGTTTTTTCTGTCTTTAGAAAGATTGAAACGGTGTCTTTCCTTACGTGTTCACTGAGCAGTATATGGAATTTGAGTGGAAAGAGAAGAAATCAGAACTTGTTCTTTAGAACAAGACACAAGTAATTCTAATGTTTCAGGCCTTAGAGTCATTGATCTGAACAGATGGAGTGAGTAGATGTGACCTGTTAACCTCAGTCTTAAAAAACTACCCAAACGCATCTATCTTTCCCAGTCTAGCTGACTAAGCTGCCTTTAGAGTCAGTGGAGAAGGAAATGAAATTATAAAAAGAGATTTGCCTCACCCTAAGAGAAGTGTCTAAGATAAGCTGAAGGAGTTGCTCTTTGGAAAAGTAAATTCTTGAAAGTCTACAAAACTGCTGATTTTTAAAGTTGGAAATTATGGTAGTACTGATAAGAACTGAAAAGACAAAAGTTGTCTGTATTTGAGCAAAGAGGGTGAGTTGTGTCTGTGACACATAATGTAGATAAAGTATTTTGAAGTCTATTTGTAACTGGGGAAGATGTTAGACAACACCTAAATGAGCAAGTCTAGATTAATTACACACGAGTACCCTTAAAGAACTGAGGGGAGAGAGCTGTACTACAACTACTTTTTTCTTCTCTGAGTACTAGTTAATCAGCAGTTTCCAGTAGGGCAAGTTAACAGTAGCAGCACCAGCATTTTTCAAGCAAGAGTTCTGTGCCCTTAAAAAACTTCACAAGAAAAGTTAAAAATTGAAGTGAAGCTTTTCTTTTACATCTGTTTGCATAAATTGCCATGATCTTTTTCTAATATTCTATACAGTGGATAAAGTGACTCAGGAGACTGATTCAGACTAAGTCTCTCTGTGCCTCAGTTCATCATTTGTAAGAAGTAGATAATAAAACTTTTATTCTTTTTCCTATGATCTCAGGATTTTAAAGCAGATTCCTTGTGTTATGAAAGGACCTGGGACAACAGCCATTTCGCTTCTAGCACAGACTATCAGACCACTACAAAGAAAGAAAAATGAAGTATGTTTTAGAATTTGTAACAATTCTAAAATATTCTTCTTTTTCAAGGAGAGATTAATTTTCTTATATCTACTTACAATTTCATCTTCCATATAACCATCCTTTTCAGTGTCTCTAAAGTTCTTTAACTTAAGAAAGCTCCCCCGCCTGTTACTATAGCAATGAAACATATGAAACTGTCACTTCACCAGATCCAGAACATTAGCAGTGAAATGGGATCAAAACTGAGAATTAATGGTTTCTAAAAGAAATTTTTCAGAGTCCTGCCTCCCCAAGAGTGCAGCATAGACCCTGAAAGATGTTTTCTTCTCCTCTCAGTTGAGAAAGACTTTTGAAACACAGAATCACAGAATCAGCAAGGTTGGAAAAGACTCCTGGGATCATCAAGTCCCAACCCTTAATTCACTACCACAGTGCCTGTCACTTAAGCATCAGAGTCAGTAAGAGGAGTGGATTGGTCCAGGCAATATTGAAATTCAGTACATAAAAAATGTAGATTAAAAACAAAAAACAACAATGCAGGAAGAACTCTGAATTAATATAAAAGTAACATACAACTATTTTCCAGAGCCTTTTTGGTGGCCTGCCAGATCCTACAGTGACTCCTATTACTAATTTAAAAGTCAAACAAACAGCATTTATCCAGTTATGCACAGTTAAGTGAGTAACCCTACAGTTGTACAACAGCTTTCAGTTCACAGGACAGAATTTCTTTGAAATATTCAGGCATTCTATGCCTTATCCCTGGATGTTAACTCTAGATCTGGAGGGCAAAATTCTATAAAGCATAGGTTGGATGAAAGCATCCACATGCTGTGGTTAGTATTGAGTGAAAAATCAAAAGTTTCTTCAGGTGAACATCAAGTGGTAGCTCATAGCCAGATGTTTTGTGTACAGCCCTTAAAAGATGGCAGCAAAGAAGCTTTTTTATTATGATCCAACTGTTCCCATGTAAGCTGGGGCAGCCTGAGGACTGCTTGGAGTCTGTGGCTGCTGTGCTGAATTTGCTCGAGTGGTTTTCTCTGTGTCAAGAATTCCATGTGGGTTGCATCTTGATCTTCTAGCTCTGCATCATGCTGCCTGTGTACTCATGAAGAGGTGTCCCTGTGGTCCTTCTTCATCCTCAAACTTACAAATAGCAGTATTAACTTCCACCAAAGCCATTAGAGGACACAGCTCCAAGTGAAATGTGCATGGGTCTCTGCTTCCCAACATGTAACTTTGATATTTTTTAAGATATTCTTCCTAAAGGCAGTGGGGAAGTGCTTCATAGCTCCCAGTGCTTCTACCAAAAGTACTGCCCAAACAACCTTGTTATTATCAGAAATTGACAATACCTAGGGAATACTGCACAAGACAGACATGGACCTGTTTGAGTGGGTTCAGAGCAGGGCCACCAAAATGACCACAGGGCTGGAACACCTCTCCCATGAGGAAAGGCTGAATGGCTGGGGTTGTTCAACCTGGAAAAGAGAAGGCTCTGGGGAGACCTTGTTGTGTCCTTCTGTACTCACAGGGGGCTCATAAGAAAGATGGGGACTGATATTCTAGTAGGGCCTGTTGCAATAGGACAAAGGGTAATGATTTTAAATTAAAATATGGTAAATTCAGATTACATATAAGGTAGGGATTTTTTACCATTAGGGTAGTGAAACACTGGAAAGGCTTCCCAGAGAGGCAGTAAATGCCTTATCCCAGGAAACATTCAAACTCAGATTTCACAGGGCTCTAAACAACCTTATCTAGTTGAAGATGTCCCTGCTCACAACAGAGATTTGGACTAGATGACCTTTAAAGGTCCCTTCCAACCCAAACTATTCTATGATTCTGTGAATAGCCTGGTTGGTTTTGACCAGTGTTCGTTGTGTAATGTAATTTCAATAAAACTCATTGTTCCTTCTCTCTAGCCTTTCTAATAGTCTGCTTTCCTCTACCCACAAACTCTTATCTCACTTTCTTTTGTCAAACATGCTTTTGTTTGAACTTAATTCATATCTGCCAAATAACAGATAATAGATCTATGGGGAATCATATTAAAATAGTGCTTTCCATCTAGATGATTACCCAGACTTACATACTTTGAACTATAAATTATGAGTCCATTCCTCATTCAGTGCTGAGCTTGCTTGAGCTCATAGAATCACAGAATAATTTGGGTTGGAAGGGACCCCTAAAGGTCATCTAGTCCAACCCCTTGTGCTAATTTACCTCACTTGGCATTCACTCAGGTTTACTGAATAATTCTCTTTTCCATGATACTGCAGGTAGCTATTGCCAGAATACAATATGGCAACAATTTAATGTGGTGTTTTGGGTTTGTTTGT
Source organism: Heliangelus exortis (assembly GCF_036169615.1). Classification (NCBI taxonomy): domain Eukaryota; kingdom Metazoa; phylum Chordata; class Aves; order Apodiformes; family Trochilidae; genus Heliangelus; species Heliangelus exortis. The sequence goes on from NC_092427.1 coordinate 13,231,465, forward strand.
TTGTTTGTTTAATTGTAAATAATGTGTATTGCTTTTGTGGTTCATGATAAAAAAAGATTTGTTGCATCCTTGGTACAACTTACCCTATCTTGAGGCAGGGAGAGGCCAACTTCTGAGAGCCTTTCTAGGCCTATTTTCTAAATTTCGTGTTTTAAAATTCAAAACCTAACTGGATGTTTTGCAATTTTGTGTTAATATCATTATGTATATGGAAAGTTGGCAAAGATTTTCAATCTGGAAAAAAAAAAAGGAAAAAAAAAAAAAAAAAAAAACCAAAACAACAAAAAAAACCCAATCCAACACACCAACACATATCAAACCAGAAAAATTACTTATAAAATCTTCCTAAGTACAAGTGGTCAAAAGTTGGTTTGCATTTCAGCTGTGTGATTAGGAGCAGAGCCGTGTCGTGTTCCCCAGGGTGGGGCATTGGTTTAGTATTGAACTCCAGTGATGCCACCTGCTGTTATAAACCTGCCACTGTTTCTCTAGGGCTGAGAGCATTTTTGCCTTCAGTGACACCCAAGTGTGGGAGGGCAGTCTTAGAGAGGAAGGAGCTATGATCCAGATGAAGCATGAAATTGCTGTGTAATTCCTTCTCTTTATGGAACTATTTTAGCTTGCTCAGATGGCCCTATTGCTTCCAGTACAGATTGTGTGATCTGCTGCAAAGCCCTATCAATTTAGTAATGTGAATCCTTTGTTTTTACTATGATATATGGTCAGGGTTTAGCACATGTTCTGTGTTTCAGTATCCAAAGTAAGTCAGCAAAATGGAAGTCAGGCAAGAGGATGGTGTAATATGGCAAAAGTTAGTAGATTACCAGCCTGGTGAGGCAACACTAGGCAGGCACATTCAAACCTACCAGAATCCCATCCTGAGGGATATGAGATGTATTTTCTAGAGTGATGACTGATTCCCAACTCATACAGCAACCTTCCAAGCCCCTAATGCTGTCCTTGTTCAATCTCATTTTATGGTAGCCATGCACGATTTACACAGCTGCCTGTCCTCAGCCTTGAGAATGAGATTTCCCAGGGGCTGTTCCACAGTTCTCCTTCTTGAAACGTGGACAGGTGATGGGAATCACTGTCAATTCTTCAATAGCATCCAAGAGGCTTGAAGGGCACACCCTATCTTTTGTGAGGAAGATTAATCACCAAAGCACAGAACAGCTTTTCTCAATTAAGAACAGCTAACAGCATGAAAGTTGAAAACAGAACCACTGTTGCTGTTCAGGCCCAGTTGGTAACCACAGGTTCTCTGCTCCCTCACTCCCACCCCCACTGGGGACAGAGAGGAGAAAATCCATCTAAAGGCTCATCCACTGAGACTGGGACAGGAAGGTTTTCCCTCCCCAGTTATGGTCATGGGGAAAATAGACTCAGTTTGGGGAGAAAAAATGTTAATCTATCAGAACAGAAGAAAGAGAAAACATATCCAGGTCTTAAATATCTTCCCTCCAACCCCTTTCCTCTTTCTGGAGCCAAATTACTTCACTCCTACCCCCACTCTCCCCCTCCTGCCTCAGCAGCACAGGGGGATGGATGGGGAGGGATTGTTTGTAGGCTGTTCACCACATCTTGTTCCTGCTGCTCCCTCCTCTTCTGTGGGAGGATTCCTCACAGCCCTCCCCCACTTCAACACAAGCTCCATCTCCTTGGGAGAGAGTCCTGGTGCAGTCCTTCAGGAACAGTGCTGCAGTGTGGGCTGCCCACAGAGTCGTGGTCTGCTTTGGGAACAGTCACCACTCTTGGCATGGGGTCCTCCATGGCATCAGCTCCACATCTGCCCCACTGTGGTCCTTCCTGGGCTGCAGAGGGACAGCTGCCATCTCAGCATGGGCTGCCAGCAAATCTCTGCTGGGGCACCTCCTCCTCATCATCATCCATCTTAGTAGATCTGCTCCAACATCATTCTCACCTCCTCCTCTCCTCCCCTATCCTCTGCAGGTCTTTTTGCAGCTTTGTTTTCCCTTCTTGAATGTGTTACTCACAGAGGCTCATCCAGCCTCACTAATCTGTTCAGCTTTGGCCAGAGGCAGAGCTTCTATTGCTGCTGGAGGAGCTTCCCCAGGAGCCACCACTGTGGCTCCCAGACTACCAAAATCCCACTGTACTAACCCAAAACACCTGTGGAGGTTTCTCTCCAGAGCTCAAGACCAAGGTAATTTGAAAGTAGTCATACAAGACATAGCAAAGTTTACAGTAAGAGTTTATATAGTGTTTTTCCTAGATTTCAGGGAGATTTTAGAAAATCACTGTCTAAAGAAATTTCAATTGTAGTTCTGAAGCCATACAAAGGCAAATTTTACTGGTATATATTTAGAGTTTGCAATGTAACCTACAGAAGGATAACTTTGATAATAACATCTTGCATATAGCTGATCACTGATGAATTCAAATTTCACAAACTTCAGCTTATCAAAGTTCCATTAAATTTTCTCTATAATCATAAAGATGTTCCTTTTAACACAGTAATGGAATTTAAGTTTTAACTATAATTGCATAGTTTTCCAGTAATGCATGGATATTATGCAAACAAAGTAATTAAAAAATGTTGATGGTGGCTTGGAAAGTGAATTGTCCCACAATTTTTTGCTAGACAAACAAATACCTTGTTTGGGAGGTCTTCAGGCTTGTCTTTTCTGTGTGTAGATAAGCATGAAAAATAGAAAGCAAAGCTTCTAGGGTATAAAGTTGAGATGTACTCACTTTGTATATGATACCTATAGAGAACAGAATGGTGGAGTTGATATTTTCCTAAGATCAGCCCCAATTTCCCTCCAGAAGAACAGGAAAAAGACCTGAGGTATATGGATGTTTTTTAAAATTACCCTCTTACTCAAAAAATGTGCCGTTCAGTCCCTTCAAGCCTGTGTTTAGCACTTATGTTTCAGCTGAGCCAGATAAAGGAGTTGATGAGCAATGGAGGAACAGCTCTGAGTTTGGTATGCAGGTGAGCACTGCTTTCTGGTAGAATTTGGGCTTTGCAAACTGCTTAAAATAGAGAAAAAAATCTAAATGGTCTTTTAAAGCTACAGAAGGAGCAGCAGTGTCATCATTATTCTGAAGTGATCACCAAATCCATTGTGTTGCTATGGCTTATGAAGCACTTGAGCTCTGTTAAAGTACCAGAAATTCATTTCTAGTAATTTCTGCATGATTTAAATGACAGACTGCAATGCAAAGCATTTCAGCTTCTCATTCTTTCCCCACTCATACTGAGGGGCTTTACTGCAGAGAAGTGGAAAAATAAATACATTGGACTCAGCATTTTTAATGAACAATTTACTAAATGTATAAAAGGGTATTCATGAAGATTGCTAATTGTACATACATTGCACTAACTCGTGGTTATAAACAGATGTTTACATTTTGTATCAACTCATAATAAAGCAGGGATCATTAATGTGGAAGAAATGTGGTTAATCTCTAAAACCATTCTCAATTAGTTTGACAGAGCCAGAGGAGACTTGAGAGTGAATTCGGTTATGCTTGTCCTTTGAAATAAAATGTGTAAATTTATGTCCTAGTTTACTTTGTGGTAATTTTTGCACAGATATGGATCATGGATCACAAGTAATGTATCTTGTGGAATAATGTCCATCTCATCATACTTCTACTATACTGGGTTATTTTATTGCTTTCTTGTGAAGGAATGGCCAAGAAGTGAGGATCAGCAGAATTGTGAAGTGCACAAAAATGCATTTGTTTATGATTTATGATTCTTTCTGGCCTGTTCCTGTAGTTCTCACTTGAACAGAAAACGTGGAAGCAGCTTTTCCTAAATAGCAGCTACAGAGCTGAATCTTATGTTCATTTTACATTTAGACAAAACTATGTGTTAATCTCATTTGGATATAAGAAACATGAAATAAGCCTATACAATCTATTATACTTGAAAGGATGGATTTGCTAGTGCATACTGGTTGTTCTACAGCATTTCAATAATGCCATTAAAACCATATTTAAAGCTATTCAGTGTCATTGGAATGGCACAAAGTGAATAGAGCACATTAGTCAATTTGTCATTAATCCAGCAAAACACATTACTGTTTTTTTTCTTTTTTTCTTGCAAAGATCTAAGTGAATGTGATTTTAGTTCAGAAAAAGTATTAGCAGGAAGACCACATCTGGTATGAGGTTTTAGAGCTTAATTTCTCAGTGTTTGGCCCACATACATTATTTATGTGAACTATGTAGTCATTCATCAATTAGAGAAAAAAATTTAAAAGTCTATTCAGTGTGACTGGAAGTCAAAACAAAACAAATTTTATGAGTTCCGATCTCTGGACCTTAGCAGAAGTTAAATTGTTCAAAACAGACTTTTTCCAATCTTGTCTTATCCAAAGCTGATCTATTTTTACATCTGCATCAGTTGTATACAATGAAAAATCTCTCTCTGAATCAATGCTCTTTCATACAATATTGGTTAAATTGCAGAATCAAGTGTTTACAAAATTATTCCACAGAAGTAAGGTTTCCATTGCTGCATTTTTTATTTTTCCATAACAAGGTTGGGTTATTTTATTTTCCTCTTTCCCAAATTGATAAATAAGATTCTAAATAGACCAAAGTGCACCAGTAACTCTGGAGTCTGTGAATCACTACAGATAATGGTTAACTTTTTCATAGGTGTGAAAACCCAGTGGCTGAAAATGAACTTTTTATCTACTCCAGTTTACAGTTTGATGAAAACAGTATGGAAAGACATAATGTTTCCCAGCATGGTAAAGCAAACTTGAGACTCAAAGCTGAATAGTACAACCTAGTTGGAGGGTAGTGTGGAAAACAAGTAATAAAGAAAATTTTTCTCTTCTTAGTATAGAAATACTTAGTATTAGTATAGTACTTAGTATACTTATTATTGTGAACTTATTTTTCATCAGAATGACAGTAATACAAGTGGCATTGCACTTCTTTCTGGCAAGCCATGAGGTTCTTGAAGAAAATAATTTAAAATTTTAAAAAAACCTCTCACAATTTTCTATTACTGGGCATCACTTCTGAGGAAGTGGTGTTCTTTAAAACCTATGAAAAAGAATAAGGTTAATTTCTTATCAGAGTGTTATCAGAAAAGGAACACGCTCGTGTCCCAATAGGAAAATAAATAAAAAAAAGCATTCCAGATGTAATTCAATGGTGACTGCAACTCGAATGAGTGATGAGTTGGAGACCAGAAGGCTGCTCATAGAAGAGTTTTACCCCCACATCTCTGTTGTGGGAACACTGAAGGCTGACTGAGAGAAAGTCAGAAGCAGAAACAGGACAGCATCTCCTTTCAGAAGAAAATAAAACATTCTACCACTTCTAAACATACTCATCCTACATTAGCAAAGGAGGAAAGATGAAATACCTGAGAGAAAAGTCTGTGATATTCTTATTCTAAATGGAACACAGGTAATAGCTGCCCATGGAAAGTGAAAAACTACAGTAAAAAAATTTGCAGCAGTTGTTCCACTGAAATAAACACACCCAAATATTGAAGTTTCATCCATGATGATTAATTTAAAAATAAATAAAGCATTGAAAGTGGGTTGAGGAAAACGTGCTTGATTAGTCATCTTTCTATGCATGAAGTCCTCTTTAAAAAAAGTCATCCCAAGTCAAGCTATGACTTCTTAATGGAAAAAACATTCCAGGCTTGGCATGTGCTGCATTTGCTGTTTTGGCAGTGAGTTTTCACACTCATAGGCAACTGTCACAATTGTGGCAGTGAGGTTGGCAGTGTTTGTGTATTAGGGTTCCTGAAGCTTGTTCCTTGTAAAAAAAAAAAAAAAAAAAAAAAAAAAAAAAAAAAAAAATTAAAAAACTCCCCACAACTCAATCTGCAGAACAATGGCAACAGAGTCTTTTTTTGTCTATTTCCACAGTCAGCATTGCCAGGATTCAATCCACCCTAAGTGGAGAACCCTTATCCACCTTTTTTTGAGATAGAGACCATGTGAAAGACTGATGTGTCCCCACTCAAACTATACTAATTCCTTTCTCCATATGCAACTTTTCACTTTGGTACCTGAATTAATATTACCTGCATTGATGAGTGAGGAACTGAAAGTTTGTGACTAAGTCTACAACAAATAAGAGATTCCAAGATTTAAGCCATTCAGTCCCTTTAACCTAACTCCAAGGAAGACCCTTAAAGAAAATAAGCCAAGCTTAATTCTGCGTAAATATACTGAAGACCTAGAAAAGCCACCTATGAATAAGCATGCTAGAACTGAATGCTGAGGGTGTGACTAATTCAGAGAAAATAATGCCCTTCCTCAGAAAAAAGGTTGGCATTTTTCCCCCTTTGAAGAAATTAAATGACAAATCATGGATCCCTCAGTCTATGCCAGACTGAAAAGTAGATAATATTCAATTACTGCTAAAATTATCACAAGAATAATTACTAGTGTGATTTGCTCTTATTATTGTATATCTGGATACGGTGCTAAAAAAAAAAAAAAAAAAAGAAAAAAAAAAAGCACAAAAAAGTAGCTTCCATCATCAATATATCCCACTTGCAATTAGTAGATTTCTCTAGTCATTGTTGCTGGTAGGATTTTCCCAGTGTGCTTCAATGCTGGAGAAGTCATGCTTCCTACCCACCAGCTACTTAAGCTTTTCTTGTTCAGCACATGTGGTAGCAACTTAAGCTGGCAGAACGGTGTCTGATTCATTCTGTGTATGAGAAATCTTGCAGCTCTGCCCCAGCATGGATATCTTTAAAAACAGTGTGTACAGTACTCCATAGATCTCATTACCATTAATTAGTTCTATTATGGTACTGCCTAAAAGTTTCAGCTGAGCATGAGGCTGCCACTGTTCCTCACACTGTGTGAACATGAAACGTGCAGCCCCTGCTTTAAGCAGTTTTGTGTCTGGAGAGGAAAGGCAGACAAAAGAGGGAGGATACCATGGCACAAAAGGTTGAAGTAACGTAACCAAAGAAGTGTTGCTTAGAGCTGGAAGATGGGATTTGGTATTGCAGCCTAGATCTCCTGCCTTAATTTGATGCTTCTTGTAAATTCCTTCTTGATTCCTTCTTGTAAATTATCCATGATGCACTGTGCCATGATCTCTCGTCACAGTGTCCCCTGTATAAGGCTCATTCATTGCTCAGCCACATCTCCAATGAGAAAAGCACAAGTTTCCTCATACATAGAAACATATTTGGTCAGATTTCTCCATCTCAGCTGACATCCTTAGGACTTTCCACTTCTTTTTCTTCTCTGGGTATATCACATCAGCCTGTAAGGGCTCTCTCTGCCAGTCGGTGTTCACAGATTATTTTAAAAGTCTAACCTACAAGGCAGATGTTTCTTATGCTGTTCAACAGCAATTTAGAAGCTCAAGTGCCACAGAGAGTATGCAGGAACTGGACACCTAAAAGTATGACCCAGAGATGCTTCCATAGCATTGAATTAATGTTTATTTAGTACCCCAGCATTAAATTTATTTATTCCTTAGCATTAAATTCATGTTTAGATTTGTGTTATACAAATGGCCAAGGCAAAGCAATGCTTCTTTCTATACAACAGGCTAACAAATAGCTATCTGCACAACCTGGGTGTTTTAAGACTTAGTGTATCAGTGTTCATAAAGTATTAGGAGTTTGAGGAGCAGATGGTAATGACAAATTTATATTTTATTGAAACTTTGTTTAGCTGGAAAATTCCCAAACATCAGTAACTGTAAGTATGAAATAATTATTCCTCTCTTTACCAACATTTTTTTTTTCTCTTTCTGCCAACTGCTGAGTAGGCACCACAAGAGTTTTAAGTCAATTACCTGGTCCTGGTAGCTGATTTCTGAATGGAATGCATATGTACCTATTATGCTAACACAGAAAAAAAGAAATCTCATGGTCGATAGAATTATAAATGCCTTGAGATTTAAATCTTCATAACAATCAGCTTTTCTTCTGAAATTTTTTTTCTGTATGAGCTTCTGGATGAACTTTGAAGATACCATGCAGAGGAAAAGGCAGGTATTGTTCTTTTGACAGTGAACTCGTGCTGGTTGGACTAGTCCTAGGCAATCTGCAGATTACTGGCAGAACCAAAACAAAAAAAAAAATTTTAATTGAAATGATTTGGGATAGTGTAGCTAGAAATGGCAGGACTTTGGGTGAATCAGGATTGCAAAGGTGTATTTAAAATGTATTTGAATCCAGTCAGCCTATTTGTAATTTTATTTCCTGAGGAGAAGTACTAAATACTCACAGATTTAAATAAATGTAAGTAACTGCATGCCTAATTCCTCACACAATTGACTCACAATGCACCCCTCAGGAGCTGAATTGATACATACCTGTCAAATACTGCTTTGGTGTTGTTTTTTCATGCAAATAGGATCCTAGGCAATAAATCAGATCCTTAGTGTCCAATTTTCTTAAATACATCTAGTGTCATTAAACAAACAAAGAAGGAATGTAGCAGGCTAGAGGAAAGAAGTAGAGTACATTGTTTTAAGAACACCACAGAATGTGAAACTGCATTTAATGATCTACTTTTTATTAATGATTAACCTTAAAGATATTGTTGACCTGAATGGTGTCCTTTTTAACTTTCCTCCCTGTGGCTTCTCCTTTTAATCTTTTATTATAACTTTCTAAGTTTTTTGTCTTATATTTCTTGGATATTTTTACACAATGCATGAAGCACAGTTTAAGGAATAAGAACACTGCTACCTTTATGATACATTCTAATGATGATGTGATTCTTTTGACTCCCTACATTTTCTTTACTACAGTTTTCTTTTCTAATTAAAATGTCCGGAGCAAAGATGTCCTCTTACAACATATGTTGTTGAAGCAAGGCAGGACCTGGCCTATGTGAAGCTGACCGGTGATGATACAAGACCAAAGCATTAGGTTTTAGGGAAGAATCATAACAAAATTTAAAGTTGAAATTGGAAACAAAGCATATGAGATTTAATGTTTTTTCTCAAGGGAATCACTATGAAGCTGGTGGCAAAAACATCAGAGGAGAGTGTTTAAAGGAACTTAGACAAGTTCTTTGATATTAACAGCAAAAGCCTGGCTCTTCAGAGAAGCCTGGAATCATTGTTTGCTCATTTCAGCATAGTTCAGTGGGAGAGATCTCTTGTGAATTCAAGATGTCAAAACCTTTCATTGCTGGGTATAAGAGTCATGGCTGTGCCCACCTATTAACCTTTTTAATGTTGTTTTTATAACTATGTTTGATGATGGATTTAGGGATAACAATAAAGGAACTGCCATTTGATATCATAAAAATTATTGAATTTTTAGATCAAAGACTTTGTCAAATATTCTGCATAAAAAACTTTCACAGACTCTGCAATTTAGATCAGGCTTTTGTTCTAATCTCTGATGGCAGGCTGCCAAATCTCCTTTCTAGCAACAATAAAATGCACTGAATATCTGAGAGGTAGACCAATGAACCAGAAACAAGGTTATGTGCAAGCTAAATTTTCAGTTGTAAAGCACAAAATTTTCTGGGTCAGAACATGTGTGCTAATGTCATCAAAGCCTATCAGCACAACCAGAACAGCACAGTGTGATGCAAGCCAGAAGAATACAGTGCAGTAAATTCAGAAAAGTGCCATTTTCAGATCTGTAGACTATTGTGGCAATCAACTTTATTCCTCATTAATGAAGAAAAAATCAGTTGGATCTTTGTACATAGAATAAACTGAAACACTGCCATTTTGATTGAGATTTTGTTGGAGCTTGTAACAAATTTGCCTGTGTATTCTCGTATTGTTTAATCAAAAGGTAAAATAAGGGCTTAAAACCCAATTTGCATTCAATTTGACTCACAAATCTAGCAAGACATAAATGCCAATGCTAGTTCATGATCAAGCTACATCAAGTTTGTATTATGTTGTTTGCAAGCATTATTTTTATGTGCATTGTATAAACTAGGAGTGACACTCAAAAAGACACCGAATCATTGCTGAAGCTTGAAAGCCACACCTTGGCTACTGTCCCTTGTCACACTGCCTGGTGTTGCTCCTCATCATTTGACTCCATCATCCTTATAACCACCCTTCAAATAGCAGATTTCAAGCAGACACCTCCTGTGCCAGACCAACCAAATCCAGCACCACCAGCCTCTCTCTGTAGATAATACGGTCTATGCCCTCATATTGTGGTTGCTGTCTGCTGGATCTTCTGAAGTTTCTCTGATTTTGTCATGAACTGAAGGGGATAAAAAATGGGCACAGTAGTTCATCTGGGGCCTCACCAGTGCTGAGTGTATATATAAAAAGAATGTATTGGGTACCCATATGTTGCTATGCTTTTATGTGACAGAAGACAAAAGATCAAAAAAGCACTTTCTTTTTACAAAAGTGGTGAATTTTGAACTTGCTTTGTAGCTGTAATATAAGATAATTACTAAGTAAAAGACTGGTCCAAACAGCATTTGTCCTTTTTTCAAGAGGTTTAGCTAAATTCTAGAAACCCCTTTATTCCAGAGTAGCCACAATGGTGACCATGATTTGTATCCCCAGTATATTTGCCAAAGTTACAGTAACACTAAGCTACTTGTGAAGATAAGGACTGTAAATTGAGGAAGGGGAGAGACAGATCCTTGCTGCAAAAAATCCCTATTAGCTTCAATGGCTTTTCCATGATTTATTGTGTTAATAAAAGTTATTAAAAGGTTTGCAACCTGTGATGTCCTGACTGTAAACCCCACTCCCTGTCTTCCCTTGCTACTGGCGGTGAGGAGGGGGAGATACTGAGAACAAACTACTTTGGGCTTGAGAAAAAGGGGGGATTGGAGAAAGGTTTGTGCTTTATCTTTGCCTTGTTTTGATTTGGTTAATGATAAATTAAATTGATTCTTTCCAAGTTGAATCTGGTTTGCCCACAAGCATAACTGGTGAGTGGAAACCTCATAGCCCTTGTCTTGACCCACAAGGTTCTGGGTGGATTTTGTCCTCACCACCCCATAATGGGGGAGGGGGAGTGAGCAGCTGCATGGTCCTTTGTTATTTGCCATGCTCAAACCATGACAAGGAGCTAATACTAGAAAAAAAAATCTGTAGCTATACCAATATACAAAATGTATTTTAACATTTGTTTTTTCTTGTTTCCTCCTATGCTTCAAAATTTGCATAGTTAAGAATTACAGTGATGGATGAGATAAAGGTATTTGGCCTTGCTGAATACATTGCCTTCCCCTCTAGGATTCTAATTCTGCCTTTAATGTGCAGCCTATTTATTACTTCAGCTTGAATTCTGTATATTAGAGAATAACCAAGGTTAAGATAGTTCTGCCTTTGTAATATGTTATATTTAAGATTATTACCCAGAGTGAGATGACCAGGGAGACTGGGAAAATATTTTCCTCCTTCCCTTCCTGCTCCCATCACACATGGTATCATTAAATACAGAACCTTTCAGAAGAGATCATTGCTTTTTTGATGCAGTGGATGGAAATTCTCATTTCAATCAGGTAGTAAACCTTCAAAGGAAAGGATGATCAGGAGGAATGGGATAGACCTTGATATATCAAAACAAGCCTTTAAATAATAAACAGACTTCAAACCCAGGGCTTATCCTGCATATAAAGCATGAGAACTATAAGCAATTCAATGTAAGAGATATTTATAAGGCTGTTTTCTATGCAACACAAAAAACTAGCTACTTTTATACTCGTATATAAGGAGTATTTTCATCATGAATCACAAATAAATAGTTTCTGTTCTCATGAATCTAAAGGAGGATTTGTAGTTTTAGTCCCAGATTTTGGCATAGAAAATTGACACCCTTTTGAAACTGCCAGTGTAATAACGGGTAGAAAGAATCTAGACACCATGAATCTTCCTCAATACACTTAATAGGTTTTGTCTGTCCTCTCTGTACCTCCAGCCCACCTAGTTCAGAATGAAAAAATATGAAGCATCCTAATATCTGTTCTTTCTCTCTCTCTGGGTGAAAGTTGGCTTTTAGAGAAGTTGAGACTTGCTGTTGACTAAAGTATACTTTTGGATTGCTTCCAGTCCAACTGAGTTATCTTCTTGGACAATCTTTGGAGAATACAGATACTGATTCTCCTGTGCCCCACTTTAATTAGAAAGCTGTTGACTGGCCAAGCAAAATAAGATCTTGTTTCTTAATTTTCTTAAATTCCCAAAGCTTCCTTCAAACTGTATAGAAGGAAAACGTGTACCAAATACTCCCAACTTGTGTTCCAGGACCTTTTAAAAAACATTTTACATTTTACATTTTAATAAGAAATTACTGCGTGCCCCTTCCAAACATATAAAATTACTTTTTATAGGTGGGCAATAGCTGAAACATGATGGTGAGCTATGGTTAGCTACTGTAAAACAGATCCCTTGTCACTGTTAAGTGGGTTTCAGATGCAGAATAGGTGCAGATGTGGAGAAAATTTAAACGTTTTTAAAGAGTGCAAAGCTACTAGATTGACTTGAAGAACTTCTTCTATGAAGGGATGAAAATATATGTTAGATGTCAAGGCCAACGTTAATGGAAGTGTGCAAGTGCAGGGCATCAAGAGCTTAAGAGATTATTCATGCAGAAAAAGAATAAAAGAACATCAACAAGAGGCTTTGAAAATTAATACAGGAAGATTTTTCCTATATGAAATGGAAAGAGGGATCACAGACATGAGATACCATGATGGAGCTGATTGATCTGAGCAGTGGATAGTTTTGCAGCACTATTCTCACTGGTCTGAAAGGGAGAAGAAAACGGGAATATCAAAACCCATTACAGAAAGGGTTTCATTGCAAAGTTGCTGTTGCTCCATTTTCCTGTTGGCTGTGGGTCAATTTTTATTATCCATGAGAAGCAGTGGCTACGCTCCAGAGTGGATGTGCTCCAGGCTGATGCTTCTGTAATTTCGGCAGAGCAGTAAAAGCAGAATGAAGGAAAGAAAAATTGATTACAACTTGAAGGATGAATATACAAAGCTGACAGAAAATGGGCTAGTTACTCTGCCTAACTTTTAGGCCAGTAAGTTTAAGTACCAGCTAGGAAATTAGGCTCTTGAAGGGTCACCATATCTGTCTAGGTTTTTTCTAAATTATGATTCCCAGAATCTCAGTAAGGTTTCTGCTTGGTTTGCCCTCTCAAGGAATTTTTTCACTAGCTAAGTCTACTGGTCTTATATTAACCTAAGACAGGTGATGTGTACTCTTTTTCCTATTTCTCTGCAAGCTTCTATTTCATATAGCATCTACAGGTATGTGATTTTCAATCAGATCAGATGTTACTTATTGCATTTTCTTCTCCCCAAATATAGAAGAAAAGGCAGAAATATGTAGCATGCATTTTTCTTCTTATTAAATTAGTAGATTATCCTCAGAAACAAGTTTTATTGAGAGATTCAGATGTATTGGTTTGTCAGACTGAACATAAAAACACACAGATTGGTGTATGAACAACATACACTGAGGAGTGAAAATGGGCACAAAAGGTATTTTCCTTCTGGCTGCTTTTGGTGAATTATTTCTATGATTCCAGACAATATTCTATGCTATGCATCCATCTCACAGTGACATGAAGTCATAAGCTATTTCATCTGATTAGTCTAGCTCTACACCAAAGCAAATAAGAGAATTTGGACCTATATTATCTTGAATGCAGTTCATTAAAATTTAATGGACAGCAACTCTCTGCCTTCCTCCCCCGCACCCCAAGTCACAATTACATGAAAGATTGTAGAACTACCATCTTTCTCTTTGTTTTTCTCCCACTAACTATTTAATTAGTTACACAGAGAGAAAATCCCCAGTAGGGAAATCTGAGAAAGGCAGTAACCTGGTGGCTAGGATCCTTTTTCTCTGGTGTGCAAAGTCCACATTTGAATTCCTAGCATGCATAAAGCAAAACAACACTTCAGCAGATACTACTTCACCTTTAAAATGCTCAGATTTTTCCTAAGTGTGAAACAGGTTGATTGAAAAGCAGCTGTTTGAGTGAAAAGGAGTATCTGATGGACTCAAACTACACTTTTCAGACATCTTTTCTTGAAAAGACCTATAAGTTATGTAAAAATAACGATGGTTTGTTTTTCACATGGCACTAGGAAAATGTAACTGCTTCTTGTAATGCAGTTTCTAAGTTTCTAAACTCTTGTAACGAGTTTCTAAATTAAACCATATCTGAGTTGATCGAGCTTTTACCCACAGAAGTCAGTTAAGAGCTGTAGAGCAAAGATGATTTTCCTATAACATCATATTGTTGGACACATTACCAGATATTTTGGAGACAAAAAGACACAGGCAGACTCAACAGAGCATTTTATTGCATATGAGCTTAGGAAAAAAAAAAAAAAAAAAAAAAAAAAAAAAAAAAAAAAAAGTGGATTTTCAGTACTGAAAGGAAAGCTGAGTGCTTTGGGTTTGCAAGACTTGGAAAAGCTCTTTTTATTAAGAAAAATAATCCCTTTTTATTGTATTGCAGAATCCCATCATCCCTCACAGTTTCCAACTTTGTCCTTTTCATAAGCATTCCCACAGTATTAAAGCATTGAAAATAATGAACTGCTTTATTGAGGTTAGTACAACTTCACTGGGCTACTTACCAGTGTGCAGGTACTGAACCCCTGGGTGGAGCAGACAGATCCAGCTCCATAGCCAGAGGGGAACTGGCTTGTAGGGCAAACCTTCAGTGTGGCTCTCTGCAGCCATGTAGCACACTGGAAAGACTGGGAATACCAGAAAAAGACAGGATTGCTGTCCCATGAGATGCAGTTGGCTGCACATTCAGTAGGATAACACAAAGGAAGAGCTCCTTCACGTGCTGTTGGCCATTTGGGTGGTGCCCAGGCTGTTGGCAGTGGTGCATCATGTACCTGTTTCATCAGGCACTCGAGAATGTTGCGGTCTTGCTGCCCCTCGTGTCCCCAAATGAGCCCTTGCCAGGGGACATGTCTGAAGGTGATCCTTCCTATCTGAACAGGGACAGATGGGAATTGGCTGCCAGAAGGATTCGGCTGCCTTCAAATCCATGTCCTGCTTAGGGGTGAGGGACTGCCAGGGACTTAATGTCCCTTCAGAGATACACTCTGCTCTCACTGTTCATTAACAGCACAGATGGGAAAGGATCTTCTGCCTCCCTGTATTGCTGCCTTAGGACAGGAGCCAGCAGTTCAGTCATGATTTGCTGCATTCCAATGGATTTGCTGAATAATTCCAAGGAGCTTCCTTCCCATTGTGTCTACAAGGTCTCCAGCACCTAGACCTGACACTGTTGTGTGGGTCACAGAGTGGGATGGCTTCTCTCTCAAAAAGAACATTTAGGATCTGGTCAGCAATTTCTCTACTCTACCTTTTGCTTTTTTTCTCATACCTATCTGAATCTATCGCCCCACCATTTCTGCCAGTGATCTACTCCTCTACACATCCCCAAAGTGACCAACAGCAATGTAAAATGAGAGAGGAGGAGAGGAGAGGAGAGGAGAGGAGAGGAGAGGAGAGGAGAGGAGAGGAGAGGAGAGGAGAGGAGAGGAGAGGAGAGGAGAGGAGAGGAGAGGAGAGGAGAGGAGAGGAGAGGAGAGGAGAGGAGAGGAGAGGAGAGGAGAGGAGAGGAGAGGAGAGGAGAGGAGAGGAGAGGAGAGGAGAGGAGAGGAGAGGAGAGGAGAGGAGAGGAGAGGAGAGGAGAGGAGAGGAGAGGAGAGAGCTCTTCCCTTTTTTTTATGGATCTGCATATATTTAAAAAACTTGTGTTTTCTCTCATTAATACTACTTGAAAACTCAGAAGTCAAAGCACTCAACACTAATGCAGCAGAAAAAAGCCAAAAACAAAATAAAAAACTGATAGATATTAGTTCAGAGAATAAGAAATATGACACCATTATCCTGAAAGTGTAAAAGACATGCAAAAGAATAATGAATGCAAACCCACAGTTTTTCTACTAAAAAAAAATACTTGCTGTTCTAGCATCAGGCATCAAGACAGTATTTGGTAAGATGTTTTGCAAGAGCTTATATTTGGAATATATACAACATTCACACTGTGGTTTTGAATATAAGATTAATATTAGTGTTCTTTCTTTGGCAGACTGCTTCCATTTGAAAATCAGACTGTTAAAGAAAAAAATGTGCAAATGGTAAATGATCATTAAAATGTGACTGATTATACAGGGGTACAACTGAATAAGAAGAAATTATAATTTAAAAACTTATTTTAAATCACATTTCAGTACTTAAGATATTTATTTCTTCATACATTTCTCTCACAAAAAAAAAAAACCAACAAAATTGTAAAAAGACAATCTACTTCCATAGGTTATCAGGGTACAAAGTTCATTTTACATTGTACCCACATGAGCACAGAAGCACTAAAGCTGTCCTATAAAATAAATCTTAAGTCCAGCAAATTAGTTTTAGAAATTCAATTAAATAATTTTATTAATTAATCCTAAAACAACCCTCACCAGAAATGCAGGACCAGGCCCTTGGTTTTGGTGTACAGCAGACACAGTTTACACAACTTTGTCAGCTATGTCTGGTAATAATATTAATTGCAATAGGTAATCTCTCCACTTATAAGTAGACAAATACTTCATCAGATGTAGAATAGTGCATTCATAGTGATTTTGGTCTGTTCTGTGGACTAATGATTCTGTTGAAGCAAAATCTGCTGCTGCTTCATTGGTAAGAACCAAGTTTTCTATTTTTCTCCTAACTTTCTGAGTAAAACATTTTAATGAAGTACACAACATATCTGGTAAGTTTCTAGCAATGCACATCCATCACAAAGCTGTGCTTTGGGGCTTGTGCTTTCCTCTGCTCCTTGTATTGCTGGAGTTCAGCAAATGTCTACTTGAGCAGATCAAAGCATAATCTTGGCTTTTGTTGCTTCTTTGTGGTTTCTGGTGCTTATGTTAATCCTACTTAAACTAAGTGGTCAGAGATTTGGGAGATTTGAAATACAAAATAGATTCTAACCTTGAGATGGATTAGGGTTGTCAGATGACACAGAACTGTCATGTAGGACTAATGTTACAAAAACAAGAGTTGAAAATGCTGTTTTAGTGTAGCTGACAATGGGGATTTATCCTAAAAGAGACATGGATGTGTTTGATTAAAGCAGGTCCTTAGTGAATATGTAGCCTGAATGCCTTTGCAAGGTTATTGATTATGTATCTTAAGTCAAAGATACAGCTTTTTCTCCAGGCAATTTGGTTTTTTATCCAGTAAACACAATACTCTTCAGAACATGGATACCGTGTTACACAAAAGCACTTTGTTTTGTATGATAAGGAGAGGATTAACTTGCATTATAATTACATATCTAGGACTTCTTCTTCAGAGAGTCTGATCATCTTGCAAGTTATTTTCAAGCAATAATGAACCCTTGTAGCTAAAACTCATTTACCAGGATCCAATGGGACAATTGTCTGAGCTTCACAAAGGGGAGATGACACTGATTTATTTTCAGAGGACAGGAACAACATAGCCAATATAGGCTATAGGTCTTATTTATGGTTAAATTAGTGGACCATCAGAGGATGGTTTGCAGCCAGATGCTATCATGTGGCTGGCCAGAGAGACAACACTCAGGAAAAAAGATTTGTAAATGTTTCAAAAATATTTCTAACTCTGTTTTTATTTTAATTGTGAAAATGTTTTTCAGTGGGGTTTTTTATGTTTTGGTTTTTGTTGGTTTTTTGTTTCTTTCTTTGTTTGTTTTTTGTATTAAGATCCCATTTTGACAGGCAAGTGCTTCCATGACCAACAGTTACAAAGACCTGTTCTTTAGAGCAGAACCAAGTGGTTTGGCTTTATCTTCAGCTAGTGGAAATCAGCATCTACCATTGGCTTCCTTTCTGGGAAGGCTGGGCAGTCTTTCTTGCAGTCTTTCTTGCAGTCCCCTTCAGCAATAATAAGGTGTGTGACAGCTGACACAGTGATCTCCAGCTCTTTCCCTCCCCCGTATTGTGCTGCAGTGGCACCTGTGAGCCCACCAAACCACACAAACCTTGGGTGGGAGAGTGGTCACCCTCCCAAAGACCTTTAAACAGGTATGAATTGGGATTGAATAGTAGCTCCTACAACCACCTCCAGTCTTGGATCCATGGGTTCAGACATGGGCAAGAGGGCAGGAAGTGTCTGGCCCTATATCTGTTGTCTCTGCACATATTTGTTACCAGCCTGATTTGCCACACTTTCCTTTCGCTTTTAAAAATGTTGTGAGGAACCAGCAAGTAATGCTGGAGCAGCCAACTTATCCCTGCTCTTTTTTGGTGGGACGTGAAGTCAACTCTTGGAAGAGAGAACCACCATCTCTTTACTGTACAGACATGTCCAAGCCCATCTTTGCAGCTTTGTCCAACTTAGTTGTTTTCTGACAAGCAGAATTCAAGCAGAGCTGTTTCTTGATATAAAAGAAACCAGTCCACACCTGACTTTTTGTACTAGAAGCATTATTTTAGTGGGAAGTAAAATCCAGCCTATGCTGGTTTAATATGGCTTTCCCTTCAGGAATGAGATCTAGCAAGATGTGACAAACTCACATCTGCAGAGGGAGTTTCCATCCTCCTTACTCCCTTCAGTTTTAAGGAATGACAGCTACAGGCTTTTTCAGCCTTGCTGCTCCTACGTCACAAGGTTTGGAAAGCAGAGTAGACAGGTATCAAAGGAAGGAGCTACTTACATAAATGAAAAGTGCAAACTTCCTAAACTAGAGATTATTTGTGATGGAATTGTCTTCAATTTGGAGACAATAATTATATTATAATAAATAATAAATAACGAATAATCTCTATTCTAGGAAAAAGAAACAACTTGGAGACAAGATGTGAACCCTGAGCACACTCCAGTTCTGTACAAGTTGCAGCACATTATCTTTCAAAAATGTGAGCACAAACTCTTCCAGCTCCCATGTTGGGATGGCAGTCACTGTCTGTCCACGAAGAGGAGTCTGTCCACCTCTAAGAGTGAAGGGAGGGGATGGAGCAGAGCCAGGGACTGCTCTTTGACATCACATCCATAGAGAGGGAGCACAGGAGCAAGGGGGTCACCTTTTGTGGGTGGTGTGCACATCTCTAGATTTGTCTAGGTTTGGTGGGTGAACAAAGATTGATAAGAATGATAAGACAAAGCAAAATCTGACAGAGTACTTAGGGAAATATTTTAAAATCTATTTGCAAGTATATTCTTGCTCTCAAAATACACTTTGAGAATGAACAATGTTAGCATTTCTTCATTTTTTTAAACTTTTATAATCTCCTCCCCTGAAGCTCCCCTTTGGATGAATAAGCAGTAAGTTGGAAATATTTCACCTGCCATAACTTATGCATCCTTAGCTCCTGATACAACTCTGACTGATGAATCATTACCAAACCATATTGGGTAAGTGACAATGCTAAAAAGACCTTTATTGATCTTATTGCTCTTCTTCTCTAGACTATAGGAACAATAAGGATTTAAATCGTGTTTACTAACACATTAATATCCTTTAAGCAGCTGTTATAACCTCATGTAGACAAAGAAAATCATAGTTGAAAAGATGTAATGTGGTCATGATCAATTAGGCAACAGATTTATACTTGCAGAGGTTCAGGACCAGACGCTTCCTGATTAAACATAACTCATAATTCCACAGAGAAAGAAACAGAAGAGTAAGAAATATCAACGTGGTGAAACAAATCAAATTTATTTTATAACAACAAAGCCCCTTTAATGTCATTTAAGCAGATAGTTTATGGCAGTCAGAGACCATATTCCTCTAAAAATTTGGGCAACCTGTCAATACTTTCAGCTTTTATGTCAACTTTCAAGAGTAAATAATAACAGCATCCAAATGTGACTGGACTAGTCAAATACTGTTTTCTGTTCATACATGTAGAAACTACACCAATTATTAAGGATATTTTCCAAAGATCACTTAAATGAGCAGAGATTCTTATTAGTGATCTGGAAGAAAACTTATCCCAAGTCATGAGTCAGACCTCATTAAAAATGAAAATTATTTGGACTTTACTTGTGAATCACATTCCCTTCCCCTAAATTAGGATGTATCAGTAAGAAATTCTAGAAAAAAAGATGATGATGATGCACTTTCAGATAATTCATTTACAACATGTCCTTCAACAGGCTTTGCGTATAAGAGTTAATTATTAATTTATTTTGAGGATAAAAAGCTTGGTAAAAAGTATTATTAATTGCTACAGCTAAAATTTTATTGTCTCTTATTCACATGATACAACATGTCTTATTTTAGTTCTTAGAATAAGAAAAAAATGTTACCTGTACTCTGATAGATAGATGCAATCAGGAATGTGGAATCAGGAACGGGCTGCCCAGGGAGGGGGTGGAATCTCTGTCCCTGGAGGTTTTTAAGAAGAGACTGATGTGGCACTCAGTGCCATGGTCTGGGAACCACAGTGGCAGTGGATCAAGGGTTGGACTTGATTATCTCAGAGGTCCTTTCCAACCCAGATGATTCTGTGATTCTGTAATCTGTAATTGAGGTTATATTCTAGAATACACTTACTATATATACCTCTTTGCTTTGTTCAAGGGCAAGGGTGGCACTGATTTTAGCAGTGTAGGTTTCTTAGACGGAAATGGTCTTCCAGTGTGAAATTTCAAATGATATAAGGTTTCAGGCTTTTTGAATTGTCTGCAGAGATCTATTTTGTGTGTCTTTTTATGCAGGGGAAACCTTGAAATGTGTACATGGCTGAAATCTTTGTATCTGCCAGGTGGCTTTTTGTCATGAAGATCTTGTTTCAGCTCAAATTTGTAAACATATTTTTATGATTGTTTTGTAACCTGAAAATGGAAACAATTCTTTAACCTTACCAGTTTAGGAACATAGAGAGAATAAGAGAGAGAGAATGATTGGATGTATTCAGTATGTACAGCACCTAAAGGAACAGCGTGGCCAGCAGGTCCAAGGAAGTGATTCTGCCCCTGTACTCAGCCCTGGTGAGGCCACACCTTGAGTCCTGTGTCCAGTTCTGAGCCCATCAGTTCAGGAAGGAGATTGAGGTGCTGGAGCAGGTCCAAAGGAGGCAACCAGGCTGGTGAAGGGACTCAAGCACAGACCCTATGAGGAAAGGCTGAGGGAGCTGGGGCTGTTCAGCCTGGAGAAGAGGAGGCTCAGAGGAGACCTTATCACTCTCTACAACTCCCCGAAAGGAGGGGGTAGCCAGGTGGGGGTTGGTCTCTTTTCCCAGGCAACCCTCAGCAAGACAAGAGGGCATGGTCTCAAGTTGTGCCGGGGGAGGTTTAGGTTGGACATTAGAAAGAATTTCTTTACTGAGAGGGTGATCAAGCATTGGAATGGGCTGCCCAGGGAAGTGGTGGATTCTCCATCCCTGGAGATATTTCAAAAGAGCCTGGATGTGGCACTCAGTGCCATGGGCTGGTAACTGCAGCGGGAGTGGATCAAGGGTTGGACTTGATGATCTCTGAGGTCCCTTCCAACCCAGCCAATTCTATGATTCTATGATTCTATAAAGAGAGAATAGCTATTCCTTTGTCCAATTCACATATACACCATAATGTAATATAGATGCTATATATATAAAACAATATAAAGGTAATATTTAAACTGATTTATACTTTCTATATAAATATTTTAATAATTTAAATATATTGGTAAAAATATAAATAAAAAATCTAAAAATAACAAATAAAAATATAAATAAAATAAATATAAAATATAAAAAAACAATATAAAAATAAAGATATAAAAATATAAATACAATCCAGATATTAAAAAATCTTTATATTATTGTATAGAAATACATATGAGAATTGGTAAAAATAATGCCTCTTTTATATATATGTATGCCAAAATATTAACTTATTTTTGGACCTAATCCAATATAATAACATTTTTTTCAAATGTTCTCCTCTTGGTTTTTAAGCTCGGTGTTTTAATGGAAACAAATTTGGTACTAAAAGTTCACAAATGATTAATGGATAATAAAATTTCAAGATATATATAACAAAGGGGCAATTAAAAAAGCCATGATAGATTGTCTTTTTCACAAATCAAATAGCTTTTGATTTTTGCACTACATATTAGTGCAAATAATAAGGTTATTTTAATTTTGGGGAAAATGTGTATGAACTCATATATATCAGAAAAAAAGGAGCTGACATAACACAATTGACCATGCTAAGATTATCTGCATTTTAAAACACATAGGAGATTCCAAAGAGAAGGATTAATAAGCTCATTTAATAATATGAACTGTACTGCCATTAGAATTAAGTCTATAAACAAACTAGCAGGCTGTTAGGGAAAATATTGACTGTGGAGTTGTTAAGTGTCTGGATCCTCTTTGTGCATCCTGAAGGAAGCAGAGAAGGGCATTGCCGAAGGAATCAAATCACTCTCACAGTTCTAAGCTCTCCTTTGCTGTCTTACAGCAAATCCAGGTATGCCTGGTAAAGTTGTAGGCAATGTCTTTAGTGTAAAAGCAAGTAAGAGTAAAGTTGATAAAACTCTGACATTCTATGGCTCAAAGTGTTAAAGTTAAAAGAAGGATTTAAGCAAACAAGCAACGTGTACTTTTCCATAGTAATTTGCTCAATACTATTACAGTCAGTGTTCTATATGACTGGTATGTAGGTAATGGGACAGTTACTTACACAGCCTCCCAAATATTTTTATACAGCAACAAAGTTTGATAGTGGTCAGATTTCCTGCAAAAGAGTTGCTGTTATCCCTTAGGCCACGCACAGATATAGAGGGAGTCACCCAAATGATTGCTAGAAATGTTTTCTGCCACGGTATGAACACTGTACTCCCTTGGGTAGGCAAGCAGAACATCTTTGGGGCTCTGAGCCTTAAAAAAATGCCCACTCATGCCTTCAGTGGGGGTGGTCATTGGTCTGAAACACACCTGAAACACAAGAAAAATGCTGGGAGGTCAGAGCCAGCAGCAGCGGGCGGCTTTCGGGAAGGGATTTACACAGCAAATGTAAATAAGTGCAGGCCAGAGTATTTAAAGGTTTCTTTCCTTTCTGAAGCAGTGTAGTTAGCACCAGGAAACTAAGATACCTTGCCTTCCCAAACTGTCCTCTCATTAAGAGGCCTCGTTACCTTGCTCAGAGGTCAGCTTAACACTCCACCCAGACCACTAATGAAAACCGGGCAGCTGTGCTGAAAACTCCATCTGTCATGCTGAGCCACAGCTTCTTGGCACAGCTTTCTTGGCTCAGAGACCCCTTGGTCATCCAGTGAGTCCAGATGTATCACTCCCACCCTGCCATGTGCTATCCTGTCCTTCCTGAGCAAGCTGTGAGCTGTGGGAGCTGCAACAGGGTGGACCCCGGTGTGCGGCCAAGGTGGTGATGCTGTTCAGGAGCCAAGACGCACTGGTGAGATGCTCAGCCTAAATGGACACGTCATTTCCTACCCACCAGATCTCACCCTAGTCTCTGGCAGCCCACTATAGCAGAGATGGGATCCTAGAGCTCCATGACTGCTAATAACAAAATGCTAATTTCCTTTTAATCCTCCGGGGGTTTAGATGTGTTTAGTTGCTCTGCTTTCAAAAATGCATCCTGCCGCTTCTGGAGTGGTTTGTAGAGCCAAAAAATTCTTCCTAGCTTTAGAGGAATGAACTTCTTCAAAGCTGTTTCCTCACCTTTGGATGAATACTCTCACAAGAATAGATAAATATTGTACTATTTCACTTTCTTGACACAATCTTTGTTACATGAATGTGGCTGTAACTTTTAATGTCTTATGTCTCCTGTGAATTACAGAAATTTGCTGTTAAGTTTCTGACCTTTTCAGTGAGCTGTGTTTCCAGTAGTTGGCCATTCCACTCTATTTTATCAGCTTCACTTAATTTGTGGAGAAGGAAGAGGCATGTTCAAGTGCAAACAATTTAAAGCCCTTCCTCTTTTGTGCTTACAAGAAGGATGTTTCACAGGTGATGCTCAGCACTGACATCCTAATGCTTTAGCCCATGATCAGGCAAGTAGGAATGCATTCGTGCAGCAACAACAGGATGAAGCACATGTCTGTAGGTTTGTTATGGAGCTGAGAGAGGTAATCTTGCATTTCTTGAATGAAAACATAGATAAATACAAATATTTTCTTATAGAACTAACCAATCAGTTGTTGCATTATACTTGAGTATCTTTAAACAGCAGCAGCGACAGCAAAAATAATAATCCAAATTTAAGAGCTCGTCCTTTGACTCCCTTATCCAAATCAGTGACATTACTTAAAAGAATAACTTCAAAAAATCACTGATGTTTTTCTCAAAGACCAGCCTCTCAGGAACAATATTAATTCTCATTAATGAGCAGATATATCAGAGCTACTGTACTGGCCAAAATTTTCACACAGACATCATCTTTAATAAAGAAATCTCTACGTCTGTGTGTATATAAATATTTTATATGTAATACTTATCTATCCATAAAAGAAAGACTTGGTACAGGGAAACCTAAATGGAAAATGCCTAATCTAAACAAGAACAAAGGGTGATGAATTTAGAAAAAAACTTTGTTGCAGGCTATTCAGATATGTTTATGTGTGTCCTGTTTGCATAATACTTGTATATAGATACCTGTATTTACAAATTAACACAGCAGTGTAAGAAACAAAAGGCCTTTAGCTGTTTTCTTCTCTATCTTCATTCCAAAACTAATGCTAAATTCTGCAAAATTGAAAAAAATAAATTAAAAAAAAATTAAAATCTGACAAAACCAGTATATTTAGAGACATTGCTGAAAATACAACTAAAGGATTTGCTTCAATGCTGCTGACTGCTTTATTTAATGAATTCACTTATATGGTTGCTGTAACTGTAACTTCTGTGCCTTTTTATTTGCTCTGTCAAAATACCCACGATAATGAAAATTTGTTCATTGCAGTGTAGCAGGCAAGGAGTTAAGAACATCTATGCACATCCAACTCAGATGTGCATGCCATGGAAATTTTTAAAAAGTTACCATGTCAAATCTTGGGGCACTGCCATGCAACACCAACATTATCTTATCATTCCAGTGAGCTAACCACAAGCTATAAATAAAGAATTAGAACAGAAGACATTCAGGATATTAGGCAGAAAAATGAATTTTTGAACAATCCATGGATTTGCAGCATTTGCAAAAACATGGACTGAATAATTAGGTTTAGTGAGCATTGCTGTAGATGATGAATATTTTTCAAGTATAAAGAAGAAGGATGTAATTCGATGTTGTTGGTTCAACTCTAAAGGAGAATCACAATTTGAGATAAAATATACCAGATGGTGATCCTCAGGTGTGATTTTCATAGTTCATATGCTAACATCCACTGCCAAAGCTCTCATCTAACACAGAAAAGACTTCCCTGCCTATTGATTGTGATTAGGATATGGACCAATCTTAACTGTTGAAGTGCTACAAACCTCTCACCCTTCTGCTTGAAATAATAGAGCTTGTGATTAAAAAGAAGTTCATTTCATGATGAATATAAAATATGAGGTTTTGAGATTAAGGAGTGATTCATGTTCCTACATACTAGAGTTAATAGGAGGTACACTACAGAAACAGGCTGTGTCTTACCCTTCTCAGTGTGTGTTTGATAGGAGTTTGAACAGAGAAATCCATTTAACTTCTAATACAAACTGCTGCACAGAAAAATGGGCTCATAATTTCTAGTGCTAATTGTAGAGCATAGCACTTGCAATCAACCACTCACCCCAAAACAACCTCTGTACTGCCTAGTTATTTTTAGCCACTGCACAATTAACACTCCATTAATTGTTACACCTGCAGTGACTCTTCCTTTCAATCTCTGGCTGGTTTTTCCAGTCTCCTTGCACCTTAAATAAGAGTGCTCTGGAATTTCTTTTTGTTTGTTTGTTTGTGGCTTTTTATCCAGTTAATTAATGATATCAAGTTTTTGCTAATAATTACTGTCAACAGTCTGAAACTGGACTACTCTTGATTTTCAAAATACGCATGAAAGGAATTCTCCAGTGAGCATTAATACAGAGCCAGGCTGCTAGGAAAGGACAAGCATCCAATGGTGTTTTGCCTTGTGTGTTTTCACAAGCTCAAGATACCTAGAGATTATGGGTTGCTGGAGCTAGAGTCTGTATTTGTGTGTCCTTTCTGGATTTTTCTTCAATAAAATACATGTAATATTTTTTTTTCACTGATTATCTGTTTTCCACAGAAAATCTAATGCATTAGAAATCTTCCCCTGTGCTGCTTCCTTCGTGTGGCTTTTCTGTGGTAAATCCTGTAAAGGTGGAGTGGAGGTTGTTGGACAGAACTATCCTATTTAAGGCTCAAGCACTTTATTTAGATAACCTACCACATACTCTACTTTCTTAATCCCCTTTCATCCCTCTTCCTTGTCCCTGTCCTTTGAAGTATGACTTTTGATCATTTCTAAGCTGTCAGGCTCCTGACTTCATCTGAGTTCCCCCCAGGCACCTCCTTTCCCCTCTCCTCTGGGATTTTCCTGCTGGGGACCTCATGTCAGACAGATTGGCTTCTGCTTTGCTTGCAGAAAAGGTCAATGGCTACAGAGCAGTCCTGTGCCAAAACTGAACCTGTTCTGCTTGGACAGAGAGGCTCCCAGCATCCAGGCCTGGTTAGATCTGGGGCCCTCTTCCAAAAACTGGCAAGAGATCTGAATCAGCAGTGATCTTCCATGGCTCAGACAGCCTGAGCCTTGCACGAATGGACTGAAGCAGACTTGCTTCAAGAAAGCCAACATAGGTAAATAAGTTCCTATTGTCCTGAGTTAAGAAGAGTTTGGGTAAGATACTGATTGATGCCATCAGACTGATCTACAGCACTTCCTCTGGTTGACAGCATCTGGCACATCTGAAAGAGATGCAGACAGGTAAATAATCTGCCCTATTAGTGACTCCTCATCCTTCTCACAGAGCTTGGTGTAACAGGTCTTGTTACAAACATCTAGAAGAGTATTTGGAAAGGAGGGAGTTCAACCAAGACAAGAAAGTGTTCGAGTTACGGGAAGAAAGCCCATCACCAGAGGCTCCTGAATGCCTTCCAGTTCTGCTGTCACATACACACTGTCCTGCTTGCACTCAGAGCTGGGCTGGTGTAAATAGGCTCCTAAGCTCACACAGTGTGAGTTGTGGCTAGTGCAGCACTGGAGCTGGGGCTCTCAGATGGATGTGGATGTGCCTGGCTGGCAGGGCACAGGGGGGGCTGCATGCTCACATCAGCCTGCTGAAACCTGTGTGGACATAACTTGAGTAAAGCCCATCCAGAGGGGAAAACATATTGGCCATTTATTTAAAGATTGTTGAATTGAGCTCTGCGTCCACAGTGTTAGCTGCTAATATTATTTCCCCTGTCTACAGCTTTAGGAAAGACCTTTACGGGAAAATATACTGCACATACCCTTTAATTCCTTGTAAACCAAAAGCAAACGGTTTAATCCCTGCTGGCATTACTTGTGCTTTGTTTGTCAGAGGGAAACAGAGAGGTGTAATTAACTGTCATGTTCTGCATGGACAACTGGCTTACAAGGAAAATAAATAAATAAGGAAGAAATCGAAACTTAAGGCCTGGTGGTGCCCCCATAAAGCATCCCAGACTGTGGCTTTTATTTTTAATTTGAGTGATGGTTTATACACACAAGGGCCTCCCATCAGGGCCTCAAAAGAGAGGAGTCTTCCTTTCACCCATCCTGTCTCCCTCCTTGCTCAAGTAACACTTTGAACCTTAAAAATGACATTTGAATCTGCTTACAGATCATGACAATGAAAAAAGGGAAACAAATCATGCTTCTCCCATAAGTTCACTAGAGTTTTTTGCCTCAAGCATCAGAATGCCTAGGCACCAGATGGCAATGTCTTCAGACAACTTCCAGTCCTAAAATGACAGAGCGCTGTGCTGTTACATACTCCCATGATTTTAACCCCCAGCAGTCAGGGATTTTTTTCCAGATAATCAGAAAAGGATGCTTCAGTGGAGAAACAGTCAGAGAACTGCCCTTGCATCTTTAAAGCTGGACACACAGAACATATGCTGCAGGCAGTCTAGACCACTGTTAGGAGAGGTGTCCAAGTTCCAACTGTACTGCAGGGAGGAGTTCTTGTTTGTGTAGCAGGCAGCTATACATAAGGACAATACATTTTTACTGTATTTAAAAAATGAGGAAGTTTTATTAGTTGTCTAGATTAGGCTTGTATTCAGGCCTAATTATCAATTGCATAAATGAGTATTATGAAGCTGTCATGAATTTGGGTGTCTGTCAGACCAGAGAAAAGGTGTGTGAACAAAAGAAAAAGAAACTTTCATATTTCTGAACTTAATTCAGTCCATTATGAACATAACAGAAGGTTCACTCCTTGAGCATGGTATGACTTGCATCTCTTGCCCCGACCTGCTGCCTCTCCTCTGCATCCTTTAAATAAGGATCTGCAAAATAACCTAGTTACTAACAGAAATTCAGTTTTTCATACAGAAGAAGACGACTGAAGAAAAACATAAATTTAAGCTTTTGTGTTTCTTCTTCCAGCCTCCGTCACCTCTCTTTCTGACCTCCCCATCCAAAATCTCAATTTGGATAGATTTGCATTCTGGGAACTTTAAAAGAAGATACACTGAATTAGGTGTGTCCACATCTCATTAGCATTTATGACACCAGTTTGAAAATTGCCACAAAAGACTTTGAAGAAACATCAGAACATCTGATTCTGCTTTGAACACCGATTTCTATTTTATTATCTTCTCTTCATGCTCCAGTGGAGGACTTTTCTCCTCTTGACTTCTGGATTGTGTTTCACCATCTCATGCTACTGTTCCTTCTGTTCTGGGCTCCCAACCATGATTTTTAAATTTCAAAATTTCTGGTTTCCTTTGTGAGTATCAGTCTGCATCATATGGATGTCATTCTATGACTTTTACTACTATGTTATACAACTTGTTCTGTTATTACCCCTACTGTTAAAGGCAGGCATCTTATTCTTAGATGCCATTTTTTATCTCCCAGATTTGGGAGCCAGTAATATGTTGTTGTTTAGACAGAAGAGCTCTTGTTTTGATAGCACATGAAAGGTCTGCTTCCTGTCATGCAGACTAAATAGAAATTAGAGAGAGGCTCTTCACAGACACAAATGCAGGCCTGAGACTGATCTCCAAGGCCACCAGTGGAGTAATGCAAATAGTGAGCATTTGATGGACACTGGGTAGAAGGAGATGTTTGGAAGAATAAGGCACTTCAGAAAAACTCAGAGCAAACTACTTGTAGAGAAGAAATAATAGGTATGCTTATATAATTAGGAGATAAGTGCTGTTTGAAGCTCTATCACTAAGAATAACTTCAGAGTCCTTGACAAAGACATATAGCCTGGAGAAACTTTAATTTAGTGAATGGCAAGGTCCACAGCACATCTCAGAACTGGCATATTTCAATCTATTTACTCCACAAAACATTTCCAGGGAAAAGGAAATCTTGTTTAACTTGTATGTGTATTAAGTTTTAGTGATACCAAAGATAAAGCTAGGTGATAATACCTTTGTGTGGGATGAGCAGTTACTTCCCTGTTTCATTATCCAAGGCACCAGTCAGTGAGTGGAGAGAGGCAGAGGGCAACAGTATCACAGGCTATCCCTCTTGCCTTCCTGGAAGGAAAGTCACTTTATATATATTCACTAAATAGGAGAACCATCAGAATTTCCTCTCCCTCAGACTCTCCCCAATTCTCTGATGAAGACACTTGCACATGCAAGCACACACAGTTCTGCCTCTTTCTTTTTGCCAACAGAGATCTGTAAGAAGTCTTCTCCCCCATTCAGAAGACACAGCTCTTACACACACATGAAATAATTTACAACAAAACTACGACTTCAGGAGTCATTAGAATCTTCACAACACATCTCAATTACTTCTTTAGTGAAGAAAGCAAAGGGAATAGTGTGAAGAAAATAGGTGAATTAAAATGAGGAAATAAAAAAGAACTGAGCTAGTGGAGTCCCTGTGGTCTTTCTTTACCTATTTGTTATTCCTTCTTAACAAGTCTATTTGAACCATTTCTGTCTATTTTAATTTTTCACCAATATTCCATTAGGATGTGAGAAACCATCCATTTAGGCATAAAGAATATGTTTAATTTCATTTAATTATTTAGCACATTTGGAAGCGATTTATCATGATTAATCTCAAGAGGAAGTAAATGAATTAGATACCTTTGGTGTAAATCAGCTTTGCAGCTGTTGAACTCAACAGTTTTGTCTGGCTAATTAGAAAGGCAAGTTTGCCACAACAAGAAGCCCCTTCTCCAAAACCTGTGTTTAAAAAACTATTCCTCTTCAGGACTGAAAATGGAAACATATGGTTAAATTACTGTATGCACTCAACTCTTGGAAATATGCTTCAGCACTGTTTAGAAGGATGATCACTAGAGCTGCACTGAAGTGCCTTTTTGATGTTTAATTTTTTAATATTACTGCGGTCATCATTCCATCCTCTACCCATAAGCAGCTGTTATGGCCTCAAGGCCTGAGTCTTTCAACATCTAACGTTTTTTTAGTCTGACATTTTGAAGTTGCTAAGGACATAGTTTGATGGGCATTGCTTGCACCAGAAGCTCCAGTCCATGCAGAGGCAGCCTACAACCTTCCACTTCCCCAGCCTCAAGGCATCAGTTGCATTTCAGTGAGGTTCCCTGACTTTGAACCCAGTTTGGTTGCCAAGTGGCTGAAACACTCACTGAAAACTCACTGATTTCTGGCTTGAACTTGAATTAGTATTTCATACTGATGGCTGGTCTCAATGTACAGTTTGGCTTTTTTAAAGGAAAAAATACCTACAGTCATGGATTATGCTTGCTTCACATTCTAAATGAAGTCTAAAATGGTGCAAACCCCACACTTCAGCTGTGACAGATCAGCAGAAAACGTAGAGAGACAGAAGCCCACAAAATTATATGATTTTTACACTGACTGGGGGTTTAATCTGGTTCCTCCTTAAGATACAGCACTGGCACCTTTCTTGCCTGGTGCTCAGGAGGCTAGGGCTACCCACCAGACTAAAGGCAATTTTCATTAATTTTATATTATCCTGTAATGGGATGAAATACTGTGAACAATATAAGTGAAATTATTTCCCAGCTTCAATTTCACCTCCAAAAGGATATTTACCACTGCAAATAACGTGACATACAGCTGGCTTGATCAAAAGAAATCACTTTTTGATATTAAGGTTACAAGCAAAATTCTTCCTTCCTGTGTATAACCCACTTTCCAGGGAATTTCTTTTATTTGCTCCTTACAAAGTAAAAAACTTTTTACGTTTTGAAAAGGCTTTGTCCTTCTCCTTGTCTTCTCATCCACCACCCCCTAATTGGAACTGAATCTACAGGGTAGCAGCATTGCTGCTTAACAGATTGACCAGTGTCCAACCTTTCTCTGGAACAAAAACATTTGCTAACAACTTGATTGTAGTAATTGTGCTTATAATTCCTTTGAACCGGTACACCATTCCAAAATGCAGAATCCCAATTTTAATTAAAAATTACTTAAACAATGTCTAAATTGGCCAGATAAACTGAATCCCTAATGTGAAGTGTTCTTTGCGGTTAATGAACCATTCCCCTGACAGTAAAAGCTTG
This sequence comes from Heliangelus exortis, assembly GCF_036169615.1. Classification (NCBI taxonomy): domain Eukaryota; kingdom Metazoa; phylum Chordata; class Aves; order Apodiformes; family Trochilidae; genus Heliangelus; species Heliangelus exortis. The sequence continues at coordinate 13,262,991 of NC_092427.1, forward strand.
GTACAAAATCACCAGTGTTCATAATTTTGTCCAATAATAACACTGCTTATTATTAGTGTGATTATTTCTTGCTACAGTACAGCTTAAGGGGAAAGATGATTCATTAATAAATTCCCACTATTTTTTCTAATTCTGGTAATTATTGCCTTTCCATCTTGTGGAACCAGCATGATGCCCAGATTCAAAAGTTAAGCAATCAACCCTAAATAACAGATGGGTTACACACCAGCACACCTCAGGTATTGTCTCCACAGAAATTTAAGAGCCATGCAGGGTTGGTCTATCAGTCTCTGAGGCTTCCTGCATGAAATATGGAGCCAGTTTATAATGCACTACATCAAAGCTGATGCTGGATCTTTGTAGTGTTCACTCCTGGGAGAATCAGTATCACAAAATGCTTGAAAGTAATATGGAGAAATGAGACCCTAGGGACAGCTTTTTGTGGAGATATCTAGCATTTGTTATTATTGATAAAAATTGAAAGATAGTGGGCTAACTATATGTGTGATTTTAACCATGCACAAGTAAGAAGCAAAATATGAGATTAAAATCTTTAACTTGCTGTGTAGTAACTTGAATAGAGTATGAGGTGAGACTTCCTCGTGCTCAATATACAAAGTTGGATCCAGGATTGCTGAAAAGTTCAGTGCATACAAACCCCCTTTATTGCAGTTTTGATCAGGTTAATTCAAATGGACATGATTACCAAACTGCTATAAATTTGGGGATTTTGAAATATAACTTGTTTCACATGAATGCAAGCATAAAGTACCATGTCTTTCTTTTTTTTTTAAGATGTTATACTAAGTTCAGTGCAGAGGCACATGCCCATTTTTGGACCTCAACACAAACTCAACAATTTGATGAGCAGGTCTATAAAGCAGCCCATGAATTCATCTTGGTTTGATGGTAAATGTTTCTGCTGGTAGTATTGTAAATACCACTTCAGTGGGTAACCAAAAAACACATAACATGCTTTAGAAAGAATAACTTGTGACTTGTTATTTGAATACTAGTGTTAGGACACAGTTTGGATAATTATGTGTAAAAATTTCCTACAATTTAGTGCAGTGTTTTTCCACAACACAGTCTCCTGTCTCGCAGCTGTCTGAAGGGGAAAGTTTTGTGGGGGACAACACTTGGGAGAAAGGCTCCTAGAAGCATATTCTTGCAAGGAATGATAACTTGTCTTCTTTCCCAGGTGTTATTAAGATCTTTAAGAAAATCAAAGATGATTTTCTTCTGCCAGTCAAATAATGCATTTTGCAAGGAATGGATTTTTATCCACACTGACATCTGAATGCAACAAAGAGATCTGATTGAACTTCAGAGATGAAAACCAGAAGCATGTGTATCCCCAGAGTCAAACAGAGAAAACAACATGTAAAGTGTCAGGTGGGAGTAAAACCTGTATGATAGCCTGGTAATATCAATGACAAGAATGCAATAGGAGGAACAGCAGATCTTTCTGGACAGTGCTGGAATTAAATATACTGGGGAAGAACTATGATGCCTCCCACCTTTTCTTTAATGGTTAATTTTGAAATCCACCCACTGCTTTACACCAGCCTGATAAGATGCACTGCCAAAATGCCTCCATTTCTTCATGCCCTTAGGACATAGCAACCAACATGAATTAATTTCTTGTCCTGAAGAAATCAGGAAGATGGTTGAGCAGCAGAAGATTCTCCATAAACATTGGAAGTCTGACATGATGATAAGACCTTAATGGTTCTCTTTGACATGACTCTTTGAGCGGAAGTATTTTTATACAGTGACACTTAAAGGAGTGTGCAAATACTCACAGAGAAAGATCACATAGTTTAGAGAAAAAACACCATAATTCTATGGGAACCAGAGATTAACTGTAGCCATGAAATATGGGCTTTCTCTGTAGTGAAATGAGGCAACCAGGTGCCACTAATTGCCAGGCAGTGGGCATGAGCTTGTGTTAAGCCCACCTGTGCCTGATTAGGGCGGGCCCCTACTGCACATGAGCAGGACTGGGGGGCCAATAAAAGGTGAGGCTTGAAGCACAGGCCCAGCTCTCTCCTGAGCAAGCCAGCAGAGAGGTTACCTGCTTTCTGAGCAGTAGCACTGATCCAGGCTGGTCAGCCCTGAGGGCAATAGACTCAGGGCGCTATTCCTGAGTTTCTCCTGGAACACCTGGTTGGACCTTGGAGCACCGTGCCCTAAAAGAGGTTTGTCTGGCTACATCTGTTGGAGAATGTGGGCATAGGCCTCGATCTAGCCCGTGCCCAGACGAGTCGGAAGAAAGGGAGCCAGTCCGGCACAAACCAGCATTAGCAGAAAACCCAAGGAGTCGGGTAAGAAGATCCATTACCTGGCAATTAGTGGCACCTGGTTGCCTCATTTCACTCCATTTCTCCTGCTAAAATGATACCACTATTTTCACACTGCATTTTGATAAGGGTGCTTGTCAAATATAATCCAAATCTAATAATTTAATCTAAGTGATGATGTTTCAGTCTCTTATTTGATATTTCACATCAAGACAGTGGATAAGGGGTGCAGAAGTGCTAGTATTTTTTCAGTGAAAATGAGGGGATGGTTTAAACTAATATATATAATATATATGTATGAAAGATACTACAAGACTGAACAAGATATGAGAAGGCACAGCTGAAACAGAAATCACAGCCATAGACTGTCATGCCACCAGACAGATTAAACAAATCTGGACTATACTAGGCAACATTTTAAAAATGAAGCTTTTCAGAGGGCCACAAAACTGGTCTAGTTTCTTTTTTGTACTCTCATGCACTATTTTATTGCAGCCAAGATTAAAAAAAGAATTGCTGGCAATGTCAGAGCAAGACATTTGTACTTGTGACTAAACTAACTGTTCCTTGCAAAAAACCAAAGTTTCAGTTGCCTGAGGTTATTGTGAATTCACGCTAAGTATGTCTGAAAGTCTGAATCAAAATACATTCCAGTATGTTTGTTTTTAAATAAAAGTTTATCTTGACATATTAAAAATTAAACATTTTAATATTACATTTTGAAGCAATATTGCTTTAAATTCTATATTCAAAACTATAAGAATGAGAAGGGAGACATGAACTAAACAATATATAGAATCTTGAGGTCGACAAAGTAATGATGTTGAAGATATTAGTATTGTTTTTATTATTTTGGTTTGATCAAACATATGAAATATCAGTTGACTAGGAGTTTAAATTCTGACATGTTTAGTCCTGCTTTAGTAAACCATATTACCAGGCCTGGCTATGTTAAAAGGCTGGATACTTTTTACTAGGCAATTGCATGTGAAGAGGGATTGCAATTATAATGAGAAAATACGAGCCCGTCATGACTGCTTATGGTAATCTGCACATAGTCAATAGGAAATGGACCCAAGATGTCTAGTCTTGAATAATTTAAACTGGTCAGTAGATGTTTTATTTCATAATATGCAGGTGCTCAAGGTTAAAAAATGCTATAACTCTTGGGGATTAAACCAAGAAGAAAAGAGTGAGGGTTAGAAGATTAAAATGTAAGGGCAATTAGATTATTTCTTTGCAATCAGATGTAAATTGCCCTGTACTGAATGCATGTACCTTAATTGTAATGGTCTTTTGGAAATTTTAAAATTCCAGCCATTAGTTGGTTGCTTTTTTTTCTTTTTCCTCTGCTCTAGAGATGGTGTTATGTTATGGTACCTCAGTGTCTGCTAAGGAGAGAGAAGAGTTCTCTGGGATGCTACATGGCTGGGGTGTCTCTCTGATGGAACATGTTTGTCTGATTGTGACAAATATTTCTTATTCAGTTCTTTTCATCAGGAGAGCCCAAATGAATATCTGTCTACTCATTTTTGTGAGTAGGCAAACTTTCAAAAGAAAGGGGTGAATAGCCAAAGGTCACAAAAATCCTAGTTCTTTTCAAGTTCATTTGACTGGATGACTGCATAGGAATGTTTAGGCTGAAGACTCAGTATATTTTCTATATCCTCCTTCTCCCCCAAGAGGAACTGAATCTACAAGGGTTGAAATTGATACCATAATGAGTAATGCATACTGCAAAGAAAAAAAATCCATCATACACTAGATAGGAAAAAGCAGTTTTCCTATCTGTAACATCTTTGATGATCCTATTATCTTTGTGTCTGCATTATTCATATGTCATGAACACCATTTTTCTTCTCCAGTTGTTTGTTATTGACTGTGATGAGCCTGTGCTTGGTTAAGGAGTTTCTGGTTTGGGCAGAAAATGAAAAACCTCTGTTGTATCACAGAGGCTTTGTCTATGATCCAGAGCCTGGAGATTCACAAAGGCTACCTCAGGGTCACTCTGAGAAATGTGACAGATAGCAAATATGGATAGTGACACAGGAAACATTTTTCAGTGTGTGATGCAACCTTACTCCCAAATCTACTTGGTAGGTTATGGCACCCACTATGCCTTCCCTGACAGTCTTCAGGCAATCAAGAGACTTTCTAGACAGAATCTAGGGTAGAGTAGGAGGAGACATATGAAAGGGAGCATCTTTCAGTGGGAGTATAGAAACAGTCCACAGATTGCTGCCACCCATACATGGTGAATGGCTGGTGGCCTCTAGGATGAATAATTGGGTGCTAAGCTTTTTTTATGACTGGATCTCTGGTCTCAATCTAGGCTGGTCCTGACTTGGAACTATCACAGCAACAGCACTAATATAAGAAATTGATTATTTCCACCCATCTTCTAGTGACAGGATATCCTTCATAAAGGGCTTTGCTACCATATCACAATGAGAAATAAGAGGGCAGAAAGTCAGCGGGTATCTTCAACATTTCCTCAACATGTGCCTTTCCTGCTGCTATTTTGTCATAGTTTGTGGTGGTGAACCAACAGCAGTAGGTGTGTTTGTGCACTAAAGCAGTCTTTTAGGGAAGGAAAAAGACCTCTGCAATGAGGTTCAACTCCATGAAGCCCATCTCTTTCAAAGCTTTCTTTGCAGTCTACATAGATCCAGGAGCTGGTGCTATGCAAGAGGTTTATTAAGGGATAATATTCCTGTCACGCTCCAGGACTCAGACACCAGGAACTGGCTCATCATTCTGTATGATGTAAACATAAAAGTTAATTACCACTTTTTGAGGAAAAGGAAACAAAATATTTAAACTAATCACAGGAGAGGAGGTGGATTTGTCTATTTCTGAAAAACTCACTGATTTCTACATAACACTGATCTTTCCAATTTAGAAATTAGTAACATATTTCATACCATGTTCAGGATGCAACTGATTGCACTAAATAATGTGCTGCTTCCAAAGCTCTCTAAGTATTGATCTACTCAAATACTGAATAAAGGGTTAATTACCAGTATTGAGATAAATTAGGGGATTTTTCCCTTTTAGGGAAGAAAAGTGAGGACACAATCTCCAAATGTGAAATGTGAAACAGATTAAAATTGAAAAGCAATAGAAGAGAGCAATCATCCTATGCAATTCTTTCATTTTAAGCATCGGTGAGCAGTGAAGCTGATGAGAACATTCAGTTTACATTTACCAAAAAGTACCATTTTAAGTCTGAGACACATGTGCCAGTTTCTGCCCGGTCCTCACTTGAGAGGGGCTTTTGCATAAGGAGGACCTTGAAAACTGAAAAATAAAGCATGATCTTTGGAACCACAGAATTTGATTGTAAGGAAGATGAATGCCTACTGCCAAAAGGACAAAGCCATAGTAATGAAACAAGGATTTGATTGACAGCATGTTGACTGACAAGAATATTACATGTCATGCTATAGGGTGCTCATCTGTGGCCTTTTAAAGCGAGAAGTCATTAAAACAGGTCCAAAAGTTTTCAGACTCAAGGATGCATGAAGTCTTTTTCATAGGACAACATCATCTAAATGAGAAAAACTTAAGAAATAATCTACTCAGTGACAGAAAAAATGACTCATGCTTCAATAGAGAGGAGGAAAACCACCAAACTCAGGGATTTTTTTTTTCCCACCTGTGAAGATTTGCACGCTGGGACTGAGCATGGGCATAGAGGCCATTGGTCTGTGTAGATGTAATAGCTGCATTCATTCACCTTTGGCCACAGACTTTCCTATTCTCAGCAAAGAATTTCCTCTTTTTAGGACACTGGCTACTCTTAATTGTGGATGCAAATATCCCAAAGGAAAACAGAACTTTTCAGGGGCTGGTCAAAAAGGTTATTTTCAGAGATAATTTAAAAAAATATTATTGAAAATATCTGCTGTGATCTCCAAATGCTCTATATTTCTCTTGTTGGTTCCTTCCTTGTTCTTCATCTCAAAAATAATCAGAGATGACCTCATTCACAGAGTAATTTTAGAGGAAAAATGAAAGATTTCCCCCTAATGATTCATCTACAGCACTACTTTTCATCTTGTGATATGCTGTGTCCTATTGTACTCCTGTCCATTTAGGACAAGTCCCTATAAAGGTAACTAAACATATTTTTCCTGTAATTCTAAATTAAAAAAGATTTAGTGCACAAGTCTGCAGATATCACCCTAAAAGTCGAAAAAGGGAATTAAGAACCTGTCAGGGTTGTAGCTGGTCTACTCATGATCTCTCAAATATATTAGATGTCAGAACTGTTAATTCCAAGCCCAAGTTAGCAGGAACAGACAAAGCAAGGTGGTTTTAGTGTTTCTCTCCTCTGTAGTGCCATCAGCATTGTTCTATCCACAAAAATTTTTGGCTTTGAAAGTATGTTTCAGCAGCAATGGATTTTGTTGATGCAAGTACTCTGCACGGATTTTACCAGAGTTTTGGCATTGCTGGTGCTGAGTCGTTGGCCCTACTGAGTGCAGCAAACAGGGCAAATGCCTGGGGTCTGCATCAGCCCAGAGGAACAACAGCAGTTCCCTCACCCTGAAAAAGGACAAGTGTGTGATGAAGTAGAACAGTTGCCTTGAGAGCTCTGTGTTTGGGTGAAAGCAGCCAAGGTCTGTACCAGAGGCAGTTACGTTCCTTTACAAGCTTTTCCTGTCTGTGTGAAACTGTTAGGTGAATTACTTTTAATCACATACTACAGCTTGCAGTCCCAGAAGAGGGAATTTTCATCAAAAGCATTGATCCTTTCTTCCATAAAGAGCTTCAAGAGCAGGTGGCTGTGCTTTCCAGTGCCTCATGAAACATGAGAGATGTTATTCCAGCGAGCACCTGAGTGCCTCACACTTTCCAGAATATTGCTGAATCTGTTGAAAAGTGCTGGTTTTGGTAACTGTTTCCATGCAATTTTTCTTTCCTAAAACTGGTGCTTTGTCAGTATTTAGTCTCATTACCTCAGTAAAAGCATTGAGATTATGTTTCCTATGGACTGTCTAATTTTTGTGTTATATTACACAGGTAAACATATTGTTCATGCTCCAGAGAGTTCCAATGTTTATAATTATAAAATACACAAGGAAGAAGAGAGAGGAAAAAACAATCTGAAGAATAAGAAGATGAAATAACATTTGAATTTTATTTATTTGTTTATTTTTCTAAGTAGGCTGTATCTTTTCTTTTTAGGGTGAATCTCTGCTATGAAAACTAGAGCAAGTAAAAATATGCAGTCTCTTTTCTCTGGTGAGGTTGACTTTCCTTGCAACTGTTATTTTTTTACCTGGTCTTATTAAATGGTAGAAATGTAGTGCCTCCTCTGTGCTATGTCTCGCTTCACTGAGACAACAAAAGGTAAGCTATTGAATATACATTTGATCCAGGAGGCTTTTTGACGGCTCAAGAAGAGAATGGACAAGTACTTTAAACAGAAAAGTTCCAGAGAAGGCACATAATTGGACTTGGTTCATTGTTACAATCTTTTATTAAGTCTAATAGATGAGACAGTCAAGTAAATAAGCCAGGAAAATGCATACACTTCAGAATGGTACCACACAGGAATGAATTAAGTGCCTTGTGTCATTCTGCAAGTCTGTAACACATGCTTGTAGACATTCCCTTGGATAAGATATGAAAGCTAAAACCACACTGGTGACCTGAGGTGTCCCTGAAGTCTACAAACTAGATGCCTTCATTCCCACTACAACTAAGTGGAAAAAGCAGCTCAGTGAATTATAAGAATATGATATTGTTTATTTCTTCAAAGGTTCCTTTTCTATCAGTGTCCCACACCCTAACAGTGAATACAGGGACAAGGTGTCCATCAGGTCTCTTTAACAAGTTAACATGTTATGTTTAAGTGAACAAAGTAAACAGACTGAGCATTCAATTGCCCATTCTACATTTCTCTTCTAGCTGCCACTGATTATAAATACCTCTTTAAAAAGAAGCAGAGGAAGAAAAAGTTCTCTGAGATGGCAGGCTAATTCAGTCTCTGCCTAACTATGTCATCCACCCTACATATGCTTCTCATCTTGAGGTATGTTTCAGAAGTAAATGAAATGAAAAAATGAATGGAGATTAGGGAAAAGCAAAGTTGGTAAGATCTAAATAAAAAGTCATCTCTGCTCCCTTCCTTCATCCTCAGCCACTAATGAAGGCAGAGTCAACATAGCAAGAAATTGGATTTCTGACCCTGCTCCCTTTGGAGTCATTGACAAAGTTCCCATTAATTTCCACAGAAGCAGGCTCAGATTTTTAATTCCCAGTGTCTATTTCACAGTGGAATGCATGCATTGTCTCAGCTGCACACCTTTGTGCTGTCAAATTCCATCGAGGTGCTTTGCACTGTCATTCAGCAGACTGGGTTGGGCTATTTCAGCTTTGTTAGCTGTTAGCTAAACATACAGACTGGCTGCTTTTCAAATGCTAAATGTTAAGACTTTTTTCCCCTCTTTCCTCCTTCTACTCTGGTAAAATACCTGATGTTCTCTTGGTATTTTTGGCAAAAAACAGGCTCTTTAAGCATAGCCTGTATATTGATTGAACCCCCAGTTAATCAGAGGGAATATCATTCGCCTTCCTAATGCTATGCCTTCACAGGGCTGAAGACCTTGTCTGTACAGAAATATTTTATAAGTTCAATTAAGTAACTCAGTATAGGTCAATCATGCTAAAGCAGCAAAATTCTCCCATGAACTACATTTGAACAAGTTTAAATCTCCCTTAAAATTATTTATTTTGTGGCCCTCAGTAAACTAAACCAAGCAATTAAAATAAGAGGTACATTGGCTCAAGTACATGATGTTAAACTGGTGAAACTTTTCTTGCACGGGTAACAAAGACTTAAGAATGGAAATTTCAGACACAAAGAGGAATTTCTTTGAGAGATTGCAACTCATGAATATAGCAAAAAATCCTAGTTAATTTCCACATGTATATGCTGAACTATCTAATCTTTATAGTCTGAAGAGCAAGATACACTGACTGGACTTGAACTCATACAGAAAGTTTGGGGAAAGGGTAAACAGAGCCTGCTGGTCTTTACCTCAAATCCATTTCAAAAGGAAAGAAAAATGTTTCAAGACAGATGGACTTTCACAGAAGGTACTTGTCTGGGGTTTATTTCTATCCTTATTTCACATTTCCTTAATGTGTAAATGCCATTTAAGCCTTTATATCTAGGTCCTTTGGGCACTGTCTGGTCCCAGGAATTTGATCCAAAGAGCTTCCTGGATTCCCTGAAAGCCCAGGTGCTATGAGATGAGCCTTTGGGAGCCAGCAATGGAGACCTGGCTCAACTTCTGTCCCTTCTGCAGCAATGTGAGACCTTCAGTCAAAGCTGCTCTTGGGACCCTGCCATCTATATGGCATTCGTAGTACAGTCGAGCTAAAAAAACCTACATGTCTTGGAGAAAAAAGAAGGGAAGGGCTCCTACCTTGTGCTGAGGGTGACCATGCTAGAAACATCTATAAATGGGAGAGAGCACACTGTTTTTTGGCCACTCCAAAAAGTGACAAGGGTTTTACATTACATCTTCAGAAGTAACTGAAAAAAATCAACAGAAAACGCCAAGCACATAAATCCCACTCTAAACAAAAACCAACCTATGTTAAAAAAAATGATTAATTTAGGATTAAGTCCTGTCTTTTATACACAAGTAGGTCAGTAAAGGATGGAGGTGCCAAAGACCAAAGGTATGGTGGGATTTATGAAGAAGAGGAACAGAAATATAGCACAGGAAGATGAGATGATGTACACAATTGTCTGTATACAATTATTTGTATACAAATATATTGTATTCCAGTCCAATTCTAAACATTGTCCATGACTGCACTTTACTGAGAGCCACTGAGACCCTGCTAGAGCACAACACTTCTCAAGAACATTTTTTTGACCCCTCAAGGAATTGCTTGCACCAGAATCTTGGAAAATATTTCTTACTTCATTCTGATAGGGAACATTTTCCCTCGGTCATATGTGTGTCAGTAATCCTTTGTGAGTGGCTGAAGTTATTGAAACTTTCTGTGCTGCTGTAGTATTTTCCTTCCCTTAGCAGATAGACTTGTTTTCTGTAGTTTTGTTTTTTTTTTAAATTAAAGTCTCATATAGAATGTATTTCAGATCATTTAACTTTTCCATATGCTTTTATAATCAAATGAATTTAATTTGTTTTAGTAATCTTGTCAGCCTAAGTACTATGGAGTTGATATTAAAATACAGTTCATATGCATCTGTGTTCATAAAAGAAATTGTCTCTTTTCACTAATAAGGTTGTAGTCACTTGGTTCAGATGATGCAACAAACAAATGGGATGAGGGTAAACTGTCTGATAACTGATTTTTATTCTTCTTTGTCTACACAAATCAAGTTCAGATGGTTTAGCTCCTAGCTAAATTAGTGTTGATAAAGTGGAGACATCTCTTCAGGGAATTTCAGGTTTTAAACCTGCAGTTTCTTTGTAGCACTATCAGCCAATGTAATCAGTGAAAAAGATTATCAGTGAGCTGATGTCCATGGCAATTTTTCTTTGCTGTGTTTCAGCAGAGATGGATCCAGCAGTTTAAGTACAGAAATGACTGATTGTAAATGTGGTTGTCTTGGCTGGCAGCAAAAAATGAAACCTCCAAGTAAAGTACTTATCCTTTGATAGCAGCATTCTCAACTGAAGCCACTCCAAACGTGGCCTGATACAGGGACAAGCTCCTCTATACTCCTTTGTTTCCAGCAACAGCTGGGAAAATCAAACAAGTGAGAATTGCTTTCTTACCTCGTAACTGAAGACAAAAGTTATCAAACTTAGCTTCTGATAAAGAATGCATTTCTGTGAAACTGAATATGATTGATGGCTTCTTGCAATTTTAAATAATCCCTTCTAATGCTTTATTCCAATTCTTGAAATGCTTTTGTTTTAAGACAGCTATTCCTGACAGCTCGTTTAATTCTGAAAAAAAGAAAAACCTAGCAGTCAGAAACCCAGAGTGAAGGACTGCTCTACTGGGGTGTCTAAGATTTCACCTTCTGACAAGCAAGGAAAAAAGGTGCAGGCCCCTTCTGAGATCAGCTCTTTTGGAGAGTTCGTAAGGAAGACAGAAGTACAGCTACACCCTCATCCTTACCTTTTGTGATGAATTTTTCAAAAGACTTTAAATACTCAGGTAAAAAAAGGCTTGGATGAGGACAATGCTACCCTGTTCCTCAGCAACCTTTTTGTGCTGGTTCTACTGTAGGTAGATCTAAAATCTAATGTGAGTGAGAGAAGTGTTCACATACAGAACAAAAAGCTCTCCCATTTTGTTGTGAAGTTCTGACACAAACTAGGTACCCAAGCACTAATACTGCATCCCCTGAGAATGCCCCAAATCCACAGTCTAAACAATGACCAAATATTGCAGTACTGAGCCATCTCGTGTTGCTAGAGATGAATCATAAGCACTTTGGTGGCCATTTAATTCAGTGACCAAAAAAAAAAAAAGGATTATGGCATATCCTAGCATCATCTATGTACACTAACATACATATGTAGTAAATAAAGCTAAAGGATAGAAAAGATTAAAAGTTTAGAGTTCTATTCCTTCAGATTTGATAGAGACTACTACCTGAGAAGATACAAATCAGAAGCAAATAATATTACACACTTTCAAGATTGTCTTCAGTTAAGAAATCTAGAAGGAAAAAAGTGTTACGTTTTTACTTTTGCTATATTTCTTTTCCTAAGAAGGGTTGGATTGTGGTTGATCTTTTAGTAAATATGGCTTTTTGAAGTGCCCTTAGTATTCAGACAACGGCAAGATGTTGAAGATGTGATCTAGTAAGGCACAGAGCACTGCAGAACAGTAAAATCTGTGCATCTGCTTGATAGTTAAACAAAGCAAAAATGTTACAGCCACATTAATGTGAACAGACATATAAAACCTAGTCACTTACATGACATCCCCTGAAAAACTATTCTCCATGGCTCCAATTTTGACACACATTGGTGTGAAAACACAACAGATAAAAATAAAGTATATTTTTCATTTTCATAAGGCAGTTAATTCTCCTCATGAAGCAGAAGCAAGAAGGAACTGTCCTTGTTCCTTCTTTTGCTGTACCTTGGTGGTCAGCATGGACTCCAGTATCACTTACTGCTTTTCTAGACTAGTAAGAAATACTTTCCATAGCAAAACAGTAAATGAATTGACTCGGATTTGTACAAATGTTGGGCATGTTGCACTATTGCCAAGCAGGGACATTTTGTCCTGGCCCAGAACTGTTTCTTAAGGAGCAGTTTCTTCGTGTCTTATTGAATACGTCTTTGCTCTTGTGGATATCTCTTACTTCTGGCATCTTCTAAAACTGGCTGTTATGGTATTTGTCCCTATGTATATAGCAATAAATAACTATAAATTGGGCATGTAATGTCATGTAGCAGTAAGGGAATCAGTTGAAGCTATTACAGAGAAATGGATGGAGAACTTCATAGCTTTAAATGAAGAGAAACATTGCCTGGATGATCACAAATCACAATATAACATATGCAGGTAAGCAGAAGGAATGCATGGCCTGCATTACCTCACACAGTGAGATTTATCTGCCACTGTCAAGTTTTCATGATAATTTGTACGTATGAACCAAACTATTCAGAACTGAGTTTCTTACTGTATTTCTGTTGAGAAACTTTCCCAAACTTCATTTCCTTTAGGTCATAACTTGAAATATTCATTAGTGTGTAATGTAGACTTGTGGGACTTCTAACAAAATGCACAATAGATATGGATTCGGGATGGTATAATTACATTTTTCCATTATACATATTGAGCAGAGAAAGTTCAAGATTAGTTTTTCTTGCTGTATTATGCCATTTGAAAGAAAATGTCAGATGCATCATGCTAAATAAGCTGATATTCTTCCTACACAGGCACAGAAAGTACACTAATGAGCTGACTCTTCTGTCAAATTTGGAACATGTAGGAGTTGACCAGCAAGCATGTCAAGAAAGCTTCTGTAGTATATACTTTAACTAGTAAATAAGAGGAAAAGTAGGTCAATTGGTGCTCATCACTCTCCTAGACCAGTGTATTTTCACTGCAAAGGAGTGGCTAAATGGCATTAAAAGAATTGCACTAAAATTTGGAACTTGCAAATTAGTAGAACACCATCAGAAAAATCCTTTGCTAGGATATTAGATAAATTGGAGAAACTTTTGATGAGAGAGAAACTTTTCAAATAGTTTTGTTTGGAAACAACAGTAGAGCCAAAATTAAGAGTCAGAAGTACCTCAAGAGGTGAATAATCACTCACTTTTCCCTCTAACCATCAGAAAATCTGATGTGTAATGCACAAACACTGATGGCTCAATGTTCATGCTCTTGTGCCTTTTTGCTCACTAGAGGATGTACTTACCATGTGAGGGACTGACTCATCAGCTGTGCTTGGCCTCAATTCTTAACTTCACCATAGTCTGATGATGGTCAGACATAGAGTTGCTAATGAAGTATTGTCTGTATGAAATTCCCATTCAATCTCCTGACTGAGATAAATTTATTGTCTTCAGCACAGGTGTTAAAAAAACAAAAGAGGCAGAGACATTTTCATGTCTGTTGTCCTTATTGATCCTACCACAGAGGAAACAGTGGTCCCTTGTCCCTGGTGCTCAAGATAAATAGTCTCTAAAGTGCTGGCAACAACCCCAACACCTGGCATTTGCTTTGCCTTGCATACTGGCTTGGGTCTGTGTGACACCCTCATGCTCCTGAGTCAATAAATATTAATTGATATTCAAACTATGTCAATACAAGGACACACCAGAGCCTGCAACTCTAGTAAGGGCAGTGATTTAGTAGTTCCAAATATGTTGATCTGAGGCAGCCTGGAGATGGCACAGTGTAGCTACATGAAGTTGAGATATATGTCAAGTGGGACCCAAGAGAACTTTGCAATTGCAGTACTAGGAATGATGGAAGATTCCTCCTTCTCCGGGGTGAAACCCCAATAATGACACAAATAAACATAGGAAACCTTTAGAGCAAGGCATAGTGATTTATTGCCTGGTTTTCATTCACTGGCCAACCCATTGGTCTAAGCTTGTATAAGAAAAGGCACATGAAATGATCATAGACTATTGGCTCTGACACTGATAAACACTAATAATTAATTGTTAACTTCACCTTTCCAGTAAATGAACTCCTCTGATGAATTAGGGTCAGGGCCACCTGAAAACAAAGATTGTTCATTCCTGATCCTGCAACTAAGCCATGAAAATATCTAATTTCTGCTGTTGGTTCACACCCTCAGTTCAGACAGCCTATTCTTAAAGTATTTATCCCTTTTCATGCTGTCTAGAGCATAATATAATAATTAGAACTTTTCAGGAAGCAAAACATTTAGTAAAAACTTTTTCTGTCAAATAACTGCGTTCACCAACTATGAAGGTAGGTCAGAAAAAATAAAATATGCAAAGATCTTGCTTTCACTACAACAAAAATAATTTCTGTTATGGTAATGGTACTTCTGGACTTTTATCCAGAGACAAGTCACAAATTCAGGATGCCAAATAGAATGCGGCTGAACAACTTGGTCTTCATTTTCCTTGGGATGGGAAAAAAAATAGAAGAAACCATACACATTGCAATTTATGGAGCAATAAATGGACCAAATAGCAGAATAAACATCAGTAGAGAACATAAAGATGCCATGAAACATTTCCACCAAAATGGTTGAAGTCTCGCTTCCCTGACAAATCCACCAAGAGACATTTTCATTCCTCTCTATTTTCATAAAACTAAGGATAGTCTGAACAAAGGGAAAAGAGATCATTAAGAGATTAAAAACAAAAGAAGTTTTAACTTCACACATTGCATGTCTTTCAGTGATGCTATTAGGGAAATTAATGAAACCCATTTTCTTTACTCTGGGGCTCTGGAAAAGTCATTAGATTGGAATGAATATATAACACTACATCAATCTAATTTCAAGAGTGGGAATCGGCAAACCAATGAGCAGATGCAGCTTCAAAAAATTCACCTTAATGGCAGTAATGTAAGTTTCATGAGTTACAGTAGAAAGCAAATTAGAAACAACACAAAAAGACAATGATTCAATGGAGCACAAACACAACAGTTAAGTGCCTCTGTCTATTCAGGATCATCTTGACAATTAAGAATGCCACGTTACTAATCTGAGAATTTGGCTCATCCTATTTATCTGAATGATACTCTCCCAAGCACTCTCTTCCTCAGGCACAGGTTTAAAGCATGTTCCCTTAAATAGCCATGCATTTGGTGACTGAAATTTCACTAAGGAGACAATTTTGCAGGATATTCATTTGGGATAGGGGAAAAAAAGATGATTTTCTAGTAGGGTTTAAAAATGTAATTACTTCAAAACTATACCTTCTTTTGAGCATTTATTTGAAACCTTAATATACACTGTTCCTCTTCTGATGCATCTTTGTTATTTTAATTTTTAATGCTAGTATTTGCTTTAATAGTCTGAAACTAAATTAAATCAGGTGTATTAATACAAAATTCAGAAACAAATACTGCAGGTCTCTGTGGAACAAAGAAAATAAGAGAAACTAAAGATAGAGAACGTGCTCAGATGACTGCAACATTAACAACCAAAATTTTCGGCTTCTTTCTGTAGTTTCACAAAGAACTTTGCTGATTTTTGGAAGTTTTATACACCTCTTACCTACAGTGATACTTGAAAGAAGCTCAGATTCTTCCTCTACACCATGTTGGTCATGGAGCAATATTGCATGATGCAGGAAGTGGCCAGAATTCCCATGTACATCAGTGGGACCTCGTACTCACTGGCTACCATGGGCATTTGATGTTGCCTTGGGTGCTATAGGAGCCTATAGGAATTCACAAACAGTGTAGTCAGTACTACCTCAACTCTGTGCTCAAAATATTAACACACTTTGCAGGACTTTCTGCCTTAGCCTCTGGAGTTGGCTTTTGAGCAGGTGACCAAATAAAGCAGTGCCAAAGCCATGTTCCCCTGGTGCAACTTAAGCCTTACAGACAGGGTTTTCAGATGAGGGTCTAGCACAGCATCTTTCCTTACTAATGTCTATTTCCTTTGGATGAATAAAATCAACTGAGCTCCAATTTCTTGAAGCTGAATTTTGCCTTTTGATTAAAAAACTTAGAGAGGTAAACTCTTAGTTCTACAATTAACGTCCTTGATAAGAGTCAAATAGGCAATACCCACATGAGCAACGTGTTAATTCTAGTATTTAATTCTTTGTATATCTGAACAGAAGTAGAAACATTCTTGATTTCTTGATTGCTCTGATTATCTCAGTTAATTTCATATTATTTCTCTGTAATTTCGAATGCTGCATCTCCTAAACAGGCATCAAACCCAGTATGGCTGAAGCAACCAGGCTCTCCCCAAGTCGATGGTTCACTGGAACCTGACGCTTGCAAAAAATGACTTCTGCTGCTAGTAAGCAGTGAGTAAAACTCAGTGCAAAGGATACAGGCAAACCTGTATGCCATAACAACAGTGCAGACACTAAGATCACTTGGCAGCTTGTTAACCTTAGGTGGGATGCTTGGATCTTCACTACATTTGTAAAGGAGCATAGAGTTTGCATACTGGCCAAAATGATCACACGTTTAGGGACTGTAACTGATACTGCCTAACAAGTGCTGAAAAATGAAAGACTGTGTGACCCAGCACCTCCCTGACAAATATGATATTCCCAAGAGTCCTCGTCAATCTCCACTGAAGATTTAGTGTGACAACTGACTGACTTGTGATAAGAAACAGGCTTGAAAACAGTATGTGTTCCATCTTCCCTTGAAAATACTGTATTTTGAAGAGTGGTAACTGCCACTTCACTGAATTTAATGAACTCCAAGTACATGGAGGAGATTTACAAGCCTATTGCTTTATTGCTACTGCAACAATGTTTTTCTAATCAACAAAACAACTATACTGTAAATGTATTTTATACTTTTTGTGGCAGAAAGTTTTACAAGAAAGGTAAGGGAAAGTGGGGAGGGATCTGTAGGAAGTTTGGTTTATTAATTTATTTATTTATTTATGTCTCTTTACAGCTGTCTTCAAGAGACCAGGATGATATCTGTGAGTACATGACATGACTTCAGGAACTATTAAATTCCTCTGAGAGAAGAAATCAAAGAGGCTTGAGCAATTGGTGCTAAAAGAGTTATTATAATTGTGAAACAAAATACTAGCTTCTGTGCTATGCTTTAACACACAGACCTGGCAACTAAAAAGTCTACATTTTTAACAGTCTTTCTGAAACAGCTCTGTAGGTGCTTGAAGCAGATTCTTACACAGTGGTGCTCACTGTTTCTCCAGCAGGAATTCATCTGGAAGGACAACAGTAGACACTGTCACCAGGCAAATGAAGAAAGTGTGGAGTCACACTAGCAATTACTTGCTAGAAAAGGCACTTGATGAAGCCTCTCAGCCAGCATCCAGCAGTGTGCATTGGAAGAATTCTGACTCATAGCAGTGCCTTTGTCTTGGCTTTGCAGTCATCAATACTGCACATCCCAGATCCAGATGCACAGCATTTTAAATGTGACACAAGCACAAATAAGTTAATTTCCTATTGCTGAGTTCAGGGTGTGGCTCCACATTACAGTTTCTCTGATGCCACCGCATGCTGTTGTCCGAATGTGCTTTATTGCTCATGTCCTTCACGTTCCTCCCCACCCTTCTTTGTGCTAGAAATAGTGGTCCTACACTGATGTCATATCTGTCAGAGGGAGTGAGCTGCTGACAGAGGATGGAGGAGCAGAACCAGTCTTTTAGCAGCAGCCTGCTGGCATTGTGAGGCCACTGTAATGTGAAAATGGATCCTTAGCAAGAATACCAGCCTTTGGTATACCAGTTCCTGCTCTAGCAACTAAAGTTAGAGTGATGCAATCAGCCAGAATCCACTTCAGCGTGAAGCCTTATGCAACAAGTTCACTCTTCTGAGTATTTTTAAACAAACTTGGACTAGAAGTGTGGCTGCTATCAGTTAATAGTTCACAGTCTCAGGCATGATGCCTCTTGAGACTGCTTATCAGCTGGTGGACCTTATGCATACCCCATTGCCTAAGGCCAAGCCTCACATCTTCTGAATTATGAGAGTAAAAAGAAATAATGTAAGCAAAAATTTTTCACGTTTAGGTAGCAAAAAACTTTCTGAAAGAACTAGTGCTCTTCATGTTAATCTACTCTTAGCATCAGTCTCTTCGTAGTAGCTACTGATGGACACATCCCTGGGTATAAACAGCTACACTAATACAGCTCAGAAACATCACAGTAGCTAGGTAACACTTTTACTCTGCCCTTTTAGAATAGAGGCTTTATTGATGCTGCTCGGGTCTAAAAGTGATAGTTTTGAGAAAACTTTCACATTCCAGTCAATTTGAGTAGTGCTTTGCTTCAGCTTTTAAAATTACTGTTCTTTTTTCTTTAGAGTGGAGTACCACCTCCTCTTTTTTTGTTTCATTTTGTTTTCTTTTATTTTCTTTTTTAATTAATCTGGCAAAATACTTGTTTGATTATTACTTCATTTTCTCTCCAGTTTTAACGGTGGGCTCTCAACTGTGATACATGTTCCTTGTCTTTCTTTTAACTGTTGATCTGCTTGATTTCAGCTGAAGCTTACCTTTCTCTTAATGAGAGGCCAAAGAGTTTTTCTTGAGCAAGTTTGTCATAAATCTGCAGCTTACCTAACCCCATTTGAAGCCAACAAAATGTATCTACCTGTAAAGGTGCAGAACTTCTTTGATGCTTTGCAAGCATGTTTTACTCAGATCCAGGCAGAATTTATCATAAAGTTTTTTCATGTTGGACCAGTTTTCTCTGGACTAGCTACTTAGAAAAAGTGCAAACTCTGGCAGTTCTAACAAAACAAAACTTACAGGTGGTTACTCTGTACGTGGTCACTCTTGCTTTTTGATGGATGTGACTTTTATTCATCTTTCTGACAGACATCCGTTTATTCATTAATTTACCTATGACTGCCCATGATCACAACTACTGATCTTCTCAGAGCACTGGACATAACATGGCTGAGGAAGCCCTTATACCCTTACTGTGCTGTGTTCTAACAGTATAAACACCAGAGGACCTAAGCAAATACCCATGTGAGCAGCTTCCCTTGTTCTTGCATTGTAGAAATACCTTCCAAGGAAGCTTCATACAAGTGAAAAGCAATTCAGGACATAAGGTTTTGGTCTTTATAGTCTAGATCTTAGATTCTATTTTCAGTAACAAATGTTATCTCAAATTTTGTGATGCCTGAAGAAACAAGGTGGTAAAATAGATTGGCTGTAAATTTTTCTTTATTGAAGAACCAACAAACTACCAACAACTAGTTATTAAAGTTACTAAATGTGGGCATTTGAACACAGAAGGAAACTGTAATGCTTAAACTTTGCTAGCTTACAATTCAGTGCTTGAGGATAATGCAACCTGTGTTTGTAGAAAAGCAGAGCATTTCCCACATGTTGCCTCATTATAATCTGTATCTTTACCTTGCAGTGAGCTCTAAGGTTGTGAGAAAAAAGAAGGAAATATAAAAAGAGTAAGGTTTATATACCTAAAAGAGTACTGCTGTTATTATCTCTTTAGGCCAAAATAACAATGTTAGTAACTGAGATCCCAAGAGTAGCTAACTGACCTGAAACTGCCAGACTTATTCACACATTCAATCACACACAGCCTCATTTTCTTTACTTCTGGAGTAGGTACTACTCAGTATGCAGAAGCATGAAGCAGCACAACACAGTATGAATAGACATGGGCTTAGACACTGCTGTTTGTACTCATGATGATTAATATTGCACTAGAGCTGCGTGAAAAATGGATTTCTTTGTTTGTCAGCCAACAAAGTAAACAAATGGGGAAAATTGGGGACTGAAGAAATATTCAGACCCAGGCATTTAATTTTTTTGTCTATTTTATTTATTTTTAAAAGGAAAATTTTTCTGAAGACACAATTCAGAAAGAAACATATCAAAGTATTTCTGGATGGAAAAAGACAAAAGGAAAGGGCTTTGTTCTTTTGTGAACTCAGTTGTCTCAGGCAGTCTGTTGTTAAAATTGGTTTTAATTCATGAGTTAAACTGCAATTACCCTGCGATTTTTGGTGCCTTGCTGTTCCTCAGCCTTTGGATTGCTAAAATCCTTGTCTGCATTCTCACAGCCTCTGTTTCCCAGAGGTTGTCTTCTGGCTGCCCTAATGTAGCTGAATGCAGGGCCAGGACCTGCTGCTCCCTGCTCTCCCAACACCCAAGCTTTCAGCCACTACAAGGCAGGCAGTAGGACAGCTGCTCCAGGCCGAGCAGATCAGCCAGTGCCACCTGCCCTGGTGGCCAGGAACTGCATCTGGAGCTAAGTGCACCACCAGCCCTGTCTAGAGTAATTTTTCCTCAAAAGTAACTCACTGTTACAGTGAACATGTGCCACCAGCCACAGACCCTGCTTCTAAGAATCTAAGTGCCTTTATATGTGATGGGTGTGTGTGGGGAACTAGTTGCTTCAATTATGGTATCATTTCCTATTTGAAAATCAAAGAAAATAACAAAGTGCCTCTCATCTCCAGTCCACATAAATTCTACCTCTGGGGCTCATAGTTCAAAATTATTTTACAGGCTTCCTTAAAATCAACTTGGCTCATTTTACAAAATAGTAAATAAAAATTACAAATAAAGATCCAACATAGAATCAAAGATTTGGGGCCTAAGAAAAAAAGGCTGCCCTGACAACACTGTTAATGAATAGAGGTGATTAGGTCTTGGGCCACTGTCATCCCTGCTGCATGCTTTATTTCACAGCTCAGTGCACTACATCTCCTCATCTCCCTGGTGAGAGGTGGCCATTTAAGGGTCATTTCAAACACAGCATGCAGTTCTGAATATATCCCAATTAAAAGAACACCTGCTCAAAACAACTGTGCTAATCTGCTAGACACATCCAGTGAGTACCTTATATAATCCTTAATAGCTCTTGTGTTTTCAGCTGGCAGTATGTAGTCTGCTGATTGTAAATTTGTCTTTGCTGGACAATATAAGAGACAGAGTCACTGTTTACTTAGAAAGCAATCTGCTTACAACTCCTGCCTTTACTCCTCCCTTTACTCCTGCCTTACTCCTGTCTTATTGATTCAGGTTTGCATTTTTGGGGAGGTAGGAGGAACAATCTTTAGCATAGAGAAGAAAAACTTGTGGTTTGACTGGTCAGTTGTATAACATTATCTGTACTAATTGGTACACTAACATCATACAACAAGCAGTATTTTCCACTGAGAGAATATGCTGGCTCCTGAAGGATTCTGATATGTGAAAGACACTGCAAGAATCAATGGTGAAACAAATAACCAGAGATGGCAGTGAGAGTCATTGTGGGAGTGCTGTTACCTCCTCTAGCACACTGCTTCTAATCCTCAGCAATATTTGACTCAGTTTGCACAACCATGTAAGATGTACCTTGTAAGCTCTTTTCCAGTGCTGTTTTTTTGTAGGTTTCTTGGAGCCAGTGGGAAAGAGTGAGAGCTGTGTTTTTCTGTGCATGAGATCTTAAGCAGTGTGCTGATAAGCACTTTGCACTTTTTCACTTCCTTTCTCATAGCATTAACAGAGCAGGTTTGACCTGCTCATGTTTATCTGTTTTGTTACTTGCAGGCTTGCTTTATCTCTGTCACCCCTCTGAACTAAAACACTGAGTTGGTGTTCCTTGTTAGCTCAGATAAAATCTTCATTATTGCAAAATGAATTTCATTCTACAGCCTTAAAAATTCATAGCTGTCTACATGCATAAGCACATAAACACCAGACACCTCTCCTGCTGCTACTTCATAAGGCTTCACTGCACCAAGGAGCAAACACAGGCACAGCTGATGTCACAGGATCATAGGGCTCTCTTAGGACTTCCTCCAGCCACCTGCTTCTTGACACAAAATATCTTCTTCCCCAGGCAGGGAATTTTCTGGGCCACACTGGAACAGCTATGATTCCATTTAGCAGAAGGTACCAAAACTTATACTCAGTATCCTAGTCTTTCTTAAGTCTCACTAGACTATTTCTTTCACGACTTCACTCCATGGGATTCCCTGTATTCATTCTGCCTCATTCATTTTAAATGCTCCCAGATATTTGCCTCTTTGCTCACCAGGCAGAGGAATTTAATAAACATTATTCCTGAAACAGGCTTTTTTTCTCCTTTTGAGAAGTCAGCAAACCCACTATATTTCTGTATATATTCTTCCAAAACTCTGCACCTCACTAATGGGATAGATGATGTCTCCATCCTACTTCTACTACAAAATCTTCCCAATCTGCTTATCCTTGCAGAACAAGACTTGACAAAAAATTACAAGCCTGCATCATCAATCAGTTCAGAGCACAATGCAAAGTACTATGGTCCCAAGAGTGTGAGAGATATTTCCATTCTCAATAAAATAGCACACAATTTTAGAATGGGGATTATAAACTGAACTTGGCAACACCCCTTCTTTTTTTAAAAAAATAAAGCACATACAACTAATGTTAGCAATAATGGCAAGTTGTCTTCTGGAACAATTGGGTTTAATTGTTCATTCTGACACGCTCCAGCACTCTATTAAACACAGATTACTCAGGACTGAATAAATGAATACAAAGTAAGCTGGGCCCACCACTCTGCACACATCAGTGGAAATAATGAATTACATCATTTCATGGAAATGCATAAAGGGCCAGGGAAGGTCAAGAGCTTGTTATAATTTCACATTGACCATTTTGGCTCTTGTTTTCTAGAACATGCTATGTTCTGGAAATTGCTTATTTCTTGCATGAGATGTAATTTTTTTTCTTTATGCTGGATTTTTTTCTCTTTCTAAATGAGAATTTCATATAGTTTGAGTGGTAGGATATTTGCTTCTAAATGTGTTAAAATGCTACAGACCATATTCTTATTTGCCAAGACACAATGATAAAGGAGTATTTTGTTCTTGCTCCTCAGTGTGGTGACTGATTTTGCTAGTGAACACACAGCACAGTATATCCACCAGCAGAGGGAGTGGACTTCAACTGCATATCATGTGTGTTGGTCTTGTGGGTTTTTAAATTGTTCTTGCAACACCTTGGGATGTCTACCAGTAGAAGGATACTACTTTGCTAGATACAGTATTCAGAGACAGCAAGATACAACCCTTACACTTCTGATTTTATAAATTACATGCATATAAAAACTTGACTGAATAAATAGCAAGGCTGATTTGGTTTGTGCTTTAATAGGTTTGGTTAGTTTGCAAGAGAAAGCATCATGAAACAAAACCACCAACAAATAAGGATACTGCGCATGTTACTGCCTTACCTACTAATAAACCCTGTGCAGCTATTATGTGGGTAATGTTCTGTAAAAGCATGCAGTATACAAATGATTCACATGAACAGTGTGCAGTTTACTAATCCCATCAACCTTCTTGTTCAGTCCAAAGGACATTTGTGTGATATCCCAAGTCTGTGATTGAAGAGATATAATGTCCTTTTCCCTTTGATCACGTTTTGACATTTTTTGAAGTCTATGCATTTGAAGATCATTAAATTCCTGGAAAGGGGAAAACCAGAAGCTTTTGCTAATGGACCTAATACTCCCGAAAGAAATATTTACCCTTTTTGCGTTTAGGATAGTATTGAGAATTCTAGAACATACTATGAAAGATTCTTATCAGACTGAAAGCAGGTAATTCAGAAAACCATTTACAAATGTGTGTCAAATAAAATCAAGAGCTCCAGCTGTTGCTTTGCACAGGAATATGACTGTAAATTATGACTCAAAAGGCTCTTTAGAACAGTATACATAGGAGCTGATCCAAGGCCTATTGAATTCATCAAAGGCTGTTACTGATGATGGAGATTCCAATACCAAACACCTACTTGCTGGGAAAAGCCCAGTCCTTTTCTGTATTAATTTTACCATTTATATTTCAACAGCACACTGAGGCCCTACACTGAAAGCACAAAATGCCTCACTCAGCCTCCCCCTGTACACCCACAACTGGGCACAGATGACATTAACCCTTTGAAGCTTTGATTCATCATTCTCTCAGTTCCTGAGTAGTTCCCAGAAGTATTGCCAGCACGAGGAGGGATGTCACTCAGCCCCACAGCAAGAGATCATCTATCCCCCAAAGGAAACATTAAGTAGTGTTGTTTTTGTAGCACGAATACTTCTTAAAAACATAGCCAGATGCATTCCAGGGGCAGTGGCTCTCCAGAAGCAAGGGGAGGGGGCCCAGTGGCTAGAACACAGGCT